>NC_056747.1:189751181-190051181 GCF_019279795.1 Protopterus annectens | reverse complement strand
TTTATGGTAGGTACAAAACTGTACTTTACTTCTGATTTGCAGGCCTCTACTGAGACCCATTCAGAGTCCGGTATGCCGCGAGATGCTTCAACTATGGAACCCGCTGATGTCTCTACCTTGGATGGATCCGGAGCTGCTGTGCAGGCACCGGCCTCTGAGGGTGTATTCAGGCCTACAGACTTTCATATTAAACAGACTCCATCTTTTTTTTTACTTGGGCCTAAATCTCAAACCATGCGTAAAAAAATGACACCCAGGCCACATGCTCAGCCTCTATGCCTAAAAAACAAATAAGAATGGCTGAAGAACTCATTAATCAGGGGTAGCCAACCCCCCCCCCCCTTCTAAGAGGTTTAGGACTGACATTGATTATGAATCTTCTGACCAGGATTGTTTTTTCTGATTCTTCTGATGATCTGGATTTGCCCTTATCTACTTATGAAGATTCTGATGCAGAGGACTCCATTCCCTCTGCTTACCCTCTTGAGGATTTTTCTTTTGGGGAAACCTTACATACTCTAAGAGAGCATTTACACTTGGAAAGCCAGGATTTTTCTGATTCAAAAAATAGGCTTAGGGATTTCCTTCTACCTCAGCATAGGCCTTTAGCTATTCCTCCTGTATTAGACATTGTTGATGATGCTTTTTCGGAATCTAGTTTGGCCCCTGATTCCTTGCCTCCTGCTCCCAGAAAAACAGACAGATACTACAGGTTCCCCGAGTCCCACAGGTTCCTTTTTAAAAATCCTATTGTGGATTCAGAGACTGTTTCGTAGGGTCCAAGGGCATTAAGGCTTCTACTGCAAAAAATCCTACCCCTTCTGATAGAGACTCCAGGGCGCTGGATAGATGAGGTAAGAAGGTTTACACTTCTGCAACCTTGGCCATTAGGGCTTTAAACTGCCAGTTTCATATGTTAAAGTATCGGCAAGATGTTATTGGATTGCTTAAACAGAAAAATTATGTTGATTCCTGACTGTGTGGAAAATAAAGAATTACAGGATTTAATGCATTCTGCTGAACAAGTTGGAAAACATACTTTGCAATGTGGTTTTGATTCATTAGACGCCTCTTGCAGGGCTGCTGTTACTGGGTCTATTCTCAGACGGCATGCTTGGCTTAAGGAGCAGTCCTTTTCCTGATCATGTTAAAGCTAAATTGTTGGATGCTACCTTAAATCAGGACCGCCTGTTTAGCAACAAGGGTGAGGAAGTTCTTAAAAAGATGGAAGATAAAGCTAAATCTATGCAAACTGTGAACGATTTCTTACAAGTTCAGCCTCCTAGATTTAGTAGGCATTGGTTCTCTTAAGAATTGGTCCTTTCCAGCCCCTTCCAGCTCTTCTCAAGCCAAACCCAGACACAGCAAAAACCCCAGGTTTCAGTCCCAGGGGACACACAGGACTAAGCAGTGGGGGGCCTCCACTTCCAAATCTGGGAATAATAAGACCTCCCCCCTATGGTAAACAGTCTCAATGACTTCCTTTTAAAATTTCCAAGCACTTAGCAACTGACTGCCCCTTTGGGAGGAAAGATTGCTCTTAATGCAAAGAGTTGGGAACTCATTACCCAGGACAAATGGGTTTTAAATATAGTGTCCCAGGGATACAGATTTCACTTCCACATATTGCCAATAAGAAGCGGGTGGCTGGACCTACCCCCAAATCAGTGGGCAGAGGCCCAAAAACAAGTACTTTCTCTCAAGCATGGGTGCTATTCAACTGGTACCAGAAGAGGAAAAGGGACAAGGTTTCTACTCGAGACTTTTCCCGGTACCCAGAAAAGACAATTCATGGCTTCCCATCCTGAACCTGTCTACTCTAAACACCTTTTTGGAGATTCCAAAATTCAAGATGGTGACTCTTCAATTACTTCCTATGCAAGGCAAAGATACCTGGTTGGCAACACTAGATTTAAAAGAAGCATACCTGCAGATCCCAATCAGGGAATCTTGCAGAAGATACCTACACTTCAAAGCAGGCTACACGCACTATCAGTTCTTTGTACTGCCCTTTGGCTTATCTACTGCGCCCAGGGTATTCACAAAGTGCCTAGCTCCAGTTATTGCATTTGCAGGCAAAGAAATATTCAAATATACCCATACTTGGACGATTGTCTAATTCAGGCAGAAAGCCAGGACATACTTTTGAATCATCTGACCTTTGTACAAAGGGTTCTAACTTGTCTGGGGTACACCATAAATGAAAAGAAATCACAACTGGTGCCCTTTGAACAAATTATATTCCTGGGAGCAAGCTTGAATGCAACTTCCCAGATGGCTTATCTCACGCCAGAGAAACCAATTAATTTGACAACCTACTTCAAACAAGTGGCCACAAAAGCCCTGCTATCTGCAAGACAAGTACTGCAAGCCTTGGAGTTCATGGCTTCCTGCATTCTTCTAATTCCATATGCAAGACTGCATATGAGGAAGCTGCAGTAGTATCTAAAAAGCCTGTGGTGTCAACATTCTCAGGATCTAGAAGCAATGATTCCTATCATACCTTGCCTACTCCTAGAGTTAGTTTGGTGGTAGAGGCCTGCCACCAAAACAAGGGACTACCTTTCACACCACCCCCCTGCTGCCCAAACCCTAACAACTGCATCAGACTATGCATGGGGGGATCACCTAGCAGGGAAGTGCATTCAGGGCAAATGGAACCCAAGTCAAGTGCAACTGCATATCAATCAAAAAGAAATGTTAGCTGTACAGAATGCTCTGACAGCCTTCAAGGACCACATTCTTCCAGGACAACTAATGGTAAAGACGGACAACACCACTGTTATGTCTACCTAAACAAGCAGGGGGGGTACACATTCTTACCCCCTCTGCAGACTAGCCATGGCATTGTGGAACCCAGCCTTGAGATACCAAGTGCACCTACAAGCTCAATTTCTGCCAGGAAAATTAAATACACTGACAGACAGACTAAGCAGAAACCTCATGGACCCACACGAGTGGAAACTGGAACCAAGGATTTTCAACAAGTTGATAAGCAAATGGGGGAGCCCAGATACAGACCTGCTTGCCTCTCCCCAGAACTACCAATTGGACAAATTTTGCACAAGGACTCCCCACAAGCAAGCCTGGAAAGTTGTTGCTCTGTCTTTCAGCTGGAAAAACGTATCAGTCTATGCCTTCCCCCCCTCTGCCTGTGCTTTCCAAAGTACTTCTAAAACTCAAACAGGACAAACCAAAGATGATTTTGATTGCTCCAGACTGGCCAAGCCAACACTGGTACCCCCTTCTGCGCAGTGTCATGGTTATCCCCATGGCACCTGCCTCAGACTCCTTCCCTGTTGTCCCTGCAGGAGAACCAGATTCTGCACCCTCAGCTTCTAACACTGAACCTTGCAGCCTGGCTAATTATATAATCTCTCCTCTACTATCTCTCAGTAAACATGTGATGGATATCATTTTAGAGGCAAGGAGGCCTAGTACTAGAAAATCTTATGCTGAAAAATGGAAAAGATTCTGTGCCTGGAACCAATCTCAAGGGATGAGCACAGCAGCGCCAATTTACCTCAGATTTTACAATACTTAACTGAGATGCTTCGTAAGGGCCTGTCTTTTTCCTCCATTAAAATCCACACCGTAGCCATTTCTGCTCATTATAGCACATAACCTCCCCTCTTCTCTCATCCACTGCGCATGCAGTTCCTCAGAGGGGCCAAATATTTGAGACCTCCCAGGAGAACTCCAACCCCAGCCTGGGACCTTAACTTTGTTTTGGAGAAACTCACTCTACCTCCTTTCGAACCAGCTGCTACTGCAGACTTAATTTCTTTCTTGGAAAACAGCTTTCCTTTTAGCAATCACTTCAGCTAGAAGGGTATTTGAATTACAGGCCCTTAGGGCAGTGGAGCCTTTTCATCATCTTTCATGCGGACAGGGTGTCTCTTAGAACCAATCCATCCTTCATGCCCAAGGTGGTATCCAGTGTAGCTCTTAATCAGTCTATTAATTTGCCATCCTTCTTTCCCAATCCGCAGAACAAAGCGGAAAGGATACTGCATTCCTTATTTGCGCACAGACAACTTGGATTCTACTTGGACAGGACTAATCCTCAAAGGAAGTCTGAACAACTGCTGGTGGCATTTGCTGCAGGGGCAAAGGGGAAGGCTATTTCAAAGCAAACCATTTCTAAATGGATAGGCCATTGCATTCATTTCTGCTATAAGCACCATCAATAGCCTATCCCCCAGGGGATCAGACCTCACTCCACCAGGCCTGCATCTACCCTCTACAGCCTTTCTCAGAGGCGTCCCTACCAGGGATATCCTAGAAGCTGCTACCTGGAGCTCTGTGCATACCTTCGCCAAACATTATAATTTGCCAATTTTCTCTAAATCCAGAGCTGGTTTTGCCACTGCAGTCTTGCAAGGCCTTATAGCTGGTCCTCATGCTATCTAAATTCCTCCTCCCAACCATAGCTTTGGGAATCTACCCAAATGTAATGACTGCAACAGTGAAACATGAAGAACATAGTACTGCAGTCCTGGTTACCCTCCGTCCAGCCCCCTTACTACTTTTGGCTATACCTCTACTTTCCTTTGCTATGCTTAAAAGCCTTTTTGGTTGGAGGTATATCATTGTACTTTTTTATTTAATTGCTCCCCAATAGGGGGGCACCTGACATCTGGGGCAAGAAAAACTGTTATGGCGGCAGCTGCATGTTTTATACCCCTGACGACCTGACGTCATGGAAGAAGGGACAGCAACCGACACAGGACCCAAAACTTTGTTAATCAGGCCGACTTGAGGGCTACCTGCAAGCAGGTAACCCAAATGTAATGACTGCAACAGTGAATACACTCAAACATCTGCATTTATGGTAAGTATACACAACTGTACTTTTTCTTCATAAATTGAACATTTTGAGGAAAGGGGGTCTATATTTAAAAATCAAAAAGTGAATTCACTGAATGGTATTTACATTGAAAATACCGTTCAACGAATTCGCTCTTGAGTGGGCTGCCATCCGCCCTGCTAATTATATATACCAGCTCCTAGATCGCACTACAGTGAAGAAAGGGTGAATTTTCTGATCTTCACTGTACTGTAATCTCCCTATTAACAGTTTGCTGAATGGTATTTTCGATGTAAATACCATTCTGTGAATTCACTTTTCGATTAGTCAATATAAACCGTAAAGTGTTGCTGATATTTAACTTCAGAAACCCATCTTTTTTTGTGAGACTTTAAAATGAAAGGACTATTTCAAAAGACACTAAATTAAATTCCTACTTCCCAGCAAAAGTACTAATTTGTTACAGCTGGTATTCCCCACCATGCAGCTGTCTCTCCTGTTATATTTGCTGCTTTTTTTTTTTTTTTTGTATGAGCTTGTAGTTTACCTGACAGTCAACCCCTCCACTCCTAGAAAGTCTTGCAGGTTATTCAACTGTTTTCTAACCCTAAAGCAGACCATGCAATGATCTCCTTATCTAAAACTGCTTTGCCTCCACAGCGATGGGAAAGTTTTTAACAGATTTGGGAAGAAATTGTAATCGTTTGCCACTTTTAATATTTAGAATTGTGAATTAACCCTACATGTTAGTTTTTACTGTTTTCTTTTGAGGACATGAGTATATTGAGTAAACCTTCTTCTGAGATAGAATTCACTGAATGCCTTTAGTTTATCTGCTTCTATTTTAATTATAATTCCTTAAAGTAGTCCTGTGATGCTGCTTGAAACTGTCTGCTGAACTGCTGATTCTGTATCACTCATGAGAAGATTTATATGGTTATCTTTTCATATTTACTAAAATATTAAGACTAGTTTTAAATTGTCCTCTGGGCAAGGAGGTCCTGTGACTTTTGCAGATGAGGTTTAAAAAAGATCTGACAAGAGAAGATCGATTCCTTATCACCGTTGCAGTATTCTTGACCGATGGGATAACCTGCTTGAGGATAAGCAAATGTCCAGCCTGCATGCAAAAGCCTTATCTCCTTCCAGGTGCCGTGCATCAGATGCATGTTCTTCATCTTAGGCATAAGGTACATAAAGATGTACAAGCACCTAATCCTTAACATTTCTTTGCTGCCAGTCTGAACACTTTATGCATTTGGGTCTGCAGGTCATTTGCTAGGTTGGTTCAACTACTGAGCCTTGACTAGATAAATTCCCCATTGAGGTTTTATTCCCCTTTTTTTGGCTGTATATTCTTTTTAATGTCGTTCAGAATTGGAAAATGTGAATGTGGGAAGCAGCATTATAAAGACGGACTCAAGTGCCATTTTTGTTTGGGCACTTCTCACGACCATATCCAGTGAGAGATTTGTCAGACATTTGTTCCAAAGATGTTTCATCCCTTTGTTTATTTGGAGAATCTGAGTTTGAAGCGTTTTGCCCAGGGTACCATCACTTGTGAGTTCTTCTGCCCCAACATCCATCTGTCTCTTAAAAAGAAGCCTAAAAAGGTGCTCATTGACTCTGTTGCTGTCTGGTTATCTCTGGATGTCTGTCGGGCTGGATGAAGAATCTGAGTACCGTCTGATGCCAGTGTCTGCTCCTTCTGCAGTAACCTATTTGGAGGCCAACACAGAGCTGCCTTATCACAAGTCTGGCATAGATACAGAGGCAGAACTATGGCTGATTATATCAGAGTGGTCTAGGATGATTTCCTAGGTACTAGTTAGGAAGTCCCTGGTGCTGTTATTGAATCTAGGTAAGGGGTATGAGCCTTCTAGGTTTGATGTTCATCGTGCATACAGCTGCAGTCATAACAGATGGGGTTATCCTGCCGTCAGGCGGGTCCCCGGTCGGCCGAATTCCCAAGTTTAGGTCCGGCGTCGGTTGTCGTCGCTTCCTCCCTGACATCAGTGCGGCAGGGGTATAAGAGGCAGCCGATGCCATTTTCTTCAATGTCCTTCAAGAATGCAACTGCAGTCATAACATATGGGTTGTCCTGCCTCAGGCAGCCCTCGGTCGGCCGAATTCCAAAGTCTGGGTCCGGCGCCGGCTGGTGTTGCCTCCTCTCCGACGTCACAATGGCTGGAGTATAAAGGCATCGGCCGACGCCATCTTCTCCAGTCTTTCTTGCCGTGCGGTGCCCGAAGCAGAAGCAGTTTGCAAGTGCCGGTCGGTCAGCTCCTGTGTTTTCAGTACTGAAGTCATCTAAAAGCTAAGTACCCCATTGGGGAACATTTTTTCTTGCCTCAGCCGATGTCAGAACAAATTGAGAAAGTTAATAATTGTTTGTCTTGTGGTAAACAAATACCTCATAAGGACTTCCATTCTTACTGCCTTCCTTGCCTGTGCCCAGACCACGACGTCTCGGCCTGTGCTGCCTGTGCTTGCTTTAATAAGCGCACTCTCAGGCGCCAGGCAGAATTCGCTGAAGACTTCTTCGGTGAATCTTTCGCGTATATCATGCCGTCGGACCAACCGACAACTCAATTTGCCAAAAAACGAAAGGACCGGGACCGACATCCTCGGCCCGCGTCCACCACCGATACTACTCCTAAACCCTCCGCTAGTGCTTCGGTCCCTTCTGAAGCAGTAATTCAACTGCTCCAGGCCGACGACACAGCGTTAATACGACCTTCGGTCTCGGAGATCTCTACGGTGCCAGTTGATTTTCCTCCGGAAACCGAAGTTTTGGATCTACCTGACACCATTTCTGTAGACAAGGTTACTCCTGCACATGGGGCTGCTAGGCCTCCTGTATCCATGTCCTTCAAGGCCTTTGCACATGCTAAGGCCGCCAGCCAGGCCAAGGCCCATCCTTAAACCTACTGCTCAGGCCCCTTCTGATAAACAGATCATGTCTCTTGCTGCAGATCTTATTTTTCTTATCAGGGGGTCTCAGCCTCATCCTGACAGAGGTTCTCAGCCACCTGCAGAGAAAAGGCCCAGAACTGAGCAGACTGACAACCTCTCTTCAGATGAAGCTTCTGGGGATTCTGAGCATTCTGATACCCAAGAAGAATCCTTCCAGGCCTACGAGGACTCTGATGCTGAGGAATCAATTCCCTCTGCCTCCCCTCCAGAGGATTTCTCATTTGGTGAAGTCCTGCACTCTATGAGGGAACATTTTAAACGGCAGGGTCAGGAATTCTCTGATTCCAGGAAACTGCTGCGTACCTTCCTCAAGCTTCCCCAGCACAGACCTTTAGCTATTCCTCCAGTTATGGATGTTTTGGATGATGTTTTCTCTGATTCCAGTGCTAACCCTGATTCTCTCCCCCCTGCTCCTGTCAAGCCAGACAGATATTATAGGGTCCCTGACACTCACAAGCATCTTTTTAAGGCCCACTCTTTGGATCTAGAAACTATTTCACAGGGCCCCAAGGGAGTGGCTACTTCCACTGCCAAAAATCCACTGCCAGTGGACAGGGAAGCTAGGTCCCTGGAGAGATGGGGTAAAAAAGTTTATACCTCAACCACCCTAGCCATGAGGTCACTTAACTGCCTTTTTCACATGTTTCAGTACCAGGATTTTTTACTGGATGGATTTACAGAAAAAATTAGCCTCTCCTGAGCCTATTGATAGAAAGGCATTGCAGGAACATATACATAACACTCAGCAGGTTAACAACCATTTTCTTCAGTGTGGTTATGATGCATTGGAAACTTCATGTAGGGCAGCTATGACTGGGGCTGTGATACGCAGACATGCTTGGTTAAAAGATCAGTCTTTGCCTGACCATGTTAAAGTAAAGTTACTTGATGCACCTCTGGAAAAACAGAAGCTTTTTGGTGCTAATGCACAAGATGTGTTGAAATCCATTGAGGAAAAAGCTAAGTCAGTACAGACAGTCAAGGATTTCCTTCAGATTCAGCCACCCAGATTCAGCAGAAACTGGCCTTCAAAGAATTGGTCCTTCCCAGGCTCTGACAAGTTTCAAAGGGGAAAAAGCAGGCGTGCCCGAGGTAGATGGCAATACCGAGGATCCTACAGGGGCCGCCAATGGCAACCTACAAATCACAGAAGTGGCGCAGACAGCCCAGCTGCACCACAAGGACAATCACAATGACTTGACTTTCATACCGCCTACAAAGGCTCAAAGAGAAGCACCTTTGGGCGGAAAATTATCCTTATTCTCAAAAAACTGGCATATCTTAACCAAGGACAAATGGATTCTGGATTTAATAGACAAGGGTTACAGATTCCACTTCCATACTTTACCAATAAGACAAGGCATGCCAAACCTGCCACATCATCAAAGGGCAGAGGCACTCACTCAAGTTTCACAGCTGTTAAGTATAAAAGCAATCGAAAGGGTTCCTCAGGAACAAGGCCAGGGATTTTATTCAAGACTGTTCTTTGTTCCAAGAAAAGAAAACAAATGGAGACCTATACTGGACTTGTCAACTCTAAATACTTTTCTTATTGTGCCAAAGTTCAAAATGCTGACGCTGCAGCAACTCCTTCCCATGCTGGGCAAGGGGTCTTGGCTGGTCACTCTGGACCTCAAGGAGGCATACCTGCATGTCCCAATCGGACAAAGCTGCAGAAGATACCTCGGATTTCTTGCAGGAACAGAGCATTATCAATTCTCAGCATTGCCGTTTGGCTTATCTACTGCGCCCAGAGTGTTCACGAAATGCCTGGCATCAGTAGTGGCACACTGCAGACTCCAGGGGATTCAAATATACCCCTACCTGGACGACTGCCTCATACAAGCAGACAACAAACAAACCTTAAAAGCAAACTTGGACTATGTCATTCAACTTCTGCAGGCCTTGGGATACACAGTCAACATTCAGAAGTCAAGACTACTGCCATCCCAACAGATTATTTTCCTAGGAGCCAAACTGGACACAGAAACTCAAATGGCCTACCTCACAGAGGAAAAACAACAGCAGTTACCAGAGTACTTCAAAGGCCTAGCAAAACTCTCCCAGCTGACTGCAAGGAAAATCCTGCAGGCCCTGGGGTTCATGGCATCTTGCATTCTTCTGATACCTTTGGCAAGACTTCATATGAGAAAGCTGCAATGGTATTTAAAAAACTTATGGTCCCAACACAGCCAAAGCTTAGAGGACGTAATCCCACTTATTCCATGTCTGCAAAAGGAATTTTTGTGGTGGGCTCAAGCAAGTCAGTTAAACAAAGGCATGTCTTTCAACAGACCTCAGGCAGGTCAAATGATTACAACAGATGCCTCAGATCATGGATGGGGAGCTCACATGGAGGGCAGATGCATTCAAGGTCTATGGACACCAAAGGAAAGACATCTGCACATAAACCAAAAAGATGTTGGCAGTGATGCATGCAATCGAGACTTTCGAAAAAACACTACAAGGACATTTGCTAATAAGGACAGACAACATCACTGTCATGTGGTATATAAACAAGCAGGGAGGCACTCATTCTTACCCCCTCTGCAGACTAACAATGCTTCTCTGGGAAAAATCCCTGAGTCTGAAGATGCATTTGCAATCCCAGTTTGTGCCAGGCAAGGACAATGTACTGGCGGACAACCTGAGCAGAAATTTTTTGGATCCACACGAATGGATGCTGCATCCTCACATTTTCTCACAACCAACAAAGACATGGGGAAGACCGGACGTAGATCTCTTTGCTTCCCACTTAAATCATCACCTGGAAAAGTTCTGCACAAGGACCCACCATCCTCTAGCCTGGAAAACGGTTGCTCTCTCTTTCAGCTGGAATTCCCTGAAAATTTATGCATTCCCTCCTCTACCTCTGCTGACCAAGGTGATACTGAAGATCAAAGCAGAGCAACCAACAGGCATTTTGATAGCTCCAGACTGGCCAAGGCAGCACTGGTACCCACTGCTGTTGAGCATAACTCGGACCAGACCGTGGCCTCTGACCCTATGGCCCCTGCTTCTAACACAACACAATTACAGGACTGTCCATCAAAACCTGAAAACATTGCATCTGACAGCCTGGAGGTTACCATGACTCCCCTAGCTAACTCTCTTTCCAAAACAGTTCAAGAGATCTTACTGGAAGCACGCAGACCTTCCACCAGAAAAACCTATTCAGCCAAGTGGAAGAGATTCAGCATCTGGAATGCCAACAGGGGTCAGGACACATCATTACTGAGTATACCTCAGATATTAGAATACTTGGCAGAAATGTTTCATACTGGACTCTCATACTCTTCTATAAAGATTCATGCCTCCGCAATCTCAGCAAAATACAATTGTGACCCACCACTGTTTTCACATCCTTTGCTAAGACAGTTCCTAAGAGGGATAAAGAATATCAAACCTCCCAGAAAACAGCCAGTACCTGCATGGGACCTCAATTTCGTTTTGGAAAAATTAACTCTTCCTCCTTTTGAGCCAGCAGCAACTTCAGAAATGCAATTTCTATCATGGAAAATGGTCTTCCTATTGGCAGTCACATCTGCAAGAAGAGTCTCGGAGATACAGGCACTCATAGCAGTGCCTCCCTTCCTCATTTTTTATCAGGACAGAGTTTCTCTAAGAACCAATCCTACATTCATGCCAAAAGTTATTTCCAGGGTGTCTCTAAATCAAGCTATTCACCTGCCTACTTTGTTCCCCAATCCTCAAAATAGGGGGGAAAAAACTGCTGCATACTTTGGACATACACAGGCAACTACGCTACTACTTTGACAGAACTAAGGCCACCAGAAAGTCTGACCAACTGTTTGTAGCCAATGCTGCTGGAGTACAAGGAAAAGCAATCTCCAAACAAACAATCTCAAAATGGATTGGACAGTGCATCAGATTCTGCTACTCTTTCCATGGAAAGGGTGTGCCAGCCAATATTAGGCCACACTCCACCAGAGCTATAGCCACATCCACAGCTTTAAGAGGAGTGGCAACAAAGGACATTTTAGAGGCTGCTACATGGAGCTCCGTGCATACATTTACCAAGCACTACAACCTGCCCTTATACTCCAGATCCCGAGCAGGCTTTGCTTCGGCAGTCCTGCAGGGCATTTTAGCTACACCATCCTTCTCTTAGTTCCATCCACCCCCAGCTTGGCTATGGTATTCAACCCATATGTTATGACTGCAGTTGCATTCTTGAAGGACATAGTACAGTTTTGTACCTTCCATAAATGTAGATGTCCGATAGATATGCAACTGCAGTCGGATTTTCCCACCCTCCTACCCCTCTGCAACTTTCTTTATGGGTCCCTACCCCTATTCCTATTGGCTGGGGGTATCTCCTATGGTGTATCTGTTTATTACTGTTGTGCATGTCTGGAATTGTTTATCCATTCACCAAATTTAGCCTTCCTAGGAGGGAACCTGGCATCTGGGGCAAGAAACACTGAAGAAGATGGCGTCGGCCGATGCCTTTATACTCCTGCCGTTGTGACGTCTGAGAGGAGGCGACACCAGCCGGTGCCGGACCCAGACTTTGGAATTCGGCCGACCGAGGGCTGCCTGAGGCAGGACAACCCATATGTTATGACTGCAGTTGCATATCTATCGGACATCTACATTTATTGTAGGTACAAAACTGTACTGTCTTTCTTGCCGCGCAGTGCCCGAAGCAGAAGCAGTTCGCAAGTGCCGGTCGGCCAGCTCTTGAGATTTACGAAAGTATTTCAGCCGAAGTCTTCTTGAAAGTTAAGTACCCCGTTGGGGAAACTTTTCTTGCCTCAGACCGATGTCAGACAAAGTTAATAATTGTATTTCATGTGGGAAGCAAATACCGCATAAGGATTTCCACTCTTACTGTATACCTTGCTTAGGCCCAGACCACGACGTCTCGGCCTGCCGTTTTTGTGCTAGATTCAACAAACGCACTATTAAGCGTCGAGCGGAGTTCGCCCTTCACTTTTTTGGCAAAAAATGTAATTATATTATGTCGTCGGATACTCCGACTCCAGTTTTGAGCAAAAAAACGCAAAGATAAGGACCGGAATACGAGGTCCGCACCACCTACTGATAACACGCTAAGGCCGACTACCGATTCTCCGGTACTCAGCGAGGCGCCTACGCAGCCCCTGAGTACCGATGACAATGCATTACTGGTGTCTTCAGTACACGAGGTCGCAGGCTCCTCGGCCCCCATTCCTACTGCAGATACCGACGCCACTCCTGGCGGGGAAACTCAGAATTTAGACAGGCCTGCCATTTCTCAAGGGGTCTTCAGGCCTTCCTCCTTCTCCATTAAAGCCTTCACTAAATCTAAAACAGCCATGAAAACCAAAAAACAGGTTCCTCAGACACCCACTCAAGGCACCATGCCTAAAAGGCAGATGCTTAAAATGGCTGAGGATTTGATTACTCTTATCAGGTGTTCTCAACCCCCCTCTGACAAAAGGCCTAGATTAGAGGAAGACTACCCTTCCTCAGATCAAGCTTCTATTACCTCAGAACTGTCTGAGGACCAGGATTTGGCCTATTCTCTGTTCGAAGACTCTGATGCAGAGGACTCTATTCCCTCGGTCTCCCCCCCCCCCCCGAGGACTTCTCTTTTGGGGAAACCCTGCATACATTGAGGGAACACTTTCACTGGGAAGGCCAAGATTACTCAGAGTCCAAGAAAAGGCTCAGGGAATTTCTTCTGCTCCCCCAGCATAGGCCTCTGGCTATCCCTCCTGTTTTAGATATATTGGATGATGTGTACACAGAAGCCAGCCTTAATCCTGATTCTTTGCCTCCAGTTCCTGTTAAACCAGACAGGTATTACCGGGTTCCTGATTCTCACCAGTTCCTATATAAAAGCCATATTGATGACCCAGAAACTATTTCCCAGGGTCCCAAGGGGAATTAAGGCCTCTACTTCTAAACACCCATTACCTTCAGAGAGAGATTCCAGATCTTTAGAAAGGTGGGGGAAAAAGGTGTACACCTCAGCCACTTTAACCATGAGGGCATTAAACTGTCAGTTCCATATATTAAAGTATCAACAGTTTTTGATCTCAGCTGAAAAGCAAAATGACACAACCAGATTTAAGAGTTGCAGGATTTGTTGCATGGTGCAGAGCAAGTGGGTAAACGTACCTTGCAGTGTGGTTTTGATGCTTTAGAGGCCTCATGTAGAGCTGCTGTTACGGGGTCTGTTATACGTAGGCATGCTTGGCTCAAAGAGCAAACCTTACCAGATCATGTCAAAGCTAAATTATTAGATGCACCTCTTCAAAAAGATGTATTGTTTGGTGTTAAAGCAGAGGAGGTGCTAAAGAAAATGGAGGAAAAAGCTAAATCAATGCAAACAGTGAAAGATTTCCTGCAGGTACAGCCTCCATGTTTCAGCAGAAACTGGCCTTCAAATAATTGGCCCTTTCCAGCCACGGACAGACCTCAAAGGGGCAGATACAGGCGTCCAAGGGGTAGAGGGCAACCTCAAGGATCTTTCAGAGCCAGACAGTGGCAAGCACCAACCCCAAGAGGTGGAGAAGATAGATCGCAGTCTTTCAGAAAACAGACACAATGACTTCCCCCTACACCTGCCAAGCAAAGCTTTAATGGCAGCTCCTTTGGGCGGAAAACTGACACTATTCTCAAAAAAATTGGCATATTGTTACAAAAGACAAATGGATTCTGGACATTATAGACAGAGGCTACAGGTTCCATTTTCACACCCTTCCAAAAATGAGAGGCATGCCAAACCTGCCACAAAATCAAAGGGCAGAGGCACAAAAACAAATTTCAGCTCTCATGGACATAAAAGCAATTAAAGAGCTACCTGCAAAAGAACAAGGTCAAGGGTTTTATTCCAGACTGTTCCTGGTACCAAGGAAAGACAAAGATTGGAGACCGATCTTAGACCTATCCATCCTAAACACATATCTACAGGTGCCAAAATTCAAGATGCTCACATTACAGCAGCTTCTTCCCATGCTGGGCAAGGAGTCTTGGCTGGTAACTTTGGACCTCAAGGAGGCATACCTGCATGTCCCTATGAGACAAGATTGCAGAAGGTACCTCAGATTTCTTGCAGGTTCAACCCATTACCAATTCTCTGCATTGCCCTTTGGCTTATCTACTGCGCCCAGAGTGTTTACGAAATGCCTGGCATCAGTAATCGCCTTCTGCAGACTGCAAGGGATACAAATCTACCCATATCTGGACGACTGCCTGATCCAAGCGGACAGCAAGGACATACTACTGCAGCACCTGGCATTTGTAATAAAACTGTTGAACTTCCTGGGATACACAGTCAACAAAAAGAAATCAAAACTGATACCCTCTCAACAAATAATTTTCCTGGGTGCCAACTTGGATACAACCACCCAGATGGCCTACCTCACGCCAGACAAGCAAGGGCAACTGTCTCAATACTTCAGAAAAATGGCAACTTACACCAGGCTAACTGAAAGGAAAGTCCTGCAGGCTCTGGGATTCATGGCATCTTGCATCCTACTTATCCCATGTGCAAAGCTGCATATGAGAAAACTTCAGTGGTACCTAAAAAACTTATGGTCTCAACACAGCCACAGCTTGGAAGCAGTTATACCACTCATTCCATGCCTTCAAAAGGAATTTATGTAGTGGGCTCAGGCTTGCCAAAGAAACACAGGTCTTCCTTTCTGTGTACCTCAAGCAACTCAAATCATTACAACAGACGCCTCAGACTACGCATGGGGAGCACACATGACAAATCAGTGCATTCAGGGAAAATGGGCACGAAAAGAGAAGCTCCTTCACATCAACCAAAAGGAAATGCTAGCCGTGCAAAAGGCTTTTATGACCTTCAAAGACCTACTGCATCCAGGCCAGCTTTTGATAAGGACAGACAACACCACAGTGATGTGGTACATAAACAAACAGGGGGGAACTCATTCATACCCCCTGTGCAGGCAAGCCATGACCCTATGGAACACAGCACTGGAATTGAAAATTCAACTACAAGCACAATTCCTGCCAGGGAAGGAAAACACACTGGCAGACAACCTAAGCAGAAATATGACAGATCCACATGAATGGAAGTTGCATCCTCAAATTTTCACAGAGATAACTCGGGCATGGGGACAGCCAGACCTAGATCTCTTTGCTACCCACAGAAATTGCCAGTTGAAAAAATTTTGTTCAAGGACCTATCATCAACAGGCCTGGTAAGTGGACGCACTTTCCTTCAATTGGGCAACATTGACAGTCTATGCCTTCCCGCCTCTTCCTCTGCTGCCCAAAGTTCTATTAAAAGCCAGAGCAGAGAGGCCGAAAATTATTCTCATTGCTCCAGACTGGCCAAGGTAACACTGGTATCCGCTCCTGAAGAGCCTGACACATTCCCCATCATGGATCCTACCTCTAGTCCCTCTTCTGTTGTCCCAGCACAGCTACAAGACTCTTCACAGCCATCTCAAAACTCTAAATCTAGCTGCATGGAGAATTCCTTGATTTCCCAGCAGTTTCTACTCTCCAAGGAGGTGCAGGATGTCATCTTGAAGGCCAGAAGACCTTCTACTAGAAAGGCCTACTCCGCTAAATGGAAATTATTTTGTGCCTGGAATCAAAAGAAGGGACAGAATTCTTGGGTAATAAATATACCTCAAATCTTACAGTACCTAGCTGAGATGTTAAACAATGGACTTTCCTTCTCCTCCATCAAGATCCACGCTTCAGCCATTTCTGCACAATACAACACAGATCCTCCTTTATTCTCTCATCCTCTCTTAAGGCAGTTCCTCAGAGGGGCAAAGAATATAAAACCCCCAAGGAAACTACCAGTCCCTGCTTGGGACCTCAACTTCGTATTGGAAAAGCTGACCCTTCCTCCCTTCGAGCCAGCTTCTTCATCAGAGTTACAGTACTTGTCATGGAAAACAGCCTTTCTTGTGGCTATCACCTCAGCTCGCTGGGTTTCGGAGCTACAGGCCCTCATGGCTGTGCAACCATTCATCATTTTCCATCCTGACAGAGTTTCCTTACGAACCAACCCTACCTTTATGCCAAAGGTAGTATCCAGTGTAGCTTTGAATCCGACTATCCACTTACCTACCTTTTATCCTAATCCACAAAACAAAGGGGAAAGACTACTACATTCCTTGGACATTCACAGACAACTTCGTTATTATTTGGACAGGACAAAGCCATTCAGGAAATCTGAACAACTCTTTTTGTCCTATGCTGCAGGTGCTCGAGGAAAAGCTATTTCCAAACAGACAATTTCAAAATGGATAGCCCACTGCATACGCTTTTGTTACTCTTTTCATGGAAAAACTGTGACTGCATGCATCAGATCCTACTCCACCAGAGCCACAGCTACCTCTGCAGCCTTCCTCAGGGGGGGTCCCTACCAAGGATATTTTGGAAGCAGCCACCTGGAGTTCAGTGCACCCTTTCTCCAAGCACTATCACCTCCCACAATACTCTAAATCTAGAGCGGGCTTTGCCACAGCAGTCCTACAGGGCATCCTAGCCCCTCCTAGTTCCACTTAGTGCCTGCCACTCTTACTTAGCTTTGCGATTCTACCCATCTGATGTCCTTCATGGATGCATCTGCAGTCATAACAACTGGGTTGTCCTGTCGTCAGGCAGCCCTTCAGTCGGCCGGATTCCAAAGTCCGGGTCCGGCTTCGGCTGATGTCGCACTTCACCCGACGTCATCTCTGTTGGTCTTCGGGTATAAAAGCATCAGCCGACGCCATTTTCTTCAGTCTTTCTTGCCGTGGCGCCAAGCAGAAGCTGTTCGCAAGTGCCGGTCGGTCGGATCCAGAGATTACTTCTACCGAATACTACCAAGACTTCTAAAGCTAAGTACCCGCTAGACTCTTTCTTGCCTCAGCCGATGTCAGAAAAAGTTAATAATTGTTTAACCTGTGGGAAACAAATACCTCATAAAGATTTCCACTCTTACTGCCTGCCTTGCTTAGGCCCAGCCCACGACGTAGCAGCCTGTTCGTCCTGTGCTTCTTTCAACCGACTTAACGCTTAGACGCCGGTCGGAGTTTGCAGAACAGTTTTTCGGTTCTGATTTTGCATACATTATGCCGCCGGATCCTCCGACTACGCATTCTGCCAAAACGCAAAGAAAAGACCGACACTCGCGGTCCGCGGTTTCGGCTGAAACCATGGTTAAGCAAACCGCGAGTGTCTCGGTTTCGGCCGAAACCGAGAAAACTGTTCAAAATACAGCTGAATCTATCTCTACAACTGAGGTCCCTGCTAACACTCTTGAATCGGCCTCAGAAATTTTACCCACTACGGTGCTTACCACTGACTTATCAGACACCATTCCCTTGGATGTCTCTACCCCAGCACGTGGTGCTGCTAGGCCTCCAGCAGCCATGTCCATTAAGGCCTTCGCCAGGGCTAAAGCAGCCAAGACTACTAAAACAGTGCCTGTTAAACCCCCCTCAACCAGGCCCTCTTCCAGTTCTCAAATGCTTACTTTGGCAGAAGATTTAATTTCATTAATTAGAGGATCTCAATCTCACCCAGACAGGGCCTCTCAGCCCCCAGAGAAGAGACCTAGGGCAGAGCCCCATGAGCCAGTGTCCTCTGATGATTCTGCTGATGAATCAGACATAACTGACCAGCCAGAGGCTCCTTTCTCCAATTTTGAAGATTCTGATGCTGAAGAATCCATTCCAGCTGCTTCCCCACCAGAAGAATTCTCCTTTGGGGAAACCTTGCATGCCATGCGAGAACAGTTCCAATGGCAGCAACAGGATTTTTCAGACTCCAGGAAAAGACTTAGGACCTTTTGCACCTTCCACAGCACAGGCCCTTAGCTATACCTCCTGTTCTCTGTGGTGGATGATGCTTTCAATGATGTCTGCTCCGCTCCAGATTCTTTACCCCAGCCCCTGCCAAACCAGACAGATTTTACAGGGTGCCAGATACTCATCATCACCTTTACAAGGCCCCTCTTGCAGACCCCAAACTATTTCCCAGGGTCCCAAGGCAGTAGTCATGACCATAGCTAAAACCCTGTTCCTTCTGAAAGGGAAGCAAGGTCATTAGACAGATGGGGTAAAAGGTTTACACTTCAGCCACTCTCTCAGCTAGAGCTTTAAACTGTCAGTTTCACATGATACAATACCAAGAGTTTATGCTTGATCAGTTAACTAAAAGCTAACCACTGATGAATCTCTTGATAAGAAATATGTATTAGAAATGGTAAATAACATACAGCAGGTTAGTAACCATTCTTTAAAATGTGGCTATGATGCACTGGAGGCTTCATTTAGATCAGCCATGACTGGCACTGTAATTAGAAGGCATGCATGGCTAAAGGAGCAAGCTTCACCGGATCATGTTAAATCTAAATTGCTAGATGCTCCTATGGATAAAACAAGTTTGTTTGGTACACCTGCCCAGCAGGTTATGAAGAAAATGGAAGAAAAGGCAAAATCAGTCCAGACAGTTAAAGATTTCTTGCAGGT
Source organism: Protopterus annectens (assembly GCF_019279795.1). Lineage (NCBI taxonomy): Eukaryota > Metazoa > Chordata > Ceratodontiformes > Protopteridae > Protopterus > Protopterus annectens. The sequence continues at coordinate 190,031,936 of NC_056747.1, read as the reverse complement.
TCAACCCCCAAGGTTTAGCAGGAACTGGCCTGCCAAAAATTGGTCCTTTCCTGACTCCACAAGACCTCAAAGGGGCAGGAATAGACGTTCCAGAGGCAGAAACCAATCCAGAGGAGGTGCCTACAGAGGACGACAGTGGCAAGGTAACAACAGAGGCACAGACTCAACACCTGCCACTACTTCAACACAGCCACAGTGACTTACTCCTAAGCCCGCCTACCAGGGAACAAATAGCAGCTCCTCTAGGCGGAAAGCTAACCTTATTCTCAAAAAACTGGCACCACATAACAAAGGACAAGTGGATTTTACGAACCATAGATCAAGGTTACCGGTTCCACTTCCACACTTTACCAGACAAAAGAGGAATGCCAAATCTACCTCCAAATCAAAAGACAGAGGCTCTACAACAGATAATGGAGTTAGCAAACATGAGAGCTGTGGAGAAAGTGCCAACAGCAGAGCAAGGAAAGGGGTTCTACTCCAGACTATTCCTAGTTCCAAGAAAGGAAAAAAGTTGGAGACCAATTCTAGACCTGTCCACCCTGAATACTTACATCATTGTCCCAAAATTCAAAATGCTGACCCTACAGCAACTTCTTCCCATGCTGGGCAAGGAGTGTTGGCTGGTAACTCTAGATCTCAAGGAGGCATACCTGCACGCCCCATTCGACCAGTCTGCAGAAGATACCTCAGATTTCTTGCAGGATCAGAGCACTATCAATTCTCAGCATTGCCCTTTGGCTTATCTACTGCGCCCAGAGTATTCACAAAATGCCTGGCATCAGTAATCGCCCATTGCAGACTACAGGGAATTCAAATTTATCCATACCTGGACGACTGCCCGATACAAGGAGACAACAAAAGCAAGCTGACAACAGATTTACAAAGGGTCATTTACTTGCTTCAAGCACTGGGATACACAGTCAATTTACAAAAGTCAAGACTGATACCATCCCAGACAAGGACCTTCCTGGGTGCGGAATTGGACACAGTAAGACAAATGGCATTCCTAACTACAGAAAAACAAAAAGAACTCCCTCTTTATTTCTTGGCACTAACAAAACTGAACAAGTTAACAGCAAGAAAGGTTCTGCAGGCCTTGGGTTTCATGGCATCATGCATAATCTTGGTTCCATTTGCCAGACTACATATGAGAAAACTACAGTGGTACCTAAAGAATTTATGGTCCCAACACAGACACAGCCTAGAAACGGAAATCCCACTAATACCATGCTTAAAACAGGAGTTCCTATGGTGGGCTCAGGCATGCCAGTCAAACCCAGGCCTGCCCTTTCGCAAGGGTCAAGCAAGCCAGACCATCACAACAGATGCTTCAGACCTAGGATGGGGGCGATATGCTGGACAAATGCGCATAAGGATTGTGGACACAGGACCAACTTCACCTGCACATCAACCTAAAAGAAATGCTGGCAGTAAAACTGGCAATCCAACAGTTCAGACCATTTCTCAAGGAGGACCACTTGATGATAAGGACAGACAACACCACAGTCATGTGGTACATCAACAAACAGGGAGGCACTCATTCTTACCCCTATGCAGAATGACTTTGGAGCTGTGGACCCTGGCACTCAGCTACAACATCCAGTTACAGGCAATATTTGTGCCAGGAAAAGAAAACTCTCTAGCAGATATGTTAAGCAGGACCACATCGGATGCCCACGAATGGCAGCTGCACCCGGATATCTTCAAGACCATCTCAAGAAATGGGGATGCCTCAGATAGATCTATTCGCATCACCTCTCAATCACCAGCTCAAAAATTCTGCACAAGGACATTCCACCCACTAGCATGGAAAGTGGACTCGCTCTCCTTCAGCTGGAAAGGCCTAACAGCATATGCATTCCCACCTCTTCCCTTGATACACAAGGTACTACTAAAAATCAAGGAGGAACGCCCAAGGATAATCCTGATAGCTCCAACTGGCCAAGACAGCATTGGTACCCACTGCTGAGGAGCATGTCTCGAACAATATGTGGCCAATACCCTGATGCCTTTGATGCTAACTCAGAACAACTTCAGCACCATGCATCCAAACCTAAAACGCTGCAACTGACTGCATGGAACATCACATAGCAGCTGCTAATACAGAACTTTCACAAAGAGTTAAAGACATTATTCTTGAAGCACGCAGGCCTTCAACTAGAAGAAATTATGCTGGGAAATGGAAAAGGTTTGTCATTTGGAGTTCTGAAAGAGGAAAAGATGTATCAAACATAGATATGCCTAACATTCTGGAGTATCTGGCCGAACTACTTCATTCAGGCCTGTCCTACTCCTCCATCAAGATTCATGCTTCAGCTATTTCAGCAGAATACAGCTTTGATCCACCTGGTTTTTCACACCCTTTGCTCAGGCAGTTCCTCAGAGGAATCAAGAATGTAAAACCTCCAAGGAAACCACCATTGCCAGCTTGGGACTTGAACTTTGTGCTAGAAAAATTGACAGTATCACCTATTGAACCAGCAGCAACAGCAGACCTACAACACCTGTCATGGAAAACTGCTTTCCTACTGGCAATTACTTCAGCAAGGAGGGTTTCAGAACTACAGGCCTTAATGGCAGTGCAACCCTTTCTAATCTTCCACCAAGATAGAGTGTCCATGAGGACTAATCCTACATTTATGCCTAAGGTGGTATCCAGAGTGTCTTTAAACCAGGCAATCCACCTACCTACCTTCTTTCCCAACCCACAAAACAGAGGGGAAAGAATACTACATACCTTGGATGTACATAGACAGCTACGCTACTACTTGGACAGAACAAAAAATAGCAGAAAGACTGACCAACTTTTCGTAGCCTATGCAACAGGAAGGGAAGGAAAAGCTATTTCCAAACAGACAATCTCCAAATGGATAGGAAATTGCATACGATTCTGTTACTCCTTCCATGGAAAGCCAATTCCACAGAACATAAGACCTCATTCTACAAGGGCAACAGCCACTACCACAGCCTTCTTACGAGGAGTGGCTACCAAAGACATTATTGAGGCGGCTACTTGGACCTCCGTGCATACATTTGCCAAGCATTATAATTTGCCTCTATATTCCAGATCCCGAGCAGGGTTTGCCACCGCTGTTCTGCAAGGGATCCTAAAAACACCATAATCTACTTTTGTCCTCCTCCCCTAGTTGGCTATGGTATTCTACCCAGTTGTTATGACTGCAGATGCATCCATGAAGGACATAGTACAGTTTTGTACCTACCATAAATGTAGATGTCCGAATTGGATAGCATCTGCAGTCAGGATTACCCTCCCTCCTTCCCCTCTGTGGTACTCCTAGGGTGTTTACCCTTCTAATAGCTAGCTAGTGGGGGGATTTCTTTCATGGTGTATTTGTTTGTATTTATGTACATACATGCTTATTTTTGTGTTTACCTCTATCTTTTGGAAACATTGGCATCTATCCAAAATTTTTAGCCTTCTATAGGGCTTCTGGCATCTGGGGCAAGAAACACTGAAGAAAATGGCGTCGGCTGATGCTTTTATACCCGAAGACCAACAGAGATGACGTCGGGTGAAGTGCGACATCAGCCGAAGCCGGACCCGGACTTTGGAATCCGGCCGACTGAAGGGCTGCCTGACGACAGGACAACCCAGTTGTTATGACTGCAGATGCTATCCAATTCGGACATCTACATTTATGGTAGGTACAAAACTGTACTTTATGACTGCAGCTGTATGCACGATGAACATAGTACAGTTTTGTACCTACCATAAATGTAGATGTTCGAGTGCTCATACAGCTGCAGTCCAGGTTTCCCTCCCTCCAACCCTCTTAGGACCGGCCTTATGACAAACCCCTTTCATATAACCTTTTGGGGTACTCTTTTATGGTGTATTTGCTTGCAACTACTGTTTTTTTTTGGGTTTATCAACATTGCATTTTTGCATAGCATTATGTTTGCCTTCCTTCTGGGGGCACCTGACATCTGGGGCAAGAAAAACTGAAGAAAATGGCGTCAACTGCCTCTTTTATACCCCTGCCGCACTGATGTCAGGGAGGAAGCGAAGATGACCGATGCCGGACCTAGACTTTGGAATTCGGCCGACCGAGGACCCGCCTGACGGCAGGATAACCCCATCTGTTATGACTGCAGCTGTATGAGCACTCAAACATCTACATTTATGGTAGGTACAAAACTGTACTTTAGGGCTTCTGTTTCACCGAAGAATAAACAGATGACCAGGCCTGTGGCTCTTGTGGCAAAGGATCCTCACAGTGAATGGCAGGGTTTTACACAGGGCCTTTTTAATGCCCTTATGGCTTTAAAGCCTCCTTAAGGTTCGTCTGTACCACCTTCTGTACCTGGTATTCTACTCTTTCTAAACAGTATAAGGTGTCTGATTCTTCTCAAGTATTCCATTCAAATTCTGAGGAAGAGTCTTTGGCTTTACTCTACTCATTTCCATTCCCCTCTTGTCTTTGAGTCTGAGGAAGATGATTGTGTTTCTCCAGATTCCCCTGTGGAAGAATTATCCTTGGGGAATACTGTGGTATGCATGATGAAGCAATTTAAATGGGATTCTTAAGTATCTAATCAAAAAATGTAATATAAGCTCTTGCAGATTGATTCACACCCTCCTTCTGCAGTTCCCCCTGTGTTGGATGCTGCTTTGCACACTTTGTCTGCAGTTTCTCAAGTCCCAGATTTCCTAGCCTCCTGCTTCAAAGAAGCTTGACAGATTCTATAATGTCCCTGAAAAAAAAGCCCCTCCTCTGTGTTTTCCTGACAAGCCATCTAAATTGCTGTCTTTCTAAGCTTCTACCTTCAGAAAAGGACAGTTGTGCTATGGACCTATGTGGGAAAAGTGTATACGTTAACTACTTTAGAGTCATTAAGTACCAGACCCAAATGACTAGGTATGTACTGACTTCTTCCTCTGCTTGAGGTTGTTCTGACTGACTGGCCTAATTCTGAGGCAAAGTCTTCTGCCATTTCCTTGTTGGAGACTGCTGCTCATGTGGCTCGTCATTCTCTCAAGTACAGTTGTGATGTTCCTGATGCCTCTTTTAGAGCAGTTACCTCAGAGTCTGTGATGCAAATGTACTCTTGGATGTTCTTTGTGTTTCACTGTTGCGTTATAATTGACGGGATTTCCTGTAGTGGAAACTCTTGGCCGGCCCTACTACCAGAAAATTTTCTCCTCCTCCTGAATCTGGAGGACATCCTGACTGACATCGAAGATGTCTGGGTGTAAAGGGAGTTGGCCGCCTCTTTAACCTCAGTTCTTTCTCTCCATCTGAGCCCAAAACAATGTGCTAGTCAGTATGTCATTAGTCTGCACCAGAGAAAGAAGACTTCTAAAGCAAAGTACTCTGTTGGGGAGCTTCTCATGTGTTTGTTGACTAATGTTGGAGAAAGTTAGTAACTGTGTCCGCTGTGGCAAGCAGGTACCACACTCAATCTTTTTGTGTAACTTGCTTGGTTCCAGAACATGATGTTCCTGTCATTTTTGTGCTTTCTTTAATGGTAGAACAATCAAGCGTAGGGCTGAGAGTTTAGCTTTGCACTTCAGCAAGTTGCTAGGGCGCGTACTATGTCATCTGCTGGTCAAGCAGAGGTTGATCTCCCTAAGCATATAAAGGGAAAGCATCCAGAGCTTAGGGTACCATGTGACGCTCATTCACCATCCACCTATGCTTGTTATCACCTCAAAGATAGCAAGACATCTTTGAAATCCCTTCCAATGACTGTGGTTATGGCACAGGGCTGTATCAGGACCTGTTCGGAGTTGGAGTCTAATACGCCACCGTGTCCATGTATTCTCTTACAAGATGAAAGACTTTGCTTGTAGGTTAGGTCTGAAGCTGTTTTGCAGGTTTTGGCCTTTGATGACCACTTTCAAACTGACAAAGGAGTATAAGGAGTCTCATCATCAGGAGGTTGCCACTGTTCACTTTCCTGGAGATTCAGCTGTTAGTCTACATCCCGACTCTAGTGTGAATATCACCCTCAAAACTGAGCCTAAAGTCTAAACATAAAAAGGCTGTATCTGTCTTGCCCCAGCTAAGGCCTACTGACTAGCACTCCAAAACTCTTAACTACAGATCCCTCAGAAATAGCCTAAGGAGCCCCACTACAGCATCTCACATATTCTGGGGAAATGGGACTCCCAGTTCAAAAACTAACACATTAACCTAAAAGAACTGATGGCAGTCCAGAAAGATCCGATTCCATCAAAGACCAATGGAAATCAGAAGTACTCCTGGTAAAGGCAGACAATATCATGGTTATGGGGTACATAAGTTGGGGGAGAGCTCACTATTACCTGCTGTCACCTAGCCATGGTCCTTTTGGAAACTGTAACTCCCTAGGCCTGCACCTCATGGCACAATACCTACCAGGAGAAACCAACCAATAGGCGGATCACCTAAGCAGGAGCCTGTTAGACCCTCCTGAGTGGCAATTGCATTTGGAAATTTATCTTAGCATAGCCGAAGAATGGGGTGTGCCACAAAGCCATTTTTGCCACCAAAAAAAATGTGCACTTGAAAATTATTTTCTCAAGGACCAAAAGTAGGTCAGCCTGGAAGACAGATGCTTTCTTCCCTTGGACAAGTCTGTTCCTATATGCCTTCCCCCAACACTCTTGCCTCCCAGGCCACTGCTGAAGGTAAGGGCAGAAAGGGCCAAGGGTCATTCTGATAGTCCTAGATTGGGCAAGGCATCTCTGGTATCCTCTAATGTTCTGTCTCAGCAAGAAGGAACCATGGATGTTCGTGTTTCACTGCTGCAGTCATTACACTTGGGTTATCCTGCCGTCAGGCGGTCCCGCAGTCGGCCAGAGTTCCAAAGTCTTGGAACGGCATCGGGTTCTGTCGCCTGTTCCCTGACGTCAGTGCGCCAGGGGTATATAAGAAGCAGCCGACGCCATTTTCTTCAGTCTTCCTTGCCGCGCAGTGCCCGAAGCAAAAGCAGTTCACAAGTGCCGGTCGGCCGACTCCTGAGATTTCAAATTCGATATCAGATCCGAAGTCTTCAATAAAGCTAAGTACCCCGTTGGGGAAACTTTTTCTTGCCTCAGACCGATGTCAGTAAAAGTTAATAATTGTATTTCTTGTTGGAAGCAAGTACCTCATAAGGATTTTCGTTCTTACTGTATTCCATGCCTAGGCCCAGATCACGACGTCACTAGTTGTCGGTTTTGTGCTAGATTTAACAAACGCACTATTAAACGTCGGTTTGATTTTGCACGCCATTATTTTGACCGAAGGTTTAATTATACCATGCCGTCGGAGCAACCGACAACGGGAATTCACAAAAAATGCAAAAATAAGGATAAAGACAGGCATCCGAGGCCCAAAACTGATGACAAAGCCTCTTCTAGGCCAGTTGCCGGTTCTCAATGAGGTGCTTTCGCAGCCCCTGACACCCGCTACCTCAGAGCCACAGGCCGCGGCCGACTCCCACGTGGAGTTGCCTAGGCCTCTGGATACTGAAGGTGTTGGGCCTACGGAGACTAACCCTTCAGATGGGTCCGGAGCCGCTGTGTAGGCTTCGGCTTCTGAGGGTGTTTTCAGACCTGTAAGGCTTACCATTGCATCTACAACCAAGTCTAAAGCAACATTAAAGACAAAGAAGCAAGTACAGCATTCACCTGGACAGGCCTCCATGCCTAAAAAGCAGATGCTCAAAATGGCCGAAGACCTAATTACTCTGATCAGGGGTACCCATCCCCCTCCTGATAAAAGGCCTAGGCAGGATACAGACTTTTTCCGCTGACCAGATTTCTATATATTCTGACTCCTCTTCAGAACAGGGATATTCCTTACCCCCCTATGAGGACTCTGATGCTGAAGAATCTATTCCTTCAGAATCTCCTCCTGAGGATTATTCTTTTGGGGAAACTTTACACACCATGAGGGAGCATTTCCACTGGGAGGGCCAGGATTACTCAGAGTCCAAAAAAAGGCTCATAGATTTTCTTTTATTGCCTCAGCACAGGCCCCTTGGTATTCCGCCAGTGTTGGATATTGTGGACGATGTGTTTTCTGAATCCACTTTAAATCCAAATTCATTACCCCCTGCTCCAGTCAAGCCAGACAGGTACTACAGAGTCCCTGACTCTCAAATTTCTTTATAGAAACCCTGCTGCTGACCCAGAAACTATTTCCCAGGGTCCCAAGGGGGTAAAGGCCTCCACAGCTAAAAATCCAGTTCCCTCAGATAGGGATTCCAGAGCATTAGACAGATGGGGGAAGAAAGTTTACACCTCAGCAACATTAGCAGTGAGAGCTTTAAACTGCCAGTTTCACATGCTTAAATATCAACAATATTTACTGTCTCAGTTAAAACAGAAAATGAGTACAAGTGCAGAACAACCTGATTTTAAGGAAATGCAGGATATAATGTGATCCTATCTCGCCTACATTCATTACTGACGGGTTCGGCTCCAACTCTGCCACTATAAATAGCACGAAGTTTCTCATTGGCTGGACTAACCCTGTATCCCAGGATGCATCACACCCAAACCCCCAGATCTCATTTGCCGCTCCTAGAGTAACGACATGGTCTCGACTTGGCTGTGGCTAAATACCCTTTCTTTGTCTTTTCAACTATAGAACTTCGAGTACTATTATCATATCAAAAGCTATTCTAATAGCTACGTTGTCGGTTGTATCCTTAGTTGTCTGATTGTGTTTGTGGTTGGTAATCCTTCTGTTTGTCAGGTTAGGCCCATTTGAGTTAGAGGGCCTTTGCCCTATCTTGAGTGTTTATTGTACGGCTTAGTTAGAGCCCCACCTTGTGTTGCGAGTGTGCTTGTGATTGTCTATTTTTTGAATATTGTTGCTGCTTATTGATTGTTCCTTATGTCGGGCAAGGAATCCAAAGAGCGTAAGCCATCTGGCTTTAACAAATGTGCTAAATGTGGTTACAAAATGTCGCTAACTGACAGACACGCCAACTGTGTATATTGTATCGGTGCCATACATTTGCAGGAATCCTGCAGTGTGTGTTATGCTTTCTCTGCCAGGGTGTTACAGGAAAGAAAAAATAAATTTATCCTCAAGGGTTTGATTAAACCCTCCTTTGAGGAAACTTTGGCTTCCTCTCCTACCTCTGAGAAACCCAGATCTAAGTCAGAAATGAAGTCTCTGGCTCCATCTAGTTCTTCGGAGCCTCCGGAGAAAAGATCTAAGACTACTTCTCCTTCCTCGGCTCCACTGGTCTCGGAGCCGCAGGAAGCACCATCCAAGGATATGTCTCCTTCCTCGGCTCCACTGGTCTCTGAGCCGCAGGAAGTATTGTCTATTGCGGGGTCTGCTTCTTCGACTCCACGGTCGTCGGCGCCAAAGGAGGTTGTGGTAGTTCTCGAGCCTACTTCGGCTCCGATCCTTTCGGAGCCGTTCCCCTACCTTTATCTCGGTTCCGACTGAGAAGGTTTCTCGGCCCCTGTCGGTCTCTTCCAAGTCCTCCAGGCTCTCTGATTCGAATGTCGATAGGGTGGTCCAGAGGCTCCTCCAGTCGCCAGTGTTAACTAAATTATTTTCGGCTCCAGCCCAATCTGCTCCGGAGCCAGCTACTATATCGGTTCCGTTACTTCCTCCTCCGACAACCTCGGTGTCGTCGGAGCCGGAGTCTGCTGAATCGAGTGACGTCCCTGGGTCAGCTCCGAAACCTCCCGCGAGTCTTTCGGATCCGACATCAGCTCCAACCTTTTCCATTCTGTCTACAGGTTTCAGTATTCGGGTGTCCTCAGTCGGACCCAAGGGGGATACATCGGGGCTTCAGGCTGCGGCTCCAAGTCTCCCCCTTGGTGCTTCGGCTAGGGGTACCCCGACTCTGGTCATGGTCTCTGAGGTGGGTTTTTTGTCCGATTCTGGTGGACCTGCCTTTGAGGCTATGAGGAGCACGCTGGCCAAGTCCATCGTGACTTCACCTGAATCAGCAACTCCTTTCCTAGATGCTGCAACTAGAGCTTCTGGTGCCCCCCTATCTCTAGACAGCGGGGCTCCTGGGCCTGAGGATACCTGCATGTGTGGTCCCCTACTTTCTGAGGGCCCTTCAGATTCTGTCCCTGAAGAGCCTCCCAGGAAGAAGTTGTGTAAGAGGAAGCACGTAGACTCCTCCAGATGAGTCTGTCACCTCGAACACCGACCTCGATGATGCAGAAGGGTCCCAGAAGTCGTCCTCGGATTATGTCTCGTTCTCTGATATCCTGGAGATCTTGAGACAGCGGGGCAACTGGCCTTCCAAAAACCCTTCTGAGGAGGAGTTGGTCTTCCTCAAAGCCTTCGGAGACCAGCCTTCCGCCTCCTGGGTGTCTGCACCCTTCGATGAATTATTGGATCTTATTTGTCGAAGGGTGTGGGAACACCCTGACTCTGTGGAAGCCAGTTCCTAGCCGCCCCAATAAGTTTTTATCTGCGCCACCTGGAAAAGAATTTCTGACCAAGGGAGTACCTGTGGATGCCATGTTGGTGGCGTCCGCCACCCAGCAGGATGTGGCGGAGGCTTCTACCTCCACCCATCCTCCTAATAAGGAGTCTAGGAGTATGGATAGGTATGAGAAGCGTACCCTTTCTTCAGCGACCTTTACCTTGCGGTCGCTGAATTACTTGTCATTTTACGCGGCTCCAAAGGGATCTCATTAAGGAGTTGGGAGATACCCTGTCGTGTAACCTGCCTGAGGCGTTGGCCCAGCCTGTTAACACCCAGCTGTCTACTCTTTCTTCCATCGTTAACTCGTCCATGAGGCTCATATCTTATGCAGCCAAGGCGTAGAGCAGAGTTCGGCGTAGCCCTTAGGAGGCAAGCTTGGATGCGCTTGTGTCATTTTGCGGAGGCTTTCAAGTCTTCTTTCACGGACGCCCCATTCGATAGGTCCTCCCTTTTTGGACCCAAAATGAAAGACACCCTCATTAGATGCGAGTAGGAGGGCAAGACTTTGTCTGCCGTTGGGGCCCGATGTCCTTCAAGGATGCATCTGCAGTCCTTACAAATGGGTTGTCCTGTCGTCAGGCAGCCCTTCTGTCGGCCGGATTCCAAAGTCTGGGTCTGGCCTCGGATGGTGTCGCACTTCACCCGACGTCATAGCTGCAGTTCTTCGGGTATAAAGGCATCAGCCGCCGCCATTTTCCTCAGTCTTTCTTGCCGCGTGGCGCCCGAAGCAGAAGCTGTTCGCAAGTGCCGGTCGGTCAGAACCAGAGATTGCTACTACCGAATACTACTTCTACTACCGAAGACTTCTAAAAAGCTAAGTACCCCGTTGGGGACTCTTTCTTGCCTCAGCCGATGTCAGAAAAAGTGAATAACTGTTTAACTTGTGGGAAACAAATACCTCATAAAGATTTCCACTGCACTGCTTACCTTGTTTAGGCCCAGACCACGGCGTAGCAGCTTGTCTAGCCTGTGCTTCTTTAACCGACGGACGCTTAGACGTCGGTCTGAATTTGCTGAGGAGTTTTTCGGCTCCGATTTCGCTTACATTATGCCGTCGGATCCTCCGACTACGCAAATATCTGAAAAGCGCAGGAAAGGACCGACACTCGCGGTCCGCGGTTTCGCGAAACCGCGTTAAGCCAACATGAGTGTCTCGGTTTCGCTGAAACCGAGCACGTGGTTCTTCCTTCAGCCGAAAACTTACCTCCAGCCGAGGCCTCATCCAACCTGGTGGAATCTGCTTCTGAAATCCCACCTCCTGCAGGTTCCCAGGAATTATCTGATACTTTACCCTTGGATATTTCAACCCCTGCACGTGGAGCTGCTAGGCCACCTGCAACCATGTCGATTAAGGCCTTTGCCAGGGCTAAAGCAGCTAAATCTACCAAATCTGTGCCTGCTAAGACCCCTCTCACAGGCCTAGCTCTACTACACAAATGCTTAGTCTAGCAGAGGATCTCATTTCTTTGATCCGGGGATCCCATCCTCACCCAGACAGGGCCTCCCACCCTCCTCCAGAGAAGAGGCCTCGAGCAGAGCCCCCTGAGCCAGTTTCTACAGATGACTCCTCTGATGATTCAGATGATACAAACCCTCCAGAGGGCCCTTTCTCCCCTTATGAAGACTCTGATGCTGAAGAGTCCATTCCTTCTGCCTCTCCGCCTGAGGAATTTTCCTTTGGGGAAACCTTGCATGCTATGAGGGAACAATTTCAGTGGCAGGGCCAGGATTTTTCAGACTCCAGAAAAAGGCTTAGAACCTTTCTGCATTTACCACAGCATAGGCCTTTAGCCATCCCTCCAGTCCCCTCTGTTGTGGATGATGCATTTAATGATGCTTGTACTGCTCCTGATTCACTACCTCCGGCCCCTGCTAAGCCCGATAGGTACTACAGGGTCCCGGACACACATCATCACTTGTATAAGGCTCCTTTGCAGATCCCAAACTATCTCCCAGGGTCCTAAGGCTGTAGCAGCTACCTCTGCCAAGAACCCCCTCCCCTCTGAAAGGGAATCCAGGTCCTTAGAGAGATGGGGTAAAAAAGTTTACACTTCTGCTACTCTTTCAGCTAGAGCCTTGAACTGTCAATTCCATATGATCCAGTATCAAGAATTTATGTTAGACCAGTTAACTAAAAAGCTGTCCTCGGATGAACCATTAGACAAAAAATCTATTCAGGAAATGGTACATAATATACAGCAGGTCAGTAATCATTCCTTAAAATGCGGCTCTGATGCACTGGAAGCTTCCTTTAGATCAGCCATGACTGGCATAGTGATCAGAAGACATGCATGGTTAAAAGAGCAGGCCTTACCAGACCATGTCAAATCAAAGCTACTAGACGCTCCCATGGACAAGATCAGTTTGTTTGGCTCTTCTGCACAACAGGTGCTGAAGAAGATGGAAGAGAAGGCAAAATCTGTCCAGACAGTGAAAGATTTCTTACAGGTCCAACCTCCAAGGTTTATCAGGAATTGGCCCTCCAAAAATTGGTCCTTTCCAGACACCTCCAGAGCTCAGAGAGGCAGAGGTCAATCCAGAGGTGCCTACAGGGGACGTCAGTGGCAGGCTAACAACCAGCGAGGTACAGCCACCACCACTACTACAGGACAATCACAGTGACTTGGCTCTGGCACCGCCTACCAGGGAACAACTAGAAGCACCCTTAGGCGGGAAGCTAGCCTTATTTTCAGTAAACTGGCATCACATCACAGGAGACAAGTGGATTTTGCAGACAATAGACCAAGGTTACAGGTTTCACTTCCATACTCTACCAAGGAAGAGGGGAATGCCAAACCTACCTCCAAATCAAAAGGCAGAAGCTCTAAAACAAATAACTCACTTACTAAGGATGAGAGCTGTAGAAAAGGTACCATCTATGGAGCAAGGACAGGGATTTTACTCCAGACTCTTCCTGGTACCAAGAAAAGAAAACCAAGGGAGACCTATTCTCGACCTGTCCGCTTTAAACACATTTCTCATTGTCCCAAAATTCAAAATGCTGACCCTACAGTAGCTTCTTCCCATGCTGGGCAAGGAGTCTTGGCTGGTAACTCTAGATCTCAAGGAGGCATACCTGCACGTCCCCATACGACCAAATTGCAGAAGATACCTCAGATTTCTTGCAGGATCAGAGCATTATCAATTCTCAGCATTGCCCTTTGGCTTATCTACTGCGCCCAGAGTGTTCACGAAATGCCTGGCATCAGTAATTGCTCATTGCAGGCTTCAAGGAATCCAAATCTACCCTTACCTGGACGACTGCCTGTTACAAGCGGACAACAAAAACAAGTTAACAGAAGACTTGAAAAGGGTCATTTATCTACTGCAAGCCCTGGGATGCACAGTCAATATAAAAAAGTCAAGGCTGATACCATCCCAAAGGATAACCTTTTTGGGTGCAGAGCTGGACACATCAAAACAAATGGCATTCCTAACAGTAGAAAAACAGGAGCAACTCCCTCTCTACTTTTTAGCATTAACAAAACAAAACCAGCTAACAGCAAGAAAAGTCCTGCAAGCCTTGGGTTTCATGGCATCCTGCATAATATTGGTTCCACATGCCAGACTGCATATGAGGAAGTTACAGTGGTACCTAAGGAATTTATGGTCTCAGCACAAGCACAGCCTAGAAACTCAAATTCCAATAATCCCATGCCTGAAGCAAGAATTCCAATGGTGGGCTCAGGCCTGTCAATCAAACAAGGGGCTGCCCTTCCACAGCACTCAACCAAGCCAGACAATCACAACGGACGCCTCAGACCTCGGTTGGGGGGCACACATGCTGGACAAGTGCATACAAGGCTTATGGACTCAAGACCAGCTGCACCTACACATAAATCAAAAGGAAATGCTGGCAGTAAAACTGGCAATTCAGACATTCAGACCATTTCTTCGACAAGGTCAACTGTTGATAAGGACAGACAACACCACAGTTATGTGGTACATCAACAAACAGGGAGGCACACATTCGTACCCTCTATGCCGGATGGCAATGGACCTCTGAAATGTGGCCCTGAGCTTCAACATTCAATTACAAGCAATTTTTGTGCCAGGAAAAGAAAACATTCTAGCAGACATACTAAGCAGAACTACCACGGATGCCCACGAATGGATGCTGCATCCGGACATCTTCAAAACCATTACAAGAAAGTGGGGACTACCAGAAATAGACTTATTTGCATCCCCACGCAATCACCAACTGAAGAAATTCTGCACAAGGACGTACCACCCACTAGCTTGGAAAGTGGACTCCCTAGCTTTCAGTTGGAAAAACCTGACAGCATATGCATTCCCACCTCTTCCTTTGATGCACAAGGTGCTATTGAAGATCAAAGAAGACCGTCCAAGGATCATCCTGATAGCTCCAGACTGGCCAAGGCAACATTGGTACCCATTACTGAGGAGCATGTCTCGGGAACAAATATGGACTCTACCTCTAGTTCCCTTACTGTTAACACAGAACAACTACAACACCCTGCATCCAAACCTGAAAACACTGCAGCTGACCGCCTGGAACATTGCATAAGACCAAATAACCCAAATTTATCCCAAAGGGTTAAAGACATTATCTTGGAGGCTCGCAGACCCTCAACAAGAAAAAATTATTCAGCAAAATGGAAAAGATATCACATTTGGAGTGCTGCAAAGGGAGAAAATGTGTCACTGGTAAACATAGCCAACATCCTGGAATACTTGGCAGAGCTCTTCCACAACGGCCTGTCCTATTCTTCCATTACGATTCATGCATCAGCTATTTCAGCAGAATACAATTTGGATCCTCCACTCTTCTCACATCCTCTGCTCAGGCAGTTTCTGAGAGGAATTAAAAATGTAAAACCACCTAGGAAGCCACCATTGCCAGCGTGGGACTTGAACTTTGTGCTAGAAAAATTGACACTCCCCCCTTTCGAACCAGCAGCAACAGCAGACTTACAATACTTATCATGGAAAACTGCTTTCCTGCTTGCAATCACTTCAGCAAGAAGGGTATCTGAGCTACAGGCATTAATGGCAGTACAGCCCTTCCTGATCTTCCATCAAGATAGAGTATCCATGAGAACAAATCCTACTTTTATGCCAAAGGTGGTCTCCAGGGTATCTTTAAATCAAGCTATCCATCTACCTACATTCTTCCCCAACCCACAGAACAGGGGTGAAAGACTGTTGCATACCTTGGATGTACATAGACAACTACGCTACTACCTGGACAGGACCAAGGGCAATAGAAAAACTGACCAACTACTGGTAGCATATGCATCAGGAATGGAAGGAAAAGCAATTTCAAAACAGACAATCTCTAAGTGGATAGGAAATTGCATTAGATTTTGTTACTCCTACCATGGGAAGAAAACTCCAGAAAACATCAAGCCTCACTCTACAAGGGCAACAGCCACTACCACAGCTTTCCTACGAGGAGTGGCTACCAAAGACATTTTAGAGGCTGCTACTTGGAGCTCCGTGCATACATTTGCCAAGCATTATAATCTACCTTTATACTCCAGATCCCGAGCAGGTTTTGCCACTGCTGTTTTGCAAGGGATCTTAGCTACGCCATAATCTTATTTCTCCTCCTCCCCCAGTTTGGCTATGGTATTCTACCCATTTGTAAGGACTGCAGATGCATCCTTGAAGGACATAGTACAGTTTTGTACCTACCATAAATGTAGATGTCCGATAGGCATGCATCTGCAGTCAGGATTACCCACCCTCCTTCCCCTCTGTGGTAGTCCTAGGGTATTTGCTCATCTTGTAGCTAGCTGGGGGAATCTATTATGGTGTATTTGTTTGTATATATGTACATACATGCTTATTTTTTGTTTGCTCTCTACTATTTGGAAACATTTGCATTTATCCAAATTTAGCCGTCCTAGAGGGCACCTGGCATCTGGGGCAAGAAACACTGAGGAAAATGGCGTCGGCTGATGCCTTTATACCCGAAGAACTGCAGCTATGACGTCGGGTGAAGTGCGACACCAGCCGAGGCCAGACCCAGACTTTGGAATCCGGCCGACCGAAGGGCTGCCTGACGACAGGACAAACCCATTTGTAAGGACTGCAGATGCATGCCTATCGGACATCTACATTTATGGTAGGTACAAAACTGTACTTTTTTCACTTCCCACTAGGCCTTATCCCAAGGCTCAGAGGGGAGGGAAAATGTGGTTCAGAAAATCTCAGAAGTCTTCCCCTGCCCATCAAAGTGACCCCCCCCCCTCCAGGGGCAGAGGAAGGGGGAGTTTTAATGGAAGACGTCGCCCTAGAGGCAGTGGAGGCCCCCGCAATACAGGAGACCACGAATCCTTTTGTCGTTCCTCCTACCAGCGACCCTGAGGGATTTACCCGACTGTGCGTCTCCAGAGCCAGTCGCGGTTCGTTTTTCGGAGCTTCTTCAGGCCTGGGAGTCCATCACTCAGGATCAATGGGTGCTTCGTATCATCACCGGAGGTTTCACCATTCCCCTTTTGCGTCCCCCCCCCCCTCCGTCAAGGAAAATCCTGGATGTTCCACCCAGTCAACGGGATCAGGCGGCAATAGAGGTTTCAAAGCTGCTAGAAAAGGGAGTCATCCAACCAGTCCCCGCAGACAAGATCGGATTAGGAACTTAGTCAAGGTTATTTTTGGTGCCAAAAAGACGAGGAGACTTGAGACCCATTCTGGATCTCAGCCGTTTAAACAGCTTTGTAAAGAAGTCCAAGTTCTGAATGGTCACTTTGCAATCCATTTTCCCATTGCTGGAAAAAGGAGTGTGAATGTGTGCTCCCTCGACCTCAAGAATTCCTATTATCACATCAGGATAAACGAGGCTTCCAGGAATCTTTCATGCTTCCGGCTGGGAGCCAGTCATTTTCAATTCCGGGCCCTGCCCTTTTGGTCTCACCACAGCCCCCAGGGTGTTCACCAAGTGTCTGGCAGTGGTGACAGCTCACCTGAGACGTCTAGGATTCCAGGTGTTTCCTTATCTAAACGACTGGCTCCTCACCGCCCCCACCAGGCATCTACTTGTTTAAGCCATGAGAGCTGCTGTCAAATTGGGCCATCTTCTAGGGATTTCATTCAATTGGGCAAAGTCTGTATTGCTGCCATCACAGCGTGTTGCCTTTATTGGCGCAGAGCTAGACTCTGTAGAGATGAGAGCCTTTCTGCCGACAGAGAGAATAAAAGTGTTACAGGCCCAAGTCCTGGCTTTACTACCCCGCAGAAAAGCCCAAGCCAGGAGGGTTCTTCAGTTGTTGGGATCAATGGCGGCTACCATTCTCCTAGCTCTGCTGGCCAGGTTACACATGCGAATACTTCAGTGGCTCCTTTTGGCCCATTGGTCATATCAGGAACGCCCCTTGTCCCACCCAATCCTCATTACGGAGAGATGCCGGCAAGATCTGTGTTGGTGGCTTCTCTCCTCCAATCTGGACCAAGGGAGACCCTTGAGCCCCCCGTCCCCTATTGCCACAGTAACCACGGATGCCTCCCAGATAGGGTGGGGGGGCATTGTTTGGGCGAGATGGTCCAAGGTACATGGCAAGACCATGTGGTTCACTTGCATATCATTGTTCTAGAGATGAGAGCGGTGCTTCTAGCGTTGCAGGCACTTCACAGCTCTCTTCCCAAGGGAACTATTGCGATTCTCTCCGACAATATGTCTGTTTGGTATCTGAACAAGCAGGGAGGAACCAAGTCCTACCCCCTTTGCAGAGAGGCCATGAGAGTGTGGAATTGGGCGATCGCTTCCCAGCGTTTTCTAGTGGCTTCTCTCCTCCAATCTGGACCAAGGGAGACCCTTGAGCCCCCCGTCCCCTATTGCCACAGTAACCACGGATGCCTCCCAGATAGGGTGGGGGGGCATTGTTTGGGCGAGATGGTCCAAGGTACATGGCAAGACCATGTGGTTCACTTGCATATCAAAATCATTTTGCTTCCCAAGCAGGAGGCCTTCTGAATCAAGAAGCTTCTAATGAATCAAAACCACATTGCAAAGTATTAAAGAAAATGGAAGTCCAATGTGATAGCAGACTGGCTGAGCAGAGCTATTCTGATGCCTCACGAGTGGTCCCTGACCGACAGAGTGGCTGCGCAGATCTTCTCCAAGTGGGGTCTCTCCTGCTGCAACCTCTTTGCCAGTCCCCTGAATGCAAAGTGCAGCAATTTTTTCACTCTGCTCCCCCCACAGGGGGAGTCTCCCAGGGATGCTCTAGTCCACAATTGGCCCTCCGGTCTGCTCTACGCCTTCCTGCCAGTCCCTCTACTACCCAGAGTGATTCAGAAGGCCTCCTGCTTGGGAAGCAAAATGATTTTGATCGCACCACACTGGCCCCGTCAAGTTTGGTATCGTTATGGTAAATACATAACTAAAAGATTTATTGCATGCAGCTGAACAAGTAGGTAAACATACTTTGCAATGTGGTTTTGATTCATTAGAAGCTTCTTGCAGAGCAGCAGTTACAGGCTCTGTGATTCGAAGGCATGCTTGGTTAAAGGAACAAACCTTACCAGATCATGTTAAGGCGAAATTTATTAGATGCTCCTTTACAGCAAGATATTTTATTTGGTGTTAAAGCAGAGGAGGTATTAAAGAAAATGGAGGATAAGGCAAAATCTCTTACAGGTACAGCCACCAAGATTTAGCAGAAATTGGCCTACTAAAAATTGGTCCTTTCCAGTGTCAGACAGGCCACAAAGATCAGATAGATGCCCAAGAGGCAGTTCTCAGCCCCAAGGATCTTACATACCACGACAGTGGGTGCTTCAACACCAAGAGGAGGTGAGGACAAGTCACAACCTTACAGGAAACAATCTCAATGACTTTCTCCTTCCAATGCCAAATGCTACCCTGTTGGCAGCTCCCTTATGGGGGAAACTAGCTCTTTTTTCACAAAACTGGCAAACAATCACCCAGGACAAATGGGTGCTGAATATTGTGTCTCAAGGTTACAGGTTCCACTTTCACACTTTACCAAGGCTAAAAGGAATGCCAGACCTGCCACAAAATCAATGGGCAGAGGCACAAAAACAAATTACAGCCCTCATGGACATGAGAGCTATTAAAAAAGTACCACAACAGGAGCAAGGACAAGGTTTTTACTCAAGACTCTTCTTGGTCCCCAGAAAGGACAAAGCCTGGAGACTCATTCTAGACCTTTCCACTCTAAATACTTACCTGGATGTTCCGAAATTCAAAATGTTGACACTACAGCAGCTCCTTCCCATGTTGGGCAAGAAAGCTTGGCTTGTTACTTTGGACCTCAAAGAGGCATACCTGCATGTCCATATCAGACAGAATTGCAGAAGATACTTCAGATTCAAAGCTGGTTCAATGCACTACCAATTCTCTGCACTGCCCTTTGGCTTATCTACTGCGCCCAGGGTCTTCACAAAGTGCCTGGCACCAGTAATTGCATTTTGCAGACAAAAAGGAATTCAAATTTATCCATACCTGGACGACTGCCTGATTCAAGCAGAGAGCAAGGACATTCTTCTAAACCATCTGGCGTTTGTAAAAAAGTTATTACGTTGCCTAGGGTACACAGTAAACAAAAAGAAGTCAAAACTAGTGCCCTCACAAGAGATAATATTCCTGGCTGCCAGCTTAAATACAAAGGCCCAGATGGCTTATCTCACGTCAGGCAAACAAGGACAACTGACTAAGTATTTTCTATTGATGGTAACAAAGTCCCAACTCCCTGCAAGAAAAATTCTGCAGGCCTTGGGATTCATGGCATCTTGCATGCTTCTAATTCCATATGCCAGATTTCATATGAGGAAATTACAGTGGTACCTAAAAAGTGTTTGGAATCAACACACTCACAGCTTGGAAACGGTAATACCACTAATTCCCTGCCTGCAACAAGAGTTTCGATGGTGGGCACAGGCATGTCACCTCAACAAGGGTCAGTCTTTCACACTACCCACAGCCAGGCAGACTTTAACAGCAGATGCTTCGGATTATGCCTGGGGAGCACACATGGCAGGAAAATGTATTCAGGGCAAATGGACCACAGACCAAATGCATCTACACATCAATCAAAAAGAGATGTTGGCTGTACAAAATGCTCTAACAGCCTTTCAGGACCTTCTGCATCCAGGACAATTATTGTTAAAGGCAGACAACACCACAGTAATGTGGTACATAAAGAAGCAAGGGAGCACTCATTCTTACCCCCCTATGCAGACAAGCCATGACCTTGTGGAACACAGTTCTAACTTATCAAGTACATCTGCAAGCACAGTTCCTGCCAGGAAAGAAAAATACTCTGGCAGACAACCTAAGCAGAAACATCATGGATCCTCACGAGTGGAAATTAAATCCACAAGTTTTCAGCATGATAATGCAAAAATGGAGTGCCCGGACATAGATCTCTTTGCCTCCCCACTGAACTGCCAACTACAAAAATTCTGCACAAGGACTTGTCACACACAAGCATGGAAAGTGGATGCTCTCTTGTTCAGCTGGAAAAGCCTACACGTTTATACCTTCCCTCCTCTGCCTCTCCTTTCGAAGGTTCTCCTTAAAGCCAGACAAGAAAAACCACAGATGATTCTGATTGCTCCAGACTGGCCACACCAACATTGGTACCCTATCTTAAAGAACTTAGCTCGAGGCCCACCTTGGATTTTGCCTCAAATTCCACACCTTCTGACTCAACAAAACAATCAGATCCTACACAGTCAGCTCAAAACCTTATCCCTGGCTGCATGGCAGATTCATTAGCCAAACAGGCAGCACCTCTCTCAAAAGCTGTTATGGATGTCATTTTGGAGGCCAGAAGGCCTAGCACCAGGAAATCTTATTCAGAAAAGTGGAAGAGATTCTGTGCCTGGAACCAGGCTCAAAGCCTTGACCCTCTTGTCCCGAACATACCTCAGATACTACAATACTTGACTGAGATGCTGGACAAAGGACTATCCTTCTCATCCATTAAGATCCATGCTTCTGCCATCTCGGCTCATTACAACACAGATCCTCCTATTTTCTCTCATCCATTGTAAAGCAGTACCTCAGAGGGGCAAAAAACCATAAGACCGCCCCGGAGAGCACCAACACCTACTTGGGACCTCAATTTTGTATTGGAAAAGCTCACTTTACCTCCTTTTGAGCCAGCCAATGCAGCAGAAATAAAATATATATCATGGAAAACTGCCCTGCTACTGGCAATAACCTCAGCACGAAGAGTCTCAGAACTACAGGCACTAATGGCAGTGGAGCCCTTCATCATTTTTCACCAAGACAGGGTTTCCTTAAGAACAAACCCTTCATTTATGCCTAAGGTGGTATCCAGTGTGGCTCTCAACCAAACTATTCACTTGCCAACATTTTATCCAAACCCCCAGAATAAAGGGGAGATAATTCTATATTCCTTGGACATACACAGACCATTACGCCTCTACTTGGACAAAACAAAAGCTTTCAGGAAAACTGAGCAATTGTTTGTATCCTATGCTGCAAGATCACAGGGAAAGGCTATTTCAAAGCAGACCATTTCAAAGTGGATAGGACACTGTATCCAGTTCTGCTAGACACAGCATGGGAAGCCTGTACCATCTAACATTAGACCACATTCCACCAGGGCAACTGCAACTTCTACTGCCTATCTTAGAGGAGTACCTACCAAGGACATTTTGGAAGCTGCAACTTGGGGTTCAGTGCACACCTTTACCAAGCATTACCACTTGCCTCTTTACTCCAGATCCAGAGCTGGCTTTGCCACTGCAGTGCTGCAGGGCCTCATTGCAACACCAAATCCTCTCTAGAGCCAGCCACCCTGACTCAGCCTTGGGATTCTTCCCAAGTGCAATGACTGCAGCAGTGGAACACAATGAACATAGTACAGTTTTGTACCTACCATAAATGTAGATGTTAGAGTGTCTTCACTGCTGCAGTCCTGGTTACCCACCCGCCTTCCCCTCCTTTTTAGCTGGGTCTTATCTACATCTTTCTACACTATACTTTTTATGTGGTGTATTTCCTGGCTACAAAAGGTTATGCTTTTACCTTCTGTATGTTTTGTAAGCAATATGTATTGCCTTTCTTTTTGGGGGCACCTGACATCTGGGGCAAGAAAAACTGAAGAAAATGACGTCGGCTGCTTCTTGTATACCCCTGGCGCACTGACGTCAGGAAAGAGGCGACAGCAACCGATGCCGGACCAAGACTTTGGAACTCTGGCCAACTGCGGGACCGCCTGACGGCAGGATGACCCAAGTGTAATGACTGCAGCAGTGAAGACACTCTAACATCTACATTTATGGTAGGTACAAAACTGTACTATGTCCTTATTCCTATGTTGCAGTATTCCACATATGGGTTTACCCCCCTTCTTTCGTGTGTCCGGCCTGTATTCCAGCGTTTTTCAGTCCCTGCAGTTGCGTCGGACATCTGACGTGACTGACAAGAATGTGGGCCATAAAAGTGATATCTGCATGCACCAGCCCTCAGAACTCTTCAGCCGCCAGTCGTGCGCCAGGTGATGTTCATCGTGCATACAGCTGCAGTAATCACATATGGGTTTGCTGCTGTCAGGCGGGCCCTCGGTCGGCCGAATTCCAAAGTCTTGGTCTGGCGTCGGTTGTTGTCGCTTTCTTTCCTGACGTCAGTGCGACAGGGGTATATAAGACACAGCCGACGCCATATTCTTCAGTCTTTTTTGCTGCGCGGTGCCCGAAGCAGAAGCAGTTCGCAAGTGCCGGTCGGCCAGCTCCTGAATTTACGAAAAATTGGAAACCAAAGTCTTCATTAAAGCTAAGTACCCCGTTGGGGAAACTTTTCTTGCCTCAGACCGATGTCAGAAAAAGTTAACAATTGTATTTCTTGTGGGAAGCAAATACCGCATAAGGATTTCCATTCCCTCTGCATACCTTGTTTAGGCCCAGACCACGACGCCTCGGGCTGTCGCTTTTGCGCTACTTTCAATAAGCGCACTATTAAGCGTTGGGCGGAGTTCGCCCAACACTTTTTCGGTAAAGCCTTTGATTATAAAATGTCGTCGGAGACTCAGACTACCGTTTTGCCCAAAAAACGCAAGGACAAGGATCGACACGTGAGGTCCGCGGTCCCCACCGACACCACGCCAAAACCGGCTACACGTGGTCCGGTTCTCAGCGAGACGCCTATGCAGTCCCTGACTACCGACGACACTTCTTTGGCGGGGTCTTCTGTACCCGAGACCGCAGGTACCTCGGCCCATGCCCAGACTACAACCACCGAAGCCACTGTGAGCGTTGAGCCTCCTAATGTGGACAGGTCCACTTCCACCCATGGTGTCTTTAGACCCTCATCTTCCTTTTCAATTAAGGCCTTTACTAAGTCCAAATCAGCCAGGCATCCCAAAAGGCCTGTTGCACAGGGCCCATCTCCAGGCCACATGCCTAAAAAGCAGATGCTTAAGATGGCTGAGGATTTAATTACTCTTATCAGGGGTTCCCAACCCCCTCCAGACAAGATACCCAGAGTGGAGGAAGATTCTCCCTCTTCTGATCAGGGCTCCATTTTTTCAGATCATTCTGATATAGAGGAACACTCTTTCTCCCCTTTTGAAGATTCTGACGCAGAGCAGTCCATTCCTTCTGTATCTCCTCCTGAGGATTTTTCCTTTGGGGAAACCTTGCACACCTTGAGGGAACACTTCCATTGGGAAGGCCAAGACTTTTCTGATTCCAAGAAAAGACTTAGGGAATTTCTTTTGTTACCTCAACACAGACCTCTGGCGATACCTCCTGTCTTGGACATACTGGATGATGTTTATTCGGAGGCTTGCCTTAATCCGGATTCCCTGCCTCCTGCCCCAGTCAAGCCTGATAGGTACTACAGAGTTCCTAACTCTCACCAATTTCTGTACAAAAGCCATAATGCTGACCCTGAAACCATTTCTCAAGGCCCCAAGGGAATGAAGGCCTCTACTGCTAAGAATCCACTTCCTTCCGAAAGACAGTCAAGATCCTTAGAAAGGTGGGGGAAAAAGGTATATACCTCGGCCACCCTAGCCATGAGGGCCTTAAATTGTCAGTTTCATATGCTTAAATATCAGCAGTTTGTTATCACAATTAAGAAATAAAATGTCTCAACCTGAGCAACTAGATTTGAAGGAGTTGCAGGATATGATGCATAGTGCAGAACAAGTGGGTAAACACACCTTACAATGTGGCTGTGATGCCCTAGAGGCCTCAAGTAGAGCTGCTGTTACAGGATCAGTTATTCGTAGACATGCATGGCTTAGGGAACAAATCTTGCCTGATCATGTGAAAGCTAAACTACTAGATGCTCCTTTTCAAAAGGATGTGCTATTTGGTACTAATGCTGAGGAGATACCACGGAAAATGGAAGAAAAAGCCAAATCTATGCAAACTGTCAAAGCTTTTCTACAGGTTCAACCACCACGTTTTAGCAGAAATTGGCCTTCTAAAAACTGGTCCTTTCCAGCCACAGACAGGCCCCAAAGAGGTAGATACAGGCGCTCAAGGGGCAGAGGGCAATCACAAGGATCATATAGAGGCAGGCAATGGCAAACTCCAGCACCAAGAAGTGGCGAAGACAGTGCACAACACTATAGGAAACAAACCCAATGACTTCCTCCTTTCCATGCCAAGCAAGTCTCAGCTGGCAGCACCCTTGGGAGGAAAGCTGGCATTATTTACAAGAAATTGGCATATTGTCACAACAGACAAATGGGTCCTGGACATTATAGACAGAGGCTACAGATTTCATTTTCACACACTACCAAAAATGAGAGGCATCCCAAACCTGCCACACAATCAAAGGGCAGAGGCACAACTACAAATTTCAAAGCTCATAGACATGAAAGCTATTCAAGAGATACCTACTCACGAACAAGGCCAAGGTTTTTATTCCAGGCTATTTCTGGTACCAAGGAAAGGAACCGACTGGAGACCCATTTTGGACTTATCCATCCTAAACACATTCTTACTCGTACCAAAATTCAAGATGCTCACATTACAGCAGCTTCTTCCCATGCTGGGCAAGGAGTTTTGGCTGGTAACATTGGACCTCAAGGAGGCATACCTGCATGTCCCAATCAGACAAAGCTGCAGAAGATACCTCAGATTTCTTGCAGGTTCGATCCACTATCAATTCTCTGCATTGCCCTTTGGCTTATCTACTGCGCCCAGAGTATTCATGAAATGCCTGGCATCAGTAATTGCCTACTGCAGACTTCAAGGGATACAAATTTACCCTTATTTGGACGACTGCCTGATCCAAGCGGACAGCAAGCACATACTTCTGGATCATCTGGCTTATGCAACACGGTTACTGAACTCTCTGGGATACACAATCAACAAAGAGAAATCCAGACTAACACCATCTCAGAAAATAACTTTCCTGGGTGCCAACTTGGACACAAACACCCAGATGGCTTATCTTACGCCAGAAAAACAGGGGCAGCTAACTAAGTACTTCAAAATACTAGCAAATTGTACCAGGCTTACTGCAAGGAAAATCGTGCAGGCTCTGGGCTTCATGGCATCTTGCATTCTTTTAATCCCATGTGCAAAGTTGCATATGAGGAAACTTCATTGGTACCTAAAAAACCTATGGTCTCAACACAGCCACAGTTTGGAAACAATAATACCAATAATTCCATGTTTGCAAAAGGAATTTCTATGGTGGGCCCAAGCATGTCAAACAAATACAGGTCTCCCATTCTGCAAGCCTCAAGCAAATCAAGTCATCACAACAGACGCCTCAGATTACACCTGGGAGGCGCACATGACAGACAGGTGCATTCAGGGCAAATGGTCCCAAAAAGAAAAGCACCTACACATCAATCAAAAAGAAATGCTAGCAGTGATAAATGCAATTACAGCTTTCAAGGACCTCCTGCATCCAGGACAATTACTGATAAGAACAGACAACACCACAGTAATGTGGTACATAAACAAACAAGGAGGAACACATTCATACCCCCTGTGCAGACTAGCCATGACACTTTGGGACTTGGCTCTGGAATGGCAAATCGAACTTCAAGCACAGTACTTGCCAGGTTTGGAAAACATGCTGGCAGACAATCTAAGCAGAAATATGACAGATCCACACGAATGGAAGTTACATCCTCAAGTGTTTACAAAGATAATCCAAGCGTGGGGGAGGCCAGACATAGATCTCTTTGCCTCCCACAGGAATCATCAATTGGAAAAGTTTTGTTCGAGGACCTTTCATCCAAAGGCCTGCAGAGTTGGACGCCCTTTCATTCAGTTGGACAGCATGGACAGTTTACGCTTTCCCACCTCTGCCTCTTCTGCCCAAGGTACTCTTGAAAGCAAGAGCAGACAGACCGAAGATGATACTTATTGCTCCAGACTGGCCGAGACAACACTGGTATCCACTCCTGAGGAGCCTAACTCATACTCCTCCCTGGCCCCTACCTCTAAATGCCTCTTCTGTTGACTCAGCACAGCTACAAAACTCTTCACAGCCAGCTGAAAACACTCAATCTCGCTGCATGGAAAATTCCTTAACACCCCAACAGACCCTACTCTCCAAAGAGGTGCAGGATGTCATTTTGGAGGCCAGAAGGCCATCTACTAGAAAGGCTTACTCTGCAAAATGGAAACGGTTTTGCTCTTGGAATGAGAAAAAAGGCCAGGACCCTAGAAAATTGAATTTGCCTCCGGTACTACAGTATCTAGCTGAGCTGCTGAACAGTGGACTTTCATTTTCCTCCATAAAAATCCATGCCTCAGCCATTTCTGCAGAATTCAATACAGATCCACCCTTATTCTCTCACCCACTCTTAAGACAGTTCCTCAGAGGGGCTAAGAATATAAGACCACCAAGGAAACAACCAGTGCCAGCCTGGGATCTTAATTACATTTTAGAAAAATTAACATTGCCTCCCTTTGAACCAGCTGCCTCAACAGATTTGCAATATTTGTCCTGGAAAACAGCTTTCCTTCTGGCCATTACCTCAGCTCGTAGGGTTTCGGAACTACAAGCCCTCATGGCTGTGCAGCCCTTTCTCATCTTCCATCAGGACAGGGTTTCCCTTCGAACCAACCCACCATTTATGCCTAAAGTGGTATCCAGGGTAGCTTTAAATCAAGCCATACACTTACCTACCTTTTACCCCAATCCTCAAAACAAAGGGGAAAGGCTGCTACACTCCTTAGACATCCATAGACAGCAACGTTACTATTTGGACAGAACAAAGTCTTTCAGGAAATCAGAGCAACTTTTTGTGTCCTATGCTGTAGGAGCTCAAGGGAAGCCAGTTACCAAACAGACAATTTCAAAATGGATAGGCCACTGCATACGGTTTTGTTACTCCTATCATGGAAAATCTGTCCCTACAGGCATCAGATCCCACTCCACAAGGGCCACAGCTACCTCTACAGCCTTCCTCAGAGGAGTTCCTACCAAAGATATTTTGGAGGCAGCCACTTGGAGTTCTGTGCATACCTTCACAAAACACTACCACCTGCCTTTATATTCCAAAACTAGAGCAGGCTTTGCCACTGCTGTCTTGCAGGGCATTCTGGCTCATCCCAGTTCCACCTAGTGCCTACCACCGTGTACGTAGCTTTGGGATTCTACCCATATGTGATTACTGCAGCTGTATGCACGATGAACATAGTACAGTTTTGTACCTACCATAAATGTAGATGTTAGAGTGCTAATACAGCTGCAGTCCAGGTTTCCCTCCCTCCTTCCCCTCTGGAACAGGCCTAATGGCTAACACTTCCTCATACAACCTGATTGGGGTATTCTTTTATGGTGTATTTGCTTGCAACTACTGTAGTTTGATTATATTGCATTGCTTTATTACACAAATTTATGTATTGGCTTCCTTCTGGGGGCACCTGACATCTGGGGCAAGAAAAACGGAAGAAAATGGCGTTGGCTGGTTCTTTTATACACCTGACGCACTGATGTCAGGGAAGAAGCGACGACAACCGACGCCGGACCTAGACTTTGGAATTCGGCCGACCGAGGACCCGCCTGACGGCAGGAGAACCCATCTGTTATGACTGCAGCTGTATTAGCACTCGAACATCTACATTTATGGTAGGTACAAAACTGTACTTTCCCATTAGTCTTCCCATTGACAAAGTAGAAGGCTGGTCCAGTTTTGGGATAACGGGCGAAGATTGGAGAGATGTTTCCGGTAGATGCTGGGGCAAAATTATTGACCCTGACCCTGGCAGCTAGTTAGGCGATAAACACCCCGTGTTGGCATGATGCTGTAGGTGCAACAAATAAGGTGGCAGCTATTGGGATAGTTATTGGGAAACATGCCTGGATAAGACTGCTGCCCCTGGCACAGATTGTCAGAGAGGAGCTGCTTAGTGCTCCTGTGGGTATAGAGCTGCTGATTTAGGAATCCCCCTGGTGAGGTGCTTAAAAGAATGAAATAGGGAAGCATATGCTGTCAGTGAAACAGTTTTTTCATTCTGCTATGCTTCGACATGGCAGGAATTGCCCATCTAAATTTGGGCCGCACTGCCACAGACAAGTTAAAAGGTTAGCAAGTCCATGGCAAGAAGGACCAGTATAAGAAAAATTGTAGGGGAAAGGCTGGGAGCCTTGAGAAAATATCACAGAAGACAAGTCATGTAGAAAAATGTCAGGCATTCTGTCCATTGTGAGACTAAATGCTGTTTAGTCCTCACTATACAAGAGCTTTTACAGCTGTTGGTCATAGCTCTTAAATGAAAAAGGGACTAGAACTTTCTACTTGGGACACTTCTGCACAGAAAGGATAGCCCATTGGGGTGACTTATCCTGGAGCTGTCAAAGCTAAAATACCTATCTCAGGGTCCAAAAAGTTTAAAATGCTGGGATCTGATGATGTTAATCTTCGTGCATTCCTTACTGATGGGTTATCAGTTCCGTTCTCGGAACAGAGCCGGTGAGTATCAAGCTTGCATCAGCCAAAAACTCTCGAGCCGTGGTCTTACCCAGAATGCTCTGCTCCCTGTTACCCCAGATCTTGTTTGCCGTGTTGCTGTACAGCTGTGTCAAGCCACTCTCTCAGCTAAGTATCTAATTTTTTGAAAGTTTACGTATTGTTCTTACTCTAAATTTTTCTCAAAAGTTTATTCTAATATTTTCCTACCCTGTCAGACACTTTAGACTCTCTCCCTTTAGTCTTTTCCCGTTATTACCCTCTTTTCTTACCTTGTGGTAATTCTCCATTACCATCGTTGGTAAACCTTCCTTTTCTCTTTTTAGCACCCCCCCCCCTTTTTTTTTTGGTAACTTTTATTCTTCCTTTTGCTACTGTGCTTCTTCTCCACACCAGTTAGGTCTGATAAGAAAAGTACCGTTGGTTTCAAGTAGTGCAAGGATTGCGGCTGTAAGTTACCGCTTTCTGATGGCCATGACTTGTGTCTACTGTCTTAATGTCTCCCACTTGACTGTGGATCCTCCATGTGGGATTTGTAAACATTTCTCTACCAAGACTGTCAGAGAGGAAGAATAAGTTGAATTTGAAAGGTCTCCTTTCTCTGAGGCTATTTTTGGGTCAGAGGGCTCACCCCCTTCTGTTAAACCCTGCAAGAGGCGTTCTTCCTCTTCTTCATCTAAGTCCCTCCCTTCTCCCTCTGGAGATTGTAAGGAGTCAACTCACAAGAAGGTGGAATTGATTACTACTCCGGCGCTACCACCTGTGACCCTGTCTGCTCCAGGCTCTGCACCTCCCCAAATGATTCTGACTACAGCCATGTCTCCTTTATCGATACTGGCACCGGATTTCCCGGTGCAGACAACTACGGTTTTGACAGCTCTGTCTGAACACCTAATGGCACTGTCAGTACAGGTTCAGTCCCTTTTGGCACCGTTGGTACAGTCACCGTCGGCTCCAAGTATGACTCTTCTGTACTCCACGGCACAGATATTTTCGGTACCAACATGTGCTTCGGTGCAGTCCTTCTCGGCAATGTCCTTATTGCTGGTGCAGCCACTTTCCACTACAGCACAGTACCCTTCAGGGCAGATTTTGCCTTTACGGTGCAGACACCTTCAACTACTCTGGCGCTGACATCCTCGGCGCAGGCTTTCCACACCGTTTTTTTCGGTGCAGACATCCTCTGCTCCAGCCTCTGCAACTATTGAATTAGCAAGGACCAAATATTCCCCTTCACTGGGTCCTTTTGCTAGCAGGCAGTATAGTCCTTTCCTGGAAAGGCCAGAATCGCCATCAGCCTTCTCCTTGAGGTTAACCAAGAGTCACTCTGAACAGGATGCGTTGCAGCGTGTTGAACAGTTGCTTGTGGCCAGAGGTCTCTCCCAACTGTCGAAGTCCACGTTCCCTCATTCAGGTGAACGTATATCTCCTTAAATCTTTACGTATGCTCCTCCTTCGACTTCCACTCAAGTTTCGAAGCCTATTACTCCCGACAGCAGCTTCCCTTCCTCCGACTTTAATAGTGGATCTCACTTTGGAACCAGAGTCGTCCTTGCGGCCTTAGCTGCACTGGGCATCGGGCTCATCTAAGGTCAGTGGCTGTGCCATTGGTGAAGGCATACCTGGCTTCATGCTGTTTTTTTCTATGGCACCTTCCCGTAATGCTCTCTGTGTTGCGGTTCACATTCCTCTTGAGACTCCTGGTCTGGTGGCCGGCTCATCAGGGTGGGGTGTGACCCCGGTTCTGAGGTTGTCATGGTCTGTTCCGGACTCCCATCCCTCCTTGGGCGGGCCAGCCTTCCAGACAATGGAGAGGGCGCATGCCTCCAATGGCAAAGCTTACATGTCGGAGACCTCCCCCCCCCCCCCACGTGCCGCAACTGTCACAAGCTTCAACTGTCAGACACTGAGCACAAGAGCCTCAGGTTTCTCCTCCTCAGGAGACACCCCCTCTTTGCGGTCTTCCCCAGAACCTTCCACTGAGAAAGTACCCTGCAAAGTGTCATGTAACAGGAAGCAATGGACTCCACTGAGGAGTCATTGACCGAAGATACGGATTTTGATGATGGGAAGTCTCTCCACGGTCACCCTCTGATGAGATGTCCTTTGGTGACATCCTTGAGATCCTTAGACAGAGGGGTGACTGGAAGCCTTCTAATCCTTCCTCTGAGGAATCCATATTCCTGCAGACCTTTTGTGCCCAGCCCTCTACCTCCTAGGTCACCCTGCCTGCCGATGAGCTCGTCCAGCTCATCATCCAGAACCCATGGAAGGCCCCCGACATCATGGAAGCGATATCCAAGAGGCCAGGTAAAATATCACCCCCAGCTGAGCACTCCCACTGGTCACAAGGTCTTCCAGTAGATGCTATGGTGGTGGCAGCTGCTACTAAGAAGGATTTGGCAGAAGAGCCAAACTGTCCATCCGCCCAACAAGGAGTCCTGCGCGATTGACAGATTAGGGAAGCGTGTGTTTGCTTCATCGACCTTCACCGTAAGGTCTTTGAATTATTTGGCACATTTTACCAGGCTTCAGCTTGATCTTATCAACCAGCTCTCTGAAGCCTTGGCAGGAGCTGTTTCTGAAGAAGTCCGTGATAATGTGGCTTCTCAGATAGCCACCCTATAGCCCATTTCCAACTCTTCCATGCATCTTATTTCTCATGCAATGGAATGGGTGGCTAGAGCGGCAGGTGCAGGTATAGTCACCAGATGACATGCCTGGATGCATCCTTGTGACTTTGCAGACTCCTTTAAGGCTTCCTTCATGAATGGCCCCCATAGAGGCCGCTTCTTTGTTTGGCCCTAAAGTCAAGGAAACGCTGGCAAGGTGCGAACAAGATGGCAAGACCCTGTCTGCCATTGGTGTCGGACACTCCACTCCCCAGCGATTCTACTCCAGAAATCAGAGGAGCAGAACAATCTGGCACAAGAAATCGCAGGGTTCTTTCTGGGATGCACGTGCCGAGTTCTCCCCTAGAGGCAGAGGGGGAAACTCCAATGGAAGGCGCCCCTTTCGGGGCAGAGGAGATCCGCAAAACCGGGGTTCCAGAGATTTTCTCTGGCCAACCCTGTCAGCGCTCCTGAAGCGTTGCCTGACTGCTCACCTCTGGAAGGGGTCGGTGGTCTTTTCTCCTTGTACCTCGCAAAAGGTAACCGACTCTTGAGTGCAATGGATAATATCCATAGGCTATCACATCCCCTTCTGTCTTTGCCCAGTCTCATCAGGAGTATTACCCGACGTTCCACCCAGTCAAAGGGAAACAGCAGCAGCACGAAATGCAAAAGGTGCTACAAAAAATGTCATCCAGACGGTCCCCTCAGACCAGATAGGATCCGGTGTTTACTCAAGGTTCTTTTTAGTGCCAAAAAAGACGGGACTGGAGACCAATTCTGGATTTCAGTACACTAAACAAATTTCTAAAAACAGAGGAATTCTGGATGGTCACGGTTCAGTCTATCCTTCCTCTTCTGGAAGAAGAGTATTAGATGTGCTCAGTAGATCTTCAAAATGTGTATTACTACATAAAAATGGACAAAAGCTCAAGAAGACACCACTCCTTCCAAATAGGAGCCAGTCACCACCAGTTTCGAACCCTGCCCTTCGAGCCAGTCACTACCAGTTTCGAGCCCTGCCCTTCGGTCTCTACAGCCTCCAGAGTGTTCACATAAATGCATGGCAGTGGTTATCACTCACTTGCGACTTTAAGGATTCCAGGCGTTTCCATATCTAGATGACTGGCTCTTCACCACCCCCACCAAGCGTCTGCTGGAAGAAACCCTGCAGTATACTCTCTTAACAGCTTGAAGCCTGGGAGTCGCTATAAACTGGGAGAAATCCAACACAACCCCAACTCAGTCTTTGGAATTTATAAGGGGTACTGTTGGACATGAGAAATTGCACAGCATCCCTTCCAGAACACAGGTTTCAGAGAAAGACAAGTTTGACCGCTGCTCTGTCACTACAAATCCCCAGCTCTATCTGTACTCCAGCTGTTGGGGTCAATGGCAGCCTCGATTACCATTGTTCCTCTAGCCAGATTCCACATGAGGCTCCATCAGTGGCTACTTCTCACTCAGTGGTACCCTCTACAACATCCTTTGTCCTTTCAGATAAGTGTAACTCAGAGATGCAAGCAAGATTTACTCTGGTGGATGTCTCGAAATCCCCAACAATGGTCTCCCCCTTTCAAGCCCCATCAACCGATAGCCACGGTGACCACGGATGCCTTCCTGATGGGGTGGGGGGGTGGGGGGGGGCTATGTCAGGGAAACTCGGTCCCAAGGCACCTGGTCGGAATCAGAGGCCCTTTTGCATATCCGTGTCCTGGAACTGAGGGCGGTCCTTCTAGCGTTGCAAGCATTTCACTCCATCCTTCTGTCGGGGACTGTTGCGATGCAGTCAGACAACATGTCAGTAGTCTGGTACATTAACAAACAAGGGGGCAACAGATCTTACCCGTTATGCTGAGAGCCCTTGAGAATACGGCAATGGGTGATAGCTTACAACCGCTTTCTAATTGCAACGCACATTCTCGGGAGCTCTAACTTGATAGTGGACAAGTTCAGCAGGTGTATTCTACAGCCTCACGAGTGGTCCCTTAGCCCTCTGATAGCGGCAAAAATGTTTGACCGCTGGGGCCAACCTTGCTGTGACCAATTTGCCTCCCCAACCAACTACAAGTGCAGCAACTACTTTGCCCTGATACCACCCTTGGGGGACAGTCACCAAGGGACACGCTAGTCCACGCATAGCCCTCGGGTCTTAATTATGCTTATCCTCCTCTCCCAATTTCTAAAGAAAGCACAACAGTTGAGCAAAGTGATCCTCATTGCTCCATATTGGCATCGACAAGTCTGGTTTCCCTTCCTCTGGCCTCACCTGCTAGATAAACCGTAGATCCTCAATCCATCCCCAATGTTGATCTTCCGTCTGCAGGGTCTGATTCACCCCAATCTAACAACTCTGAAACTGACAGCTTGGTTTCTCCACTTCAAGTGATTGCCCGGCATGAAAACCTTTCATCCCCTGTGCGCAATATTCTTATTGCATCTCATAAATCATCCGCCAGGCTAATCTGTCTTAACAAATGGAAAAGGTTCTCTTTGTGGGGAGCAAATAGAGACCCCTTGTCAGCCCTGGTTTCAGTGGTATTGGATTACTTATCACATCTTTTCCACTCTGGGGTGTCTGCCTCTACTATCCGATGTCCTTCAAGGATGCATCTGCAGTCATAACATATGGGTTGTCCTGCCTCAGGCAGCCCTTCGGTCGGCTGGATTCCAAAGTCTGGGTCTGGTCTCGGCTGATGTCGCACCTTCCCTGACGTCAGAGCGTCTGGGGTATAAAAGCATCAGCCAACGCCATTTTCCTCAGTCTTTCTTGCTGCACGGTGCCCGAAGCAGAAGCTGTTTGCAAGTGCCGGTCGGTCAGATCCAGTGATTTCAGCTACCGAAGACTTTGAAAAAGCTAAGTACCCCGTTGGGGACTCTTTCTTGCCTCAGCCGATGTCAGATAAAGTAAATAATTGTTTAACTTGTGGGAAACAAATACCTCATAAGGATTTCCATTCCTACTGCCTTCCTTGCTTAGGCCCAGACCACGACGTATCGTCCTGTTCAGCCTGTGCTTCCTTCAACCGACGAACTCTTAGACGTCGGTCGGAGTTTGCAGAGGAATTTTTTGGGGCTAGTTTTGCATATAAAATGCCGTCGGAGACTCCGACATCACATTTGGTGAAAAAACGGAAGGACAAGGACTGACACTCGCGGCCCGCGGTTTTGGCTGAAACCACGGTAAAGCCTACCGCGAGTGTCTCGGTTTCAGCCGAAACCGAGTCCTCTGAGATTCCTTCATCCGAATCCACTCAACTCACCACCGCGGCCCGGGAGGCCCCGGCTGAGTCGGCTACCGAGCTACCTACCGAAACCAGTGTCCAGGATATGTCCAACACCATTCCTTTGGACATATCTACTCCTGCACGTGGGGCAGCTAGGCCCCCTGCTTCCATGTCCATTAAGGCCTTCTCCAGGGCTAAAGCTGCTAAACTTTCTAAGGCTTTGCCTCCCAAGACTACCTCCCAGAGGCCTTCCTCTAGTACTCAGATCCTCAGCCTTGCAGAGGACCTTATTTCTTTAATTAGAGGTTCACAACCTCACCCGGACAGGGCCTCTCACCTCCACCAGACAAAAGGCCCAGGACTGAGCCTTCTGACCCACACTCTTCAGATGAGTCCACGGATGGTTCTGAGTTGTCAGACCACCAGGAGGAGGCTTATTCGCCCTATGAGGATTCTGATGCTGAAGAATCTATCCCTTCGCCTCCCTCCTGAAGAGTTTTCCTTTGGTGAGACTTTACACTCCATGAGAGAGCATTTTCAATGGGAAGGTCAGGAATTGTCTGATTCTAGCAAAAGATTAAGGACCTTTTTACATTTGCCTCAGCATAGGCCTTTAGCTATACCTCCTGTTTTGAATGTAATTGATGATGTGTACAATGATGTCAGTACAGCCCCTGATACTCTCCCCCCGGCCCCTGCCAAACCTGATAGATACTACAGGGTCCCGGATTCTCATTTCCATCTGTATAAAGCCCATTCTGCAGACCCAGAAACTATTACTCTGGGCCCTAAAGGGGTTGCGGCTGCCACTGCCAAAAATCCTCTACCTTCTGAAAGAGAGTCTAGAGCTTTAGAGAGATGGGGAAAGAAGGTATATACTTCTGCAACTATTTCCGTCAGGGCACTAAATTGTCAGTTTCATATGATACAGTACCAAGAGTATTTGTTAGATGAACTGAACAAGAAGCTTTCTTCTCCTGAGCCCCTTGACTGTAAATCCCTTCAGGATTTGGTACACAACTAAGTGTGGTTATGATGCATTGGAGGCTTCATTTAGGTCAGCTATGACTGGGGCAGTTATTCGTAGGCATGCCTGGCTGAAGGAACAGTCTTTGCCAGACCATGTTAAAGCTAAACTCCTGGATGCTCCAATGGAGAAACAAAATTTATTTGGCTCCTTTGCTCAGGAGGTCTTAAAAAAGTATGAAGAAAAGGCAAAATCTGTGCAAACAGTTAAGGATTTCCTACAAGTACAACCACCGAGATTTAGCAGAAACTGGCCTACTAAGAATTGGTTCTTTCCAGACTCGGACAGAGCCCAGAGAGGCAGGAACAGACGCCCCAGAGGCAGAGGCCAATCTAGGGGCTCTTACAGAGGCCATCAGTGGCAACCTGCCAACCAGAGAGGTAGTGCAACAGCAGCAGCAACAACAACTACTACACCAGGACAGGCTCAATGACTTCACTCTGATTCCGCCCACCAGGGCTCAACTGGAAGCACCCTTGGGCGGAAAGCTTGCTTTATTCTCAAAAAATTGGCATTATATTACAAGGGACACATGGACACTGCAAATAATAGACAAAGGATACAGGTTCCACTTCCACACTTTGCCAAAAAGGAACGGAATGCCAAACCTACCACCAAATCAGAGGGCAGAGGCTTTAAAGCAGATCAACAACTTGCTTCAAATGAAAGCCATGGAAAAAGTACCACTTTCAGAACAAGGCCAAGGATTTAACTCCAGACTATTCCTTGTACCAAGAAAAGAAAATCAATGGAGGCCTATTCTCGACCTGTCCGCACTGAATGCTTTCCTCATTGTGCCAAAATTCAAGATGCTGACCCTACAGCAACTTCTTCCCATGTTGGGCAAGGAGTCTTGGCTGGTGACTCTAGATCTCAAGGAGGCATACCTGCACATCCCTATTCGACCAAACTGCAGAAGACACCTCAGATTTCTTGCAGGATCAGAGCATTATCAATTCTCAGCATTGCCCTTTGGCTTATCTACTGCGCCCAGAGTATTCACGAAATGCCTGGCATCAGTAATTGCACACTGCAGACTTCAGGGGATTCAAATCTACCCTTATCTGGACGACTGCCTTATACAAGCGGACAACAAGGTAAATTTGATAAAAGACTTGGCCTATGCCATCCGCCTACTACAGGCATTGGGATACACAGTCAACATCCAGAAATCAAGACTGGTTCCATCCCAAAGAATAACCTTTCTGGGTGCGGATCTAGACACAACCACCCAAATGGCCTTTCTCACAGAAGAAAAAAAAACAACTTCCAGATTACTTCATGAATCTGACAAGACAAGCTCAGCTTACTGCAAGGAAAATCCTGCAGGCCCTGGGTTACATGGCATCCTGCATAATTCTGATACCACAGGCCAGGCTGCATATGAGAAAATTACAATGGTATCTAAGGAGTGTATGGTCTCAACACAGTCACAGTTTGGAAACTTTGATACCAATCATTCCTTGCCTTCAAAAGGAATTCCTGTGGTGGGCTCAGGCCTGCCAGTCCAACAGAGGATTGCCTTTCAACAAACCAAAAACAAAACAAACCATCACCACGGATGCTTCAGAGCGAGGATGGGGAGCACACATGGAGGGCAAATGTATCCAAGGCCTATGGTCTCAAAGACAGCTACACATACACATAAACCAAAAGGAAATGCTGGAAGTGATGCATGCAATAAAGGCTTTCAAACCCTTCCTCCATCAAGGCCACCTGTTAACAAGAACAGACAACACCATGGTCATGTGGTACATAAGCAAGCAGGGAGGCACACACTCCTACCCTCTATGCCGGCTGGCTATGAATCTATGGGAGCTATGCCTGAAACTCAATATCCAACTGCAGTCCCAGTTCGTGCCAGGAAAGGAAAATACACTGGCAGACAGCTTAAGCAGAACTACCATGGATGCACACGAGTGGATGCTGCACGCAGACATCTTCCAACTCATAACAAAGGCATGGGGAACGCCGGAGATAGATCTGTTCGCATCCCCCCTCAACCATCAACTGAAGACATTCTGCTCAAGGGCATACCACCCACAAACATGGAGGGGTGGACTCTCTCTCTTTCAGCTGGAAAGCACTAAAAGTATATGCCTTCCCACCTCTCCCTTTAATGTACAAGGTTCTACTGAAGATCAGGGAGGAACAGCCAAGAGTGATTCTGATAGCTCCAGACTGGCCAAGGCAACACTGGTATCCACTATTGAGGAGCATGTCACAGGCAAAACCATGGCCTCTCCCCCTATGGCCTCTTCTTCTGACGCAGAACAATTTCAAGATCATGCATCCCAACTTAAAAACATTGCAGCTAACTGCCTGGAAAATCCCTTGAAACCAAAACAAAATGTTTTATCACAGACAGTGAAGGACATTATCATGGAAGCTCGCCGGCCTTCCACAAGGAAGACATACTCAGCTAAATGGAAAAGATTTTTCATCTGGAACACATCAAAAGGCTTAGATGTGACAGTGGCAGACATGACACATATTCTGGAATACTTAGCAGAACTGTTCCACAATGGCCTTTCCTATTCTTCCATTAAGATTCATGCCTCAGCAATTTCAGCTGAATACAATTTGGATCCACCTATCTTCTCACACCCTCTACTCAAGCAATTTTTGAGAGGGATCAAAAATATCAAACCCCCAAGAAAACCCCCTTTACCTGCTTGGGATCTCAACTTTGTCTTGGAGAAACTAACACTTCCTCCCTTTGAACCAGCAGCATCAGCGGATCTCCAGTTTCTGTCTTGGAAAACTGCATTCCTTCTGGCAATAACTTCAGCAAGAAGAGTATCTGAGTTACAAGCATTAATGGCAGTACAGCCATTTCTTATCTTCCTTCAGGACAGAGTTACACTAAGAACTAATCCTACTTTTATGCCAAGGGTGGTATCTAGGGTATCCTTGAACCAAGCTATTCACTTGCCTACGTTCTTCCCAAATCCACAGAATAGAGGGGAAAAACTTCTGCACACCCTGAATATACACAGACAACTACGCTACTACTTGGACAGGACTAAAAGTAGCAGAAAAACTGACCAACTATTGGTAGCATATGCTGCTGGGGTGCAAGGAAAAGCAATTTCCAAACAGACAATTTCAAAATGGATAGGAAATTGCATTCGATTTTGTTACTCCTTTCATGGAAAATCAGTTCCTGCAAACATCAGGCCTCATTCCACAAGGGCCACGGCCACCACTACAGCCTTCCTACGAGGGGTGGCTACCAAGGACATTTTAGAAGCTGCTACTTGGAGCTCCGTGCATACATTTACCAAACATTACAATCTACCTTTATACTCCAGATCCAGAGCAGGCTTTGCCACTGCAGTCCTGCAGGGGATCTTAACTACACCATCCTTTTCTTAGTGCCTCCTCCCCCAGATTAGCTATGGTA
Source organism: Protopterus annectens (assembly GCF_019279795.1). Classification (NCBI taxonomy): domain Eukaryota; kingdom Metazoa; phylum Chordata; order Ceratodontiformes; family Protopteridae; genus Protopterus; species Protopterus annectens. Next base: position 189,992,406 of record NC_056747.1, on the reverse strand, counting down.
TTCTACCCATATGTTATGACTGCAGATGCATCCTTGAAGGACATAGTACAGTTTTGTACCTACCATAAATGTAGATGTCCGATAGGTATGCATCTGCAGTCAGGTTTACCCTCCTTCCTACCCCTCTGTGGTATTCCTAGGGTGTTTACCCCTCTTTTAGCTAGCTGGGGGAATCTATTATGGTGTATTTGTTTGTATATACTTGTGTATATATGTGTGTATATATGTGTGTGTGTATATATATATATATATATATATATATATATATATATATATATAATTTTGCCTTCCTAGAGGGCACCTGGCATCTGGGGCAAAAAAAACTGAGGAAAATGGCATCGGCTGATGCTTTTATACCCCAGACGCTCTGACGTCGGGGAAGGTGCGACATCAGCTGAGGCCAGACCCAGACTTTGGAATCCGGCCGACCGAAGGTCTGCCTGAGGCAGGACAACCCATATGTTATGACTGCAGATGCATACCTATCGGACATCTACATTTATGGTAGGTACAAAACTGTACTTTTCCATTTAGCTGCCATCTCAAATTTTCTTATTGTTTCTCAGGATTCTTCACTTATGTCACACAGACTCTGTGAGACTTTCTTGAAAGGGTATCCACCTAAAACCTCCCTTTAGAGAACCCGTACAACCTTGGGATTTGGCTTTGATTCTACAAGCTGTAACAGCCCCCACCCTTTGAACCTGTGTCTTCATGTGATGTAAAATATCTGTCTTGGAAAACTGTTTTTGATTGCAATCACATCGGCCAGGCGATTGGTAGAACTTCAGGCCTTATGCATCAAACCTCCCTATCTTTATCTTCCATAAGGGTATGGTATCACTGAGAACTAATTCTACATTTTTACCAAAAGTGGTGTCAGAGTGCTCTACCAACCAGTGCATTGGCCTTCTAGTGTTCTTTCCTAACCATTCTAACAAGGGAGAGTGTTGCCTGCACTCCTTGGATGTTCATATGCAAATACGATTGTATCCGGACAGAACAAAATCTTCCCATAAATCAGACCAACTGCTTCTGACGGGGTCATCCTGTATCAAAAGTTACATTGGCTTCATGGTTGAGAAATTGTTTTTGTTATAGATAGAAGTAGTACAATCTCACCTTGCCTCATAGTCTAAGCACATTCTACAAGATCTATGGCAACTTCAACAGCTTTCCATGCTAAGGCTTCCCTCAGTGATATTTGCTCAGCTGCAACTTGGACCAAACCTCATACTTTTATTCTTCATTACAAATTGGACTTGGCCTCCAGAGGTAGAGCTTTCTTTGGTTCCATGGTGCTCAGGAATGTCCTTTCATGAAGGCCACCCAGGAATATAGGTAGCTGGGGACTCTCATCATTAAGGAATGAACGAAGATTAACAACATCAGATAAAGAAGTTATGTCGTAATGTTCCATCTGTGTTCATTCATTACTTCTCACCTTCCTTCCCCCATCTGGAGGGTCTTGGTTGATCTCATGTACTCCTGTATTTTGTAGGTCTGTTATGACCAGAGGTAGCCTCTACTTTTATCCATCAACTTGCAAACCCGATCTGAGGTAACAGGGAGCAGAGCATTCTGGGTAGAACCTTGGCTCGAGAGTTTTTGGCTGACGCGAGCTTGATATTGTCCGGCTCTGTTCCGAGGACGGAACTGATAACCCGTCAGTAATGAATGAGCGAAGTTCAACAACACAGATGGAACGTTATGGTAAGACATAAATTCTTTTTTTTTTAAGCCCTCTTATTACTCCTGTTCCATCAAGCCCTGGTAGTTGCCCAGGATTTTAGAGATGAGTACCTTCACATACCCATCCACAAGGGACCCACAGGTGCTCTTCTCACATTCAAGGTGGTGGACTTTCACTGTAATATGATCTCTTACACTTTGGGTTGCCTCCTCTGGCCACAGCTTCTAGTAAGCATGTGTCTCCAGCAGTTGCTTTATTGTAGATTAAGGACTTAAATATTTAACCCTTACCTGGACAGCTACCTTATTCAGGCACTATCCCACGGGAGTTGAACATGGCGATGTTCTTCATGTTTCACTCTTGCAGTCATCACATTTGGGTTTTCCCTGCCAGGGTAGCCCTCAGCTGGCCCGAATACTAGAGACTTAGTATTTTTGCGTCAGTTGCTATCGCTTGAGGACTGACGTCGGGTCATCAGTAGTATAAAATAAGGCAGCCGATGCCATTAAATCAGTCTTTCTTGCCATGGAGCCCAAAGCAGAAGCAGTTCACACGAGTGCTGATTGCCCACTACCTGAGTTTTCGTCTCAGAGTTGAAGTCTTCTAAAGCTAAGTACCCCGTTAGGGATAATTTTTTCTTGAACTAACCAATGTCAGAAATGGTTGTCACTTGTCTCGCCTGTGGAGAGCAAATACCACACCAATTCTTCCACTCTTACTGTGTCACTTGTTTAGGCCCAGACAACGACAGCCCCCATTGTCGCTTCTGTGCTTTGTTCAACGCCAGAACTATCCGTCGTTGGGCCCTTATTGTAGCCAGATGTTTTCATTTACAGTCCTCAGATACCGATATGGCTTTGGTAAGCCATCCGACAGCAGATCTTCTGAAAAAAGAAGAAGACAGACCGCACAGGTCCAAACTTACCGACGACGCTTCTGATAAGCTAGTAGTCAGTCCTCCGGTACTCAGTGAGGAGCTTTCGCAGCCCCTGATGCCCTCTTCATTTGATTCGCAGGCCGCTACCAAGAACCTTTTGGAGTCCAGTATGCCGCAGAACTCTTCTTTGACTAAGGATCCGGCAGTCATCTCTACCTTGGATGGGTCCGGAGCGGCAGAGCGGGCACTGGCTTCCGAGGAAGTCCTTCGCACTACCGAATCGTGACACAAACTGAAGTCTTCTTTCACGACTACTGTTCTTTCAAAAACAACCGAGTTTCTTAGGCTCAGGGTTCAAACCACACCCAAGAAACCGACGACCCAGTCTCAGGCGCCTACTACCTTGCCTCAGTCTCAAATGCTTAAAATGGCAGAAGACCTTGTCAAGCTGACCAGGGGAAGCCATGCTACCCCCTCAAAAGGGAAAAGAGATCTGTCCCCTGTAGTTTTGTCTGAGCAAGAGTCGGATCATTCTGATGCATCTGACTATGAAGACATGCAATCCCTCTCCACTTATGAGGATTCTGATGCAGATGTCTCCATTCCTTCAGCCTCTCCCCCAGAGGATCTTTCCTTTGGGGAAACCCTGCATACTTTAAGGGATCATTTCCAGTGGGAGAATCAGGACTTTCCCTCAGTCTAAAAAGAGACTCGTGGAATTCCTTGATCTTCCGCAACACAAACCCTTTGCTTCAGCACCTGGCATTTGTAAAAAACCTTCTCACTTCCTTGGGGTATACCATCAATGAAAATAAAATCACAACTGGTACCCTGTCAAAAGATTGTATTCCTGAGAGCAAGCTTGGACACAACTTCCCAGATGGCATTCCTCACTTCAGAAAAACAAGTTTATCTGAGATTATTTAAAATAAATGGCCACCAGAACCCAGCTATCTGCAAGAAAAATACTGCAAGCCCTAGGGTTCATGGCCTTGTGTATACTGCGAATTCCATATGCAAGACTACATATGAGGAAACTTCAATGGTACTTAAGTCTTTGGTGTCAACATTCTCAGGACCTGGAAACAGTCATTCCTATCATACCCTGTCTAAGGACCGAGTTCCTTTGGTGGGCAGAATCATGCATCCACAAGAAGGGACTGACATTCGCTCTACCCCACGCCAGACCCTGACCACAGAAGCATCAGACTATGCATGGGGGGCACACATGGCTGGCAAATGTATTCAGGGCCATTGGAGCCCAAGTCAGCTTCATCTGCAAATCAACCAAAAAGAGATGCTAGCTGTACAAAATGCCCGGACAGCTTTCAGATTCATACTCCTTCCAGGACAACTGCTGATAAAAACAGGCAACACCACAGTTATGTGGTACATCAGCAAGCATGGGGGAGCACATTCCTGCCCACTCTGCAGGTTAGCAATGGCCCTGTGGACCATGGCCTTGGACATCCAGGTCCATCTACAAGCTCAATTCCTGCCAGGCAAACTAAACTCACTGGCAGACTACTTGAGCAGAAATCTCCTAGACCCACACGAGTGAAAATTGGAGCCTAGCACCTTCAACCTTCTGATTCAGAAATGGGGGACCCCAGAGGTGGATCTGTTTGCCTCCCCCTACAACCACCAGCTCAGCAAATCCTCACAACAGGACCTGAAAAGTGGATGCTCTATCCTTTCAATGGGAAAACTTATCAATCTATGCCTTTCCCCCTCTGCTCCTTCTCTTAAGAGTATTACTCAAGGTAAAACAGGACAGACCAAGGACAATTCTGATTGCCCCGGACTGGCCATACCAGCACTGGTACCCACTCCTGCGCAGCATGACAACGGTGCCACCCTGGCACCTACACCAGACCCCAACCCTGCACTCTCAGCAGGAGGGACAGATCTTGCATCCACATTTGCAAAACCTAAATCTTGCAGCCTGGCTTATTCCTTGAATATCCCACTAGCAACCCTAAGCAAACAGGTGCTGGATGACATCCTTGAAGCCAGAAGGCCCAGTGCAAGGAAATCCTATGCTGATAAGTGGAAAAGATAGTGTTCTTGGATTCCGTCGAAAAGAGAGGACACAGCACTGCCCTCCTTACCTGTAATCCTGGATTACCTAGCAGAACTACTCCACAGAGGCCTATCCTTCTCCATTAAGATCCATGCCTCTGCCATCACGGCTCATTACAACACTGAGCCACCTCTATTCTCTCACCCTCTCATCAAACAATTCCTGAGAGGGGCAAGCAACTTAAGGCCACCAAGGAGAGCACCCACCCCTGCTTTGGGACCTTAACTTTGTTTTGGAAAAGCTCACCCCCCTCCCCTTTGAACCTGCTGAGTTAAAATTCCTCTCCTGGAAAACAGCCTTGCTTCTAGCCATCACTTCAGCTAGAAGAGTGTGAGCTACAAGAACTGATGGCTGTGGAACCCTTCATTATTTTCCATGCTGACAGGGTCTCCCTCAGGACTAACCCTTCATTTGTGCCCAAAGTGGTATCCAGTGTGGCTCTCAACCAATCCATCCATTTGCTAACCTACTTCCCTAATCCTCAAAATAAAGGGGAAAGGATCCTGCACTCTATGGACGTGCACAGACAGCTCAGATTCTACCTTGATAGGACTAACCCAGTTACTAGTCAGCTTTGCAAAAGGGGCAGAGGGCAAGGCCATTTCAAAACAAGCTATTTCCAAATGGATAGCACACTGCATCCATTTTTGCTACAAGCACCATGAAAACCAACCCCTCACGGGGTTAGAACACATTTCACCAGGGCAACATCGACCTCTACAGCATTTCTCAGGGGAGTCAGTACCAGGGGCATCCTGGAAGCTGCTACCTGGAGTTCTGTACACACCATCGAGCATTACCACTTGCCTATCTTTTCCAAATCCATGACAGGTTTTGCTACAGCAGTCTTGCATGGCCTACTAGCCAGCCCTAACTCTTCTTGACTGCCTCCACCCTTCCTCAGCTTTGGGAATCCACCCAAGTGTGGTGACTGCAACAGTGAAACATGAAGAACATAGTACAGTTGTATACACTTACCGTAAATGTAGTTGTTGGATTGTATTCACTGTTGTAGTCCTGGATGTTCATCGTGCATACAGCTGCAGTCATAACAGATGGGTTCTCCTGCCGTCAGGCGGGTCCTCGATCGGCCGAATTCCAAAGTCTAGGTCCGGCGTCGGTTGTTGTCGCTTCTTCCCTGACGTCAGTGTGACAGGGGTATAAAGGAACCAGCCGACGCCATTCTCTTCAGTCTTTCTTGCCACGCGGTGCCCGAAGCAGAAGCAGTTCGCAAGTGCCGGTCGGCCAGCTCCTGAAATTACGAAAATTTTGAAACCGAAGTCTTCTTGAAAGCTAAGTACCCCGTTGGGGAAACTTTTCTTGCCTCAGACCGATGTCAGACAGTTGTTAATTGTATTTCATGTGGGGAAGCAAATACCGCATAAGGATTTCCATTCCCTCTGTATACCTTGTTTAGGCCCAGACCACGACGTCTCGGTCTGTCACTTTTGTGCTACATTCAACAAACGCACCATTAAGCGTCGGGCGGAGTTTGCCCAGCATTATTTGGAAAAACATTTAACTATATTATGTCATCGGTTACTCCAACTCTAGTTTTGTCTAAAAACGCAAAGATAAGGACCGACACACGAGGTCTGCGGCCTCTTCCAACACCACGCCAAAGCCGACTACACGTGGTCCGGTTCTCAGCGAGGCGCCTACGCAGCCCCTGACTACCAACGACACTTCATTGGCAGTGTCTCCTGTGCCTGAGGTCGCAGGCTTCTCGGCCCACACCCCGACTACAGATACCGAAGCCACTCTTGGCGTTGAACCTCAAAATGTGGACAGGTCTACCTCCACTCAAGGTGTCTTCAGACCTTCCTCTTCTTTTTCCATCAAGGCTTTCACTAAGTCTAAAGCAGCCATGCATTCTAAGAGACAAGCTACACAGGGCCCATCTACAGGCCCCATGCCTAAAAAACAGATGCTTAAAATGGCTGAGGATTTAATTACTCTTATCAGGGGTTCTCAACCCCCACTGGACAAAAGGCCCAGAGTGGAGGAAGAATCCCCCTCCTCTGATCAGGGCTCCATTATTTCAGAGCAATCTGATAATCAGGAACATTCTTACAGACAATGGCAAGCTCCTACACAAAGAGGTGATGAGGATAACTCGCAATCATTCAGAAAGCAAGCCCAATGACTTTCCCCTTTGCATGCCAAGCAAGACTCAAATGGCAGCCCCCTTAGGAGGAAAACTGGCATTATTTTCAAAAAATTGGCATATTGTCACAAAAGACAAATGGATCCTGGACATTATAAACAGAGGCTACAGATTCCATTTTCACACCCTTCCAAAAATGAGAGGCATGCCAAACCTGCCACACAATCAAAGGGCAGAGGCACAAAGGCAAATTACAGATCTCATAAACATGAAAGCTATTCAAGAGGTACCTACGCACGAGCAAGGTCAAGGGTTTTATTCCAGACTATTCCTGGTACCAAGGAAGGGAAAAGATTGGAGACCTATTTTGGACCTATCCATCCTGAACACATTTCTACTCGTACCAAAATTCAAGATGCTCACTCTACAGCGGCTTCTTCCCATGCTGGGCAAGGAGTCTTGGCTGGTAACATTGGACCTCAAGGAGGCATACCTGCATGTCCCAATGAGACAAAATTGCAGAAGATACCTCAGATTTCTTGCAGGTTCAACCCATTTTCAATTCTCTGCATTGCCCTTTGGCTTATCTACTGCGCCCAGAGTATTCACGAAATGCCTGGCATCAGTAATTGCCTACTGCAGACTTCAAGGGATACAAATATACCCCTATTTGGACGATTGCCTGATCCAAGCGGACAGCAAGCACATTCTTCTGAAACATCTGGCTTATGTAATAATGTTGTTGAACTCTCTGGGATACACAGTCAACAAAAAGAAATCAAGACTAATACCCTTTCGGAAGATAATTTTCCTGGGTGCCAACATGGACAGAAACACCCAGATGGCCTACCTCACGCCAGAGAAGCAGGGGCAACTAACTCAATACTTCAGAACACTAGCAAATTGCATCAAGCTAACTGCAAGGAAAATCCTGCAGGCTCTGGGTTTCATGGCATCTTGCATCTTACTAATCCCATGTGCAAAGCTGCATATGAGGAAACTTCAATGGTACCTGAAAAACCTATGGTGTCAACACAGCCACAGTTTGGAAACAATAATACCACTAATTCCATGTCTGCAAAAGGAATTTCTGTGGTGGGCCCAAGCATGCCAAACAAACACAGGTCTTCCATTCAGCAAGCCTCAAGCAAATCAAGTCATCACAACAGACGCCTCGGACTACGCCTGGGGGGCGCACATGACAGATCGGTGCATTCAGGGCAAATGGTCCCAAAAAGAAAGGCACCTTCACATCAATCAAAAGGAAATGCTAGCAATAATAAATGCTATTATAGCTTTCAAAGACCTTCTGCAACCAGGTCAACTATTGATGAGAACGGACAACACCACAGTTATGTGGTACATAAACAAACAGGGAGGAACACATTCATACCCCCTATGCAGTCTGGCCATGTCACTTTGGAACATGGCCATGGACTTACAAATTGAACTACAAGCACAGTACTTGCCAGGCAAGGAAAACGCGCTGACAGACAACCTAAGCAGAAATATGACAGATCCACACGAATGGAAGTTGCATCCGAAAGTTTTTACAGAAATAATTCAAGCATGGGGAAGGCCAGACATAGATCTCTTTGCCTCCCACAAAAATCACCAATTGACAAAATTCTGCTCAAGGATTTTCCATCCAAAGGCCTGGAGAGTGGACGCTCTCTCTTTCAGTTGGACATCAATGACAGTTTATGCCTTCCCACCTCTTCCTCTGCTGCCCAAAGTTCTATTGAAAACCTGAGCAGACAGACCAAAGATGATTCTCATTGCTCCAGACTGGCCAAGACAACACTGGTACCCACTCCTGAGGAGCCTGACGCATTCCCCACCATGGACCCTGCCTCTAATGCCTCTTCTCCTGACTCAGCACAGCTTCAAAACTCTTCACAGCCAGCTAAAAACACTCAATCTAGCCGCATGGAAGATTCCTTAGCATCACAACAGACCCTACTCTCCAAGGGAGGTGCAGGATGTCATTTTGGAGGCCAGGAGGCCGTCAGCTAGAAAAGCTTACTCCATAAAATGGAAACAGTTTTGTGTCTGGAATGAGAAAAAGGGCCAGGATCCTGGAAAACTGAATTTACCTCAAATACTACAGTATCTAACTGAGCTGCTAAGCAGTGGACTTTCATTCTCCTCCATCAAAATCCATGCCTCAGCCATTTCTGCAGAATACAACACTGATCCACCCTTGTTCTCTCACCTTCTCTTAAGACAGTTCCTCAGAGTGACTAAGAATCTAAGACCCCCAAAGAAACCACCAATACCTGCTTGGGATCTCAATTTCATTCTGGAAAAACTGACCTTGCCTCCCTTTGAGCCAGCTGCCTCAACAGATTTGCAATATTTGTTCTGGAAAACAGCTTTCCTTCTGGCTATTACCTCAGCTCGTAGAGTTTCAGAACTACAAGCTCTCATGGCTGTGCAGCCTTTTATCATTTCCATCAGGACAGAGTTTCCTTACGAACCAACCCGTCCTTTATGCCTAAAGTGGTATCCAGGGTAGCTTTGAATCAGGCCATACATTTACCTACTTTTTATCCTAATCCTCAAAACAAAGGGGAGACATTCCTTGGACATCCACAGACAGCTACATTATTATTTGGACAGAACAAAGCCTTTCAGAAAGTCAGAACAGCTCTTTGTGTCCTATGCTGTAGGAGCTCAAGGAAAGCCAATTTCCAAGCAGACAATCTCAAAATGGATATCCCACTGCATCCGCTTTTGCTATTCTTTTCATGGCAAAACTGTACCTACAGGCATCAGATCTCATTCCACCAGGGCCACAGCTACCTTTGCAGCTTTCCTCAGAGGAGTTCCTACCAAAGGTATTCTGGAAGCAGCCACTTGGAGTTCTCTGCATACCTTCTCCAAGCATTACAACCTACCATTATACTCCAAAACTAGAGCAGGCTTTGCCACTGCAGTCTTGCAGGGTATCCTAGCTCCTCCTAGTTCCACCTAGTGCCTGCCACCCCTTTCTTAGCTTTGGGATTCTACCCATCTGTTATGACTGCAGCTGTATGCACGATGAACATAGTACAGTTTTGTACCTACCATAAATGTAGATGTTCGAGTGCTAATACAGCGGCAGTCCAGGGTTCCCTCCCGCCTTCCCCGCTTGGGACAGGCCTATTGGCTAACACCTCCTCATACAACCTGATTGGGGTATTCATTTATGGTGTATTTGCTTGCAACTACTGTATTTTGAATATATTGCATTGTTTTATTACACAAATTTATGTATTGCCTTCCTTCTGGGGGCACCTGACATCTGGGGCAAGAAAAACTGAAGAAAATGGCGTCGGCTGGTTCTTTTATACCCGTCGCACTGACGTCAGGGAAGAAGCGACAACAACTGACGCTGGACCTAGACTTTGGAATTCGGCCGACCGAGGACCCGCCTGACGGCAGGAGAACCCATCTGTTATGACTGCAGCTGTATTAGCACTCGAACATCTACATTTATGGTAGGTACAAAACTGTACTTTTCCCTCCCACCAGCCCCCTGGTTTTCTCTTTCTTTCTCCCTCTCTATGGCTATTTCTACTAGTATTGGTATTTACTTTGCTGCGGTAGCATTGTCGCCTCACAGTAAGACGCTGTCCAGTTCGATTCTCAGCTTGAGCGTCTTCTGCGTCGAGACATGCATGAATGGGCATACCTTCGTTGAAGGTTGTGCGTCAGGGCTGGTAACTCGGCACGTAAAAATCAACTACCAATCATTAGCAGACCGGAGTTCTTCTGTGGCGACCCCTAACTGGGGAAAGCCGAAAGACAACAACATTGGTATTTACTTTTTACTGGTGGTGTTTCCCCACCATAACTTAGCTCCCTTCTTGGGGGCTCCTGACATTTGGGGCAAGAAAAACTGATGTAATGGCATAGGCTGCCTGTTTTTATACCGCTGACGACCTGAGGTCAGTCCAGGAGTGACAGCATCCAACGCAGAAATACTAAGTCTGTGGTATTTGGGCTGACTAAGGGCTACCTGCAAGGCAAATAACCCAAGTGTGATGACTGCAACAGTGAATACACTCGAACATCTACATTTATGGTAAGTGTACACAACTGTACTTTCTGTGGTATGCCAACAAGCATGGAGGAACAAAATCCTATTTGCTATGCAGACTAGCTCTCCAAGTGTGGGAGCTTGCCACAAAACTGGGAGTCACTCTACAGGCAGTGTATAGCCCTTCAGAGCAGAATAGCCAGGCAGACACCTTAAGCAGGTCCATGTCACAGTCACATGAATGGATGCTCCCCACGGATGTCTTCCTGGACTTAGTCCACAAGTGGGATACACCTCAGATATGTTTGCCCTCCCCTGTTAACAGACAACTTCTATCCTTTTGCACCAGGCTACCGAGTCCTTTGTCAAGGGCAACGGGCGCCTTCTCAGTCTCTTGGAGGGGGGATGTTTCTGTATGCATTTCCCCCGTCCTACTACTTTAGAAAGTCCAACTGAAAATCCAGCAGGACAAACCAAAAATCTTGTTGGTGACTCCCTTTTGGCCAAAACAGCACTGGTTATCCCTCCTCCTGGATTTAGCCAGGGGCACTCGCCACAAGGTATCTCACAGAGTGGATCTACTCACACAGGACAAGGGATCCCTAATCCATCCTTGCCTATAATCTCTGAACCTAGCCCCCTGTGGGTGATGCAATTCTGATCCCTTACAGACATCTTTACAATGAGGTCGTGCTCACAGTCCTGCTGGAGGCCAGGAAACATAACACTAGGAGATCTTGCATGTCTAAATGGAAAAGATTCTCCTTATGCTGTCTGCAAAGACAGTTGGACCCTTTTCAGGGTGATGTCCCTTTGGTACTGTCATACCTGTGTGAACTCTTGCAGACAAGGCTGGCATACTCCTCTGTTAAAGTCCACCTTGCTGCTATTTCAGATGTTCATCATGTTAACCTGCTGCAGTCGTCACACTTGGGTTATCCTGCTGTCAGGTGGTCCCGCAGTCGGCCTGAATTCCAAAGTCTAGGTCCAGCGTTGGTTGCTGTCGCTTCTTCCCTGATGTCAGTGCGCCAGGGGTATACAAGAGGCATCCAACGTCATTTTCTTCAGTCTTTCTTGCTGTGCGGTGCCCGAAGCAGAAGCAGTTCGCAAGTGCCGGTCGGCCGACACCTGAGATTTTCGATTCGAATTTCAGTCCGAAGTCTTTAATAAAGCTAAGTACCCCGTTGGGGAACATTTCTTGCCTCAGTCCGATGTCAGAAAAAGTTAACAATTGCATTTCTTGTGGGAAGCAAATACCTCATAAGGACTTCCATTCCTATTGTATTCCTTGCCTAGGCCCAGACCACAACGTCACAGGTTGTCGGTTTTGTGCTAGGTTTAATAAAAGAACTATCAAACGCCGTTTTGACTTCGCATGGCATTACTTTGGTAGGAAATTTAATTATATCATGCCGTCGGAGCAGCTGACAACCGGCATACATAAAAAACGCAAGGATAAGGACAGGCAGCCTAGGAACAAGCCAGACTCCGAGGCCTCTGCTGGGCCTGTCGCCGGTTCTCCGGTTTTCAGGGAGGCACCTACGCAGCCCCTGACGACCGCAGAACTGGAACCCCAGATAGCTGCAAATTCCCAAGCGGAGCCTACTAGGCTGACGCAGCCATCTTCCAACACCTGAGCAGAAGTAGACCCCGGTGCAGTGGAAACACCTTCGGTTGCAGAAGGTGTCTTCAGACCGACTACACTCGCCATTAAATCTTATGCTAAGCTTAAAACTCCTTTAAAACCTAAGAAGACTGTACATCAGCCTACAGTTCAAGGCCCCATGCCTAAGAAACAGATGCTTAAGATGACTGAAGATTTGATTACTCTTATCAGGGGTTCCCATCCCCCTCTTGATAAAACACCAAGACAAGAGGAGGATTATGCTTCCTCTGACCAGGTTTCAATTTCATCAGTTTCTTCCGAGGAACAGGATTACACTTTTCCACCTTATAAAGACTCTATTCCCTCAGCATCTCCCCCTGAAGACTACTCCTTTGGGGAAAATTTGCATACCATGAGGGAACATTTCCATTGGGAAGGCCAGGACTACTCTGATTCTAAGAAAAGGCTCTGAGAGTTCCTTTTACTACTCCAGCACAGACCTCTTGCTATCCCTCCAGTTTTAGATATTGTGGATGATGTTTACTTGGAGTCTAGTTTAAATCCTGACTCCCTACCTCCTGCTCCAGCCAAACCAGACAGATATACAGAGTACCTGACTCTCACAAATTCCTTTATAAATCCCCTGTGGCTGACCCAGAAACAATTTCCCAGGGTCCTAAGGGAGCTAAAGCTTCTATGGCTATAAATCCTGTGCCCTCTGAAAGGGATTCCAGAGCCCTAGATAGATGGGGAAAGAAAATATACACCTCAGCAGCTCTGGCTATGAGAGTATTAAATTGTCAGTTTCACATGTTGAAATATCAGCAATTCCTAATGTCTCAATTAAAACAAAAAAATGAGCATACATACTGACCAGTCTGAATTCTAGGAAATGCAGGATTTGTTGCATGCAGCTGAACAGGTGGGCAAACATACTTTACAATGCGGATTTGATTCGTTGGAAGCTTCCTGTAGAGCAGCTGTTACTGGCACTGTCATACATAGACATGCTTGGTTAAAAGAACAAACCCTACCTGATCATGTTAAAGCAAAATTATTAGATGCACCTTTACAGCTGGATGTATTATTTGGTGTCAAAGCAGAAGAGGTTTTAAAGAAAATGGAGGATAAGGCAAAGTCTATGCAGACGGTCAAGGATTTTTTGCAGGTACAACCTCCTTGTTTCAGCAGAAATTGGCCAACAAAAAACTGGTCCTTTCCAGCTTCAGACAGATCACAGAGGGGCAAATACAGACAACCAAGGGGCAGAGGTCAGTCACAAGGCCCTTACAAACCTCGCCAATGGGGTACTGCTACCCAGAAAGGAGGAGAAGACAGGCCCCAAGCTAGCAGAAGACAAACACAATGACTCAATCCTCAAACTACCAAGCAAATCTCTCCTGGCAGCTCCCTTGGGAGGAAAATTAGCATTTTTTTGCAGACAACTGGCACATCATCACAAAAGACAAATGGGTCCTAAACATTGTCTTTCAAGGATTCAGATTCCACTTCCATACCTTACCAAGGATAAGAGGAATGCCAAACCTGCCACCAAATCAATGGGCAGAGGCACAAAAACAAATTACAGCTCCCATGGACATGAGAGCCATTCAACAGGTACCTACACAGGAGCAAGGACAAGGATTTTATTCAAGACTCTTTCTAGTCCCAAGAAAGGACAAAGCATGGAGACCCATTCTGGATCTTTCAATTCTGAACACCTATCTGCAAGTACCAAAATTCAAGATGCTAACACTACAGCAGCAGCTTCCCATGCTGGGCACAAATGCTTGGCTAGTCACTTTGGACCTCAAGGAGGCATACCTGCATGTCCCTATCAGACAAAATTGCAGAATATACCTCCACTTCATTGCAGGTTCAACGCATTATCAATTCTCTGCACTGCCCTTTGGCTTATCTACTGCTCTCAGGGTCTTCACATATTGCCTGGCACCAGTAATTGCATACTGCAGACAAAGAGGAATTCAAATATACCCATACCTGGACGACTGCCTTATTCAAGCAGAAAGCAAGGACATCCTTTTAAAGCATCTGGCATTTGTCAAATGCCTCCTAAGTTGCCTAGGGTACACAGTAAACGAAAAGAAATCAGAACTAGTGCCCTCACAAAACATAATATTCCTGGGTTTCAGCTTGAATACAACAGCCCAGATGGCTTATCTCACGCCAGACAAGCAACAGCAGCTGACTCAGTACTTCAAAATAATGGGAACAAAGACCCAACTCCCTGCAAGAAAAATTCTGCAGGCCTTGGGATTCATGGCATCTTGCATACTACTAATACAATTTGCAAAACTACATATGAGGAAATTACAATGGTACCTGAAAAGTGTATGGACTCAGCACAGCCACAGCTTGGAAACAATGATATCACTCATTCCCTGCCTTCAACAGGAGTTTCTATGGTGGGCACAGACATGTCACCTCAACAAGGGTCAGCCTTTCACCTTACCCACAGCCAGGCAAACTATGACAACAGATGCATCAGACTATGCCTGGGGGCACACATGGCAGGACAGTGCATTCAGGGCAAATGGACTACAGATCAGAGGCATCTGCATATCAATCAGAAAGAAATGCTAGCAGTACAGAATGCCCTAACAGCTTTCAAGGACCTTTTACACCCAGGACAACTAATAAAGACGGGCAATACCACAGTAATGTGGTACATAAACAAGCAAGGGGGCACACATTCCTACCCTCTATGTAGGAAAGCAATGACCTTGTGGAACACTGCACTGTCTTACCAGGTTCAATTACAAGCACAATTCCTGCCAGGAAAGCAAAACACTTTGGCAGACGACCTAAGCAGAAACATCATGGATCCGCACGAGTGGAAACTAGATCCACAAGTATTTGCAATGATAGCTCAAAACTGGGGACGCCCAGACAATAGATATGTTTGCAAGCCCCCACAACTACCAACTTCAAAAATTCTGCACAAGGACATTCCATTCACAAGCTTGGAAAGTGGATGCCCTCTCATTCAGTTGGAAAACATTAACAGTGTATGCCTTTCCTCCACTGCCTCTTCTAGCTAAAGTACTGCTGAAAGTCAGATTAGAGAGGCCACAAATGATACTCTTTGCACCAGACTGGCTACGCCAGCATTGGTATCCATTTCTAAGGAACATTGCCCACGGCCCACCATGGATTTTACCACAAATTCCTCACCTGCTCACCCAGCGCAACAGTCAGATTTTACACAGCCAGCTCAAGACTTTAAACCTGGCTGCATGGCAAATTACCTAAACAACCAGCCAACACCTCTATCCAAAGCTGTGATGGATGTCATTCTGGAGGCCAGGAAGCCCAGCACCAGGAAAACCTATTCAGACAAATGGAAAAGATTTTGCACCTGGAACCAGGCTAAAGGCCAAAATCCCCTTGATCCAAACATCCCTCACATTCTACAATATTTAACTGAGATGTTGCACAAAGGACTTTACTTTTCATCTATTAAGATCCACGCCTCAGCAGTTTCAGCTCATTACAACACGGATCCTCCTTTATTCTCACATCCACTCCTAAGACAGTACCTCAGAGGGGCTAAGAACATAACACCGCCAAGGAGAGCACCAAAACCTACTTGGGATCTCAACTTTGTTCTGGAAAAGATTACACTGCCGCCATTTGAACCAGCTTTTTCAGCTGATTTAAGATTTCTTTCATGGAAAACTGCCCTGCTACTAGCATTAACCTTAGCTAGAAGAGTCTCAGAGCTACAGGCAGTAATGGCAGTGGAACCTTTCCTCATTTTTCATCAAGACAGAGTCTCTCTACGAACTAACCCTTTATGCCAAAGGTGGTATCCAGTGTGGCCCTAAACCAAGCCATTCATTTGACCACCTTTTTCCTAAATCCCCAGAACAAAGGAGAAAGACTCCTGCACTCTTTGGACATTCAAAGGCAATTACGTTACTACTTGGATAAAACTAAGGCTTTCAGAAAAACTGACCAGCTCTTTGTAGCCTATGCTACAGGATCACAAGGAAAAGCTATCTCAAAACAGACCATTTCTAAATGGATAGGGCATGGCATACGTTTCTGCTACACGCATCATGGGAAACCGGTACCTGCTAACATTAGGTCCCACTCCACCAGGGCTACAGCTACATCAGCAGCCTTTCTCAGGGGAGTGCCAACCAAGGATATTCTGGAAGCTGCAACTTGGAGTTCAGTGCACCCCTTCACCAAACATGATCACTTACCTCTATATTCTAAGACTAGAGCTGGTTTTGCCACTGCAGTTTTGCAAGGCCTACTAGCTGCTTCTAACCCTGTTTAACTCCACCTCCCATCCTTAGCTTTGGGATTCTACCCAAGTGTGATGACTGCAGCAGGGTAACACGATGAACATAGTACAGTTTTGTACCTACCATAAATGTAGATGTTCGAGTGTTCACCCTGCTGCAGTCCAGGTTACCCTCCCTCCATCCCCTCTGAACTAGCTGAACTTCTCTATACCACTCTATCCTATACTACCTCTGTGGTGTATTTGCTTGTGCCTAAAGGTATTGTTTTATTTTTATCTAGCTATATATATCTATATCTATATCCACATACTTTGCCTACCTATTGGGGACACCTGGGATCTGGGGCAAGAAAAACTGAAGAAAATGGCTTCTGATGCCTCTTATATACCCTGGCGCACTGACGTCAGGGAAGAAGCGACAGCAACCGACGCCAGACCAAGACTTTGGAATTCAGGCTGACTGCGGGACCGCCTGACGGCAGGATAACCCAAGTGTGATGACTGCAGCAGGTTGAACACTCTAACATCTATATTTATGGTAGGTACAATATTTATGGTAGATACAAAACTGTACTTTTGTCTGCCTCTGGGACCCCCCCCCCTTGGCATTTCAGTTGCCTGCAAGGATGATGTTCATCGTGCATACAGCTGCAGTCATAACAGTTGGGTTTTCCTGCCGTCAGGTGGGTCCTAGGTCGGCCTTATTCCAAAGTCTAGGTCCGGCTTCGGTTGTCATCGCTTCTTCCCTGACGTCAGTGTGACAGGGGTATAAAAGAACCAGCCGACGCCATTTTCTTCAGTCTTTCTTGCCGCGCGGTGCCCGAAGCAGAAGCAGTTCGCAAGTGCTGGTCGGCCAGCTCCTGAGATTACGAATATCTGCAACCAAAGTCTTCTTGAAAGCTAAGTACCCCGTTGGGGAAACTTTTCTTGCCTCTGACCGATGTCAGACAAAGTTAATAATTGTTTTTCATGTGGGAAGCAAATACCGCATAAGGATTTTCATTCCCTCTGCATTCCTTGCTTAGGCCCAGACCACGACGTCTCGGCCTGCCGTTTTTGTGCTACATTCAACAAACGCACCATTAAGCGTCGGGCGGAGTTCGCCCAGCACTTTTTTGGCAAAAATTTTAACTACATAATGTCGTCGGATACTCCGACTCCAGTTTTTACTAAAAGACGCAAAGATAAAGACCGACACAAGAAGTCTGCGGCCTCTACCGACACCACGCCAAAGCAGATTACAGGTTGTCCGGTTCTCAGCGAGGCGCCTACGCAGCCCCTGACTACTGACGACACTTAATTGATGGTGTCTTCTGTACCCGAGGTCGCAGGCTCTTCGGCCCACACCCCGACTACAGATATCGAAGCCACTCTTGGCGGTGAAACTCAGAGTTTAGACAGGTCTGCCTCCTCTCAAGGTGTTTTCAGGCCTTCCTCTTCTTTTTCCATCAAGTCTTTCACTAAGTCTAAGACAGCCATGCATTCTAAAAAACAAACACCACAGGGCCCTTCTCAAGGCCCCATGCCTAAAAAGCAGATGCTCAAAATGGCTGAAGACTTAATTTCTCTCATCAGGGGTTCTCACCCCCCCCCCCCAGAAAAAAGGCCCATAGTGGAGGAAGAATCACCCTCCTCGGACCAGGCTTCCATTATTTCAGAACATTCCGATGACCAGGAACATTCATACTCCCCTTTTGAAGATTCTGATGCAGAGGAGTCCATTCCTTCTGCCTCCCCCCCTGAGGATTACTCTTTTGGGGAAACCTTGCATACCTTGAGGGAACACTTCCACTGGGAAGGTCAAGAGTACTCAGACTCCAAGAAAAGGCTTAGGGATTTTCTCTTGCTCCCTCAGCACAGGCGTCTGGCTATACCCCCTGTCTTAAATATCCTTGATGATGTTTATTCGGAGTCCTGCCTTAACCCAGACTATTTACCTCCAGCCCCAGTCAAGCCTGACAGGTATTACCGGGTTCCTGACTCACACCAATTCCTATACAAAAGCCATGCGGCTGACCCAGAAACTATCTCACAGGGCCCCAAGGGAATTAAGGCCTCCGCTGCTAAAAATCCTTTACCTTCAGAGAGGGATTCCAGAGCTTTAGAAAGGTGGGGGAAAAAGGTATACACCTCGGCCACCTTATCCATGAGGGCGTTAAACTGCCAGTTCCATATGTTAAAGTACCAACAGTTTCTGTTATCACAGTTGAGAAGCAAAATGTCACAACCTGAACAACCAGATTTAAAGGAGTTGCAGGATTTGATACATAGTGCAGAACAAGTAGGTAAACATACCTTTCAATGTGGTTTTGATGCTTTAGAGGCCTCATGTAGAGCTGCTGTTACAGGATCAGTCATACGTAGACATGCTTGGCTCAAAGAGCGAACCTTAGCAGATCATGTCAAAGCAAAATTACTGGATGCACCTCTGCAAAAAGATGTATTGTTTGGTGTTAAAGCTGAGGAGGTATTAAAGAAAATGGAGGAAAAGGCAAAATCAATGCAAACAGTGAAAGATTTCCTACAGGTACAACCTCCATGTTTCAGTAGAAATTGGCCTTCAAAAAATTGGTCCTTTCCAGCCACGGACAGACCCCAAAGAGGTAGATACAGGCGCCCGAGGAGTAGAGGGCAATCTCGAGGATCGTTTAGAGGCAGACAATGGCAAGCACCTACCCAAAGAGGTAGTGAGGACAGTTCACAGCCATTCAGAAAGCAGAACCAATGACTTTCCCCTTTGCATGCCAAGCAAGGCTCAAATGGCAGCACCTTTAGGCTGAAAACTGGCATTATTTTCGAAAAATTGGCGTATTGTCACAAAAGACAAATGGATCCTGGACATTATAGGCAGAGGCTACAGATTCCACTTTCACACCCTTCCAAAAATGAGAGGCATGCCAAACCTGCCACACAATCAAAGGGCAGAGGCACAAAAGCAAATTTCAGATCTCATGGACATGAAAGCTATTCAAGAGGTACCTGCACAAGAACAGGGTCAAGGTTTTTGTTCCAGACTATTCCTGGTACCAAGGAAGGGCAAAGATTGGAGACCTATTTTGGACCTATCCATCCTAAACACATTTTTACTCGTGCCAAAATTCAAGATGCTCACATTACAGCAGCTTCTTCCCATGCTGGGCAAGGAGTCTTGGCTGGTAACATTGGACCTCGAGGAGGCATACCTGCATGTCCCAATCAGACAAGATTGCAGAAGATACCTCAGAATTCTTGCAGGTTCAACACATTATCAATTCTCTGCATTGCCCTTTGGCTTATCTACTGCGCCCAGTGTGTTCACGAAATGCCAGGCATCAGTAATCGCCTACTGCAGACTTCAAGGGATACAAATATACCCATATCTGGACGACTGCCTGATCCAAGCGGACAGCAAGCACATACTTATGAAACATTTGGCGTTTGTAATAATGTTGTTGAATTCTCTGGGATACACAGTCAACAAAAAGAAATCAAGGCTAATACCCTCTCAAACAATAATTTTCCTGGGTGCCAGCTTCGATACAAACACCCAGATGGTCTACCTCACACCAGAGAAACGAGGGCAACTAACTTAATACTTCAGAAAACTGGCAACTTTCACCAGGCTGACTGCAAGGAAAATCCTGCAGGCTCTGGGATTCATGGCATCTTGCATCCTACTAATCCCATGTGCAAAGCTGCATATGAGGAAACTTCAGTGGTACCTAAAAAACCTATGGTGTCAACACAGCCACAGTTTGGAAACAATAATACCACTAATTCCATGTCTTCAAAAGGAATTTCTGTGGTGGGCTCAAGCATGCCAAACAAACACAGGTCTCCCATTCTGCAAGCCTCAAGCAAATCAAATCATCACAACAGACACCTCGGACTACACCTGGGGGGGGGCACACATGACAGGGCAAATGGTCCCAAAAAGAAAAGCACCTACACATCAATCAGAAGGAAATGCTAGCAGTAATAAATGCTATTACAGCTTTGAAAGACCTACTGCATCGAGGCCAGCTATTGATAAGGACAGACAACACCACAGTAATGTGGTACATAAACAGGGAGGTACCCATTCATACCCCCTATGCAGGCAAGCCATGTCTCTTTGGAACATGGCTCTAGAATTACAAATCGAGCTTCAAGCACAGTACCTGCCAGGCAAGGATAACACACTGGCAGACAACCTAAGCAGAAATATGACAGATCCACACGAATGGAAGTTGCATCCTCAAGTTTTTGCAAAGATAACTCAAGCATGGGGAAGGCCAGACATAGATCTCTTTGCCTTCCACAGAAATCACCAATTGGCAAAATTCTGCTCAAGGACCTTTCATACTCAGGCCTGGAAGGTGGACGCACTCTCCTTCAGTTGGGCAACAATGCCAGTTTATGCCTTTTCACCTCTCCCTCTGCTGCCCAAAGTTCTATTAAAAACCAGAGCAGACAGACCAAATTCTCTTTGCTCCAGACCGGCCAAGACAACACTGGTACCCACTCCTGAAAAGCCTGACGCATTCCCCACCATGGATCCTTCCTCTAATGCCTCTTCTACTGACTCAGCACAACTTCAAAACTCTTCACAGTCAGCTGAAAACACTCAATCTAGCCGCATGGACGATTCCTTAAATTCACAACAGGCCCTACTCTCCAAGGAGGTGCAGGATGTCATTTTGGAGGCCAGAAGACCTTCTACTAGAAAACTTACTCTGCCAAATGTAAACGGTTTTGTGCTTGGAATGAGAAAAAGGGCCAGAACCCTGGAATACTGAATTTACCTCAAATATTACAGTACCTAGCTGAGATGCTAAGCAGTGGACTTTCATTCTCTTCCATCAAAATCCATGCCTCAGCCATTTCTGCAGAATACAACACTGATTCTCCTTTATTCTCCCACCCACTCTTAAGGCAGTTCCTCAGAGGGGCTAAGAATATAAAACCCCCAAGGAAACAACCAGTACCTGCTTGGGATCTCAATTTCATTCTAGAGAAACTGAATTTGCCTCCTTTTGAACCAGCTGCCTCAACAGAACTGCAATATTTGTCCTGGAAAACAGCCTTCCTGCTGGCTATCACCTCAGCTCGCAGGATTTCGGAACTACAAGCCCTCATGGCTGTGCAGCCTTTCATCATTTTCCATCAGGACAGTTTCCTTACGAACCAATCCTTCCTTTATGCCAAAGGTAGTATCCAGGGTAGCCTTGAATCAGGCTATCCACTTGCCTACCTTTTACCCCAATCCTCAAAACAAAGGGGAGAGACATTCTTTGGACATTCACAGACAACTACGTTATTTGGACAGAACAAAGCCTTTCAGAAAATCAGAGCAACTCTGTGTCCTATGCTATAGGGGCTCAAGGGAAGCCTATTTCCAAACAAACAATCTCAAAATGGATAGCCCACTGCATACGCTTTTGTAACTCTCTTCATGGTAAAACTGTACCTGCAGGCATCAGGTCTCACTCCACAAGGTCCACAGCTACCTCTGCAGCTTTCCTCAGGGGGGTTCCTACCAAAGATATTTTGGAAGCTGCCACTTGGAGTTCTGTGCATACTTTCTCCAAGCACTATCATCTGCCTTTATACTCCAAATCTAGAGCAGGTTTTGCCACTGCAGTTTTGCAGGGCATCCTGGCTCCTCCTAGTTCCACCTAGTGCCTACCACCCCTTTTTTAGCTTTGGTATTCTACCCATCTGGTATGACTGCAGCTGTATGCACGATGAACATAGTACAGTTTTGTACCTACCATAAATGTAGATGTTCAAGTGCTAATACAGCTGCAGTCCAGGTTTCCCTCCCTCCTTCCCCTCTGGAACAGGCCTAATGGCTAACACTTCCTCATACAACCTGATTGGGGTATTCTTTTATGGTGTATTTGCTTGCAACTAATGTTTTTTGATTATACTGTATTGCATTATTACATAAATATATGTATTGCCTTCCTTCTGGGGGCACCTGACATCTGGAGCAAGAAAAACTGAAGAAAATGGCGTCGGCTGGTTCTTTTATACCCCTGTCGCACTGACATCAGGGAAGAAGTGACGACAACCGACGCTGGACCTAGACTTTGGAATTCGGCCGACCGAGGACCCGCCTGACGGCAGGAAAACCCATCTGTTATGACTGCAGCTGTATTAGCACTCGAACATCTACATTTATGGTAGGTACAAAACTGTACTTTCTTCGTGTTTCACTGTTGCATTCGTCACGTTTGGGTTACCTGCCTGCATGTAGGCCTCAGCCGGCCTGAATACTAGAGTCTTCGGATTTCTGTGTCGGATGCTGTCTCTTCTTCCATGACGTCAGGGGTGTAAAACATGCAGTCAACGCCATTACATCAGTCTTTCTTGCCGTGCGGTGCCCGAAACAGAAGCAGTTCGCAAGTGCCGGTCGGCCTTCTCCTGAAATTTTAGTTTTCGGGTTTCAGACCCGAAGTCTTTAAAAAAGATAAGTACCCCGTTGGGGATCCTTTTTCTTGCTCTAACCGATGTCAGTAAAAGTTAACAATTGTCTTACCTGTGGAAAGCAAATACCTCAGAGATTTTCATTCGTACTGCATCCCCTGTTTTGGCCCAGACCACGACGTCCCTCGCTGTCAGTTTTGTGCCTTGTTCAATGCCTGAAGTATTCGTCGTTGGGCTATTTTTGCAGCCAGTTACTTTCATACTCTTATCTGTGTACTCCAAAATGGCTTCATTAAGCCGTCTGACTACCGATCTTCCAAAAAAACGTAAGGATAAAGACAGAGACAGACTGCATAGGTCCAAAACTGCAGACGATGCTTCTGTTAAGCTAGTCGCCATTCCGCCGGTACTCAGGCGCTTTCGCAGCCCCTGATACCTGCTACTTCAGATTTGCAGGCCTCTACTGAGACCCATTCGGAGTCCAGTATGCCGCAAAATGCTTCTTCGACTTTGGAACCTGCGGATGTCCCTACCTTGGATGAGTCTGGAGCCGCTCTGTAGGCACTGGCTTCTGGGGGTGTATTCAGGCCTACAGACATTCATATTAAACCGATGCCATTGCTTTCCTCTAGGCCGGAAACTTGCACTACGCCTAGAAAACCAACGACCAAACTGCAGGCACAGGCCCATATGCCTCAAAAACAAATGCTTAGAATGGCTGAAGACCTTATTACCTTAATTAGGGGAAGCCAACCTTCCCACTCTAAGAGACTTGGAACTGATTTTCTTTCTGATTCTTCTAATCAGGATTCTGATATTTCTGCTCCTTCTGATTACCAGGATTTGCCCTTAACTACTTATGAGGATTCTGATGCAGAGGATTCCATTCCCTCCGCTTCCCCTCCAGAAGATCTTTCTTTCGGTGAAACCGTGCATACTCTTAGGGAGCATTTCCGCTGGGAAAGCCAGGATTACTCTGAGTCCAAAAAAGACTTCTTACTCCTGCCTCAACACAGGCCTTTAGCTATCCCTTCTGTTCTGGACATTGTAAATTATATTTTCTTGGAATCTAGCCTTACACTTTACCTCCAACTCCCAGAAAATCTGGCAGGTACTACAGAGTACCTGACTCTCACAAGTTCCTCTTCAAGAATCCTGCTGCGGATCCAGAGACCATTTTCCAAGGACCAAAAGGCATTAAGGCTACTGCTGCCAAAAATCGTACCCCCTTCTGATGAAGAATCTAGAGCCTTAGACAGATGGGGTAAGAAGGTATACACTTCTGCTACTTTGGCCATTAGGGCTTTAAATTGCCAGTTTCATATGTTAAAGTATCAGCAGCATATTATGGGACTACTTAAACAGAAAATGATGTTGATTCCTCACTGTGCTGAACACACAGAATTGCAAGATTTAATGCATTCTGCAGAACAAGTTGGTAAGCATACTTTGCAATGTGGTTTTGATGCTTTAGAAGAATTTTGCAGGGCTCCTGTCACTGCGTCTGTACTTAAAAGGCATGCTTGGCTTAAGGAACAAAACTGATTGTATTCCTGGGAGATAGCTTGAACACAACTTCCCAGATGGCATTCCTCAGTCCGGAGAAACACATTTATTTGACAACCTACTTCAAACTATTAGCCACAAAACCCCAGCTATCTGCAAGACAAATGCTGCAAGCCCTGGTGTTCATGGCCTCTTCTATTTTACTAATTACATATGCAAGCCTGCATATGAGGAAACTCCAATGGTATCTAAAAAGCCTATGGTGTCAACTTTCTCAGGACCTGGAAGCAATGATTTCTATCATTCATTGTATGAACTTTATTAAATAAATGTCCACAATGTAATCCACAATACTCCTTAAGCGCTTTCGTTTAATCAGTGCTAAACTTCCTCAGACCTGGTTAAACAAAAGCACTTATGGAGTATCGTGGATTACATTGTGGACATTTATTTAATAAAGTGTATGTTCGATGCACTTTTGAAGTTTTTATTCAGTCTACTGTGTTTTGGTTCATTTGCCTCTGCATATTGCAGTTGTTTTTTTTGTTTTCGTTCCATGTCTTGTATGAAGACAGAGTTCCTTTGGTGGGCTGAGGCCTGCTACCACAACAAGGGACTCTCTTTCACTCTACCCTCTGCTGCCCAAACCCTAACAAAAGACACATCAGACTATGCATGGGGAGCTCACATGGCAGGGAAGTGCATTCAGGGCAAATGGAACCCGAGGTAGATGCACCTGCATATCAATCAAAAAGAAATGTTAGCTGTACATATTGCTCTGACAACCTTCAAAGACTGTATTCTTCCTGGACAACTATTGGTAAAGACAGACAACACCACAGTTATGTGGTACATAAACAAGCAGGGGGAACCCACTCGTACCCTCTCTGCAGACTAGCCATGGCTCTGTGGAACACAACCTTGAGCTACCAAGAACACCTACAAGCTCAATTCCTGCCAGGCAAACTAAATTCACTGGCAGACGACTTAAGCAGAAATCTCATGGATCCACATGAATGGAAACTAGAACCCAAAATATTCAACCTCTTGAGGAAGAAATGGAGGGACTCCAGAAGTTGACCTGTATGCCTCCCCTCAGAACTACCAATTGAACAAATTCTGCACAAGAACTCCCCACAGTCAAGCTTGGAATGTGGATGCCCTGTCCTTTACCTGGGAAAACCTCTCGGTTTATGCCTTTCCCCCTCTGCCTCTCCTCTCGAAGGTTCTACTAAAGATCAAACAGGATAAGCCAAGAACAATACTGATTGCACCAGACTGGCCACCCCAGCACTGGTACCCCCTCTTGCACAGTATGACACTGCTGAAACTATGGCACCTGCCTCAGACCCCTTCCCTGCTGTTCCGGCAGGCAGGCCAGATTCAGCACCCTCAGCTTCAAACCCTAAACCTTGCAGCCTGGCTAATTCCTTGAGCTCTCCTCTAGCATCCCTCAGTAAGCAGGTGCTGGATGTCATTTTGAAGGCAAAGAGGCCTAGTACTAGAAATTCCTATGCTGAAAAGTGGAAAAAATACTGTTCCTGGAGCCAGGCTCAGGGGATGGGCACAACGGTGCCCAGCTTAGCTCATATTCTACAGTACTCAACAGAAATGCTCCACAAGGGCCTATCCTTCTCGTCAATTAAAATTCATGCCTCTGCCATTTCCGCACACTATAATACTGAGCCCACACCTCTTCTCTCACCCCTTGCTAAAAATTCCTTAGAGGGGCCAAAATTTTAAGGACCCCCCCCCCAGGAGAGCTCCCACTCCAGCCTGGGACATTAACTTTGTATTAGAAAACTCACCCCCCACCCCCACCCCCCCCCTTGAGCCAGCTGCAACAGCAGAGTTGAAATTCCTTTCTTGGAAAACAGCCTTCCTTCTAGCCATCACTTCAGCAAGAAGAGTGTCTGAATTACGGGCCCTCATGGCAGTGGAACCCTTCATTATCTTCCATGCGGACTGGGTTTCCCTCAGGACTAATCCTTCCTTTTATGCCCAATGTGGTGTCTAGTGTGGCCCTAAATCAGTCCATTCATTTGCCTACATTTTTCCCTAATCCACAAAACAAAGGGGAACGAATACTGCACTCTCTGGACATGCACAGACAATTTAGATTTTACTTGGACAGGACTAAGCCTCTCAGAAAATCTGAACAGCTGCTAGTTGGCTTTGCTGCAGGGGCAGAGGGGAAGCCCATTTCAAAGCAAACCATTTCCAAATGGATAGCCCATTGCATTCATTTCTGCTACAAGTACCATGGAAAACCTACTCCACAGGGGATAAGATCACATTCCACCAGCGCTGCATCTACCTCTGTGACTTTTCTCAGGGGAGTCCCTACCAGGGACAATCCTAGAAGCTGCTACTTGGAGCTCTGTACATACCTTCACCAAGCATTACCACATGCCTATCTTTTCTAAATCCAGAACTGGATTTGCCACTGCAGTCTTGCAGTGCTTAATAGCTGGCCCTAATGCTCTTTACCTTCCTCCTCACTTCCTTAGCTTTGGGAATCAACCCAAATGCGATGACTGCAGCAGTGAAACACGAAGAACATAGTACAGTTGTGTGCACTTACCATAAATGTGGATGTTAGAGTGTATTCACTGTTGCAGTCCTGGTTACCCTCCTTCCAGCCTCCTGACTTTTCTTCGCTCTACCTTTCCTTTTTGTTTGGTATATTTATTTTTTCTGGTCTATTTGCTTTTTGATGGAGGTGTACCATACCATATAATTGCTTCTCATTGTGGGGGCACCTGACATCTGGCGCAAGAAAAACTGATGTAATGGCATTTGCTGCATGTTTTATACCCCTGACGTCATGGAAGAAGAGTGAGTGTCCGACGCAGAAATCCGAAGACTCTGGTATTCAGGCCGGCTGAGGGTTACCTGCAGGCAGGTAACCCAAATGTGATGACTGCAACAGTGAATACACTCAAACATCTGCATTTATGATGTGTACACAACTGTAGTTTATTCCTAAAGGGTGTACTGCATCTCTGCCCCCCCCAAGAAAACCAGTGCCACCACCATGGGACCTAAATTATGTTTTGGAGAAGCTCACTGTGGCCCCCTTTGAACCAGCTTCCAAGTCCTCTCAAAAACACTGCAGGAGGAAAACGATTCTCCTAGTAGCCTTGATATCAGCTAGAGGAGTGTCAGAATTACAGGCCCTCATGGCTATTCCCCCTTTCCTCATCTTCCACAAGGGCAGGGTAACTCTTAGGACAAAACCTTCCTTCATGCCCAAGGTGGGTCCGTAAGCTGTCCTTAAACCAAGCTTTTCACCTTCCCACTTTCTTTGCCTATACCCAGAATGACAGTGAGGAAGTCTTACATTCCCTTGATGTGCATAGGCAGATTTTTTTTACCTTGACAAGGCCAAGTCCATCAGAAAGAGACCAATTGTTTGTCTCCTTTCATCTCAGGGCTCTGTTGAAGGCATTGACAAAGCAGAGAATTTCTGCCTGGATCTCTAGGGCAATTTTTCTTCTGCTCTGCATACCATGGGAAATCCTTAGCGTCTAAGAATAAGGCACACTCCACAAGGGCTATGGCTTCATCTGAAGTTTTCTTTAAAGGACTGGATACTGCCAACATTTTAGAGGCAGCTGCTTGGACCTATGTCCACACCTTTAGCAAACATGTAAGTTGAATCACATTTCCAAATCTAGGTCTGGATTTGCCATGGCAATACTTCATGGAGTCATAAAAAAATAGTTCCAAGCCTTCTCCTTGTTATTCCCTTTGAGCTTTGGCATTCACCCAATGGTTTGGAGTACTGCAACATGAGAATAGAAGGACATAGAATAGTTGTGTAAAATCTTTCCATAATCATAGATGTCCTTCTCTTCCATGTTCCTAAAGGGTGAACCTGGGAATATTGAGGCAATGTTACAATTGCCTCATGTACACAGACAATCCTCTCCTTCTCCCACAAAACACAAATACATGCGAGAGATGCAACTATATGGCCAAACTGGAGGCTGAGCTCTCTCAACATAGGACTGGCAAGACCAGACAGGAGGAGAAGGCAACCACACACAATACATACCCAGTCACACATGGTACCATCACAACTTCAAATCATACACATACTCACACAAAGACATACTCGGAGGCTCTGGTCAAAAATTTACCAAAACAGCAGAGGCCACCAAAGCAGACACCCAAACAACTACCACCTCACGACCCAACACATGCAACACATAGACCACACAGTCAGAGTGTCAAACAGTCACAGCCCTTAAGGCCAAACAAAATGCCAGACACACTTGTCATTGGTGATTCCATAGTCAGGCACACTGACGTCCCGCTCACCAGACTGAGTAAGGAGAAGGTCACAGTAAGCTGCCTGTCGGGCGCTAGAATCCGCCACATAACACAAGCACTCAGGTCTCTCAACAGCAGGTACAAGTACGACTCAGTCATTGTCCACGCTGGTGTCAGCGACCTGAGACGTACCTCCTTGGACTACATGAAAAGGGACGTCGAGGAGCTCTCTGATTATGTAGCCCAGGCAGGTATGACCCTGACCTTGAGCAGTATCCTACCTTCACCTAGAATGATGCCACAATACAGTGATAAGATGATCAGCTTTAATAATTGGCTTAAATTCTGGTGTCATTCAAAGGGGATCCAATGTCTGTCTGCCTGGGATGACATGCTGGACAAGCCACGCTGCTTCGCAAGGGACGGCTTGCACCTGTCACCCTGGGCTTCGGATATTGGCAAAGGCTCTTGCCACCCCATAGTGCCTTTTTAGGCAAGGCTCAAATTCTAAACCTACCACCCTAGAACACCAAAAGGAAAAAACTAAGGGTAATGCTGCTCAATGCCAGAAGTCTCAATCTCAAGATGCACGCACTCGAGGCCCTTCTCAATATGGAGAACATCGATGTCTGTGCTGTGACAGAAACCTGGTTCAAGGCTCCTGAGAGCACCCCAGCACTAACAGGTTTCACCTCATATCATACGTTCCGCCCCAAAATCCGGACAACACCAAGAAAGGAGGGGGTGTCCATATTCATAAAGGACACCCACACCTCAAGGTTGGTGGCAACGCACGATGCATCGGAGACCATCCAGGTGCAATTAACCATAGGCAAGACTGCTCTGCAATTTGTAGCATGTTACAGGCCACCCTCTCAAACTCAGGAACCTCACATGGCCTTCCTGAAAACATTGGAGGATAAATGTATCTCCAAACACCATCATACTAGGTAACTTCAACTACCCTAATATAGACTGGGAACACTACTCAAGCCCGAACACTCTAACCCAAAGATTCCTGGAGTTCATAAACTCAAATGCCATGGAACAACTAGTCACCATCCCCACAAGAGGTGAAAACATACTTGATCTCATCATCACGAACATGGGATCAAAATGTTCAACACCGAAGTATACCCTCACTGGTGAGATCAGATCATAAACTAATCTCGCTGGAGGTCCTCATCCCGCCCACCTGAAACAAAAAGACCACAGTGAAAAACTTCTCAAAAGCCGATTTCACACTTCTAAAAACTAGTGTGGTCTCCTTTAAGGCCCCTGAGCCAGTGGTAAACATTACTCAAACCGCTGAATCACTTACAAATGCCTTCTACCAGCACCTACAGGACTGCATGGATCAGGCAATCCCAAACAAAACTAAGACTCTCTGTACCAAAGGCAAGCGTCCAGTCTGGTGGACCCCAGCCATAAACAAGCTCTACAACAAAAGGAGGAAGCTACTACAAGATAGAGCAAAATCCTTGAAAGGTAAGACACCTTTGATCATTATAAGTAAAAAACTAAGAGCTCTCGTAAAATCATCCAAGGCAAATTTTGAGAGAAAAATCGCCAAGGACTCTAAAGACAATCATAAGGCCTTCTTTAGCTATGTTAGAAACCTAGGAGGAAACTCCCAGATATGCTCAGAATTAGTTCAAAATGATGTGAAAATTACTGAACCTACACACATTGCTAACATACTGGCTGACAGGTTCAGTGCAAACTTCTCCCCCCCCAAAAGGAGAGATATCAATTCCAGAGGATTGTAGCCCCCCAAAAATCTCCAACGCCAAGGTGCGGACTGCCCTCACTAAGGCAAAAAACACAGCATCCATGGGACCGGATGGTGTCCCCGGCTGTGTGCTTCATGAACTCAACGAGGAATTAAACCCACAGTTAGGACAGCTGTTTAATCTTAGCCTCACCTCAGGATACACTCCAAGGAGTGGCGCACGCGACTGTGGTCCCACTTCATAAGGCGGTGCCTCCACAGACCCTGGAAATTACCGCCCATTAGCTTGACAAGCCTTATCTGCAAAGCCATGGAGAGGATCATAATGGAACTCATAAATAAAGACATAGGGAACTTGCAGACTTTGGATCCAACCCAGTTTGGCTTTGTCAAAGGCAGATCCTGCCTCTTAAACTTGGTTGACTTTTTCGAGACAGTCACCAAGGCCATTGATGAGGAAAGGCAGTCCATACAGCCTACCTCGACCTGGCAAAGGCCTTGACACAATACCCCACTCAGGTATCATCGAAAAACTCATCAGCTTGAATGTAAACCCATACATCACAAGATGGGTTGCAAACTGGCTAAGCGACAGAACCCACAGGGTCAGAGTTGCTGGAGCCATGTCAGACTCAAAGCCTGTCACAAGTGGTGTCCCACAGGGCTCAGTCCTGGGTCCACTCTTGTTCGGCATCTACTTTTCTGAAGTACAAGCAAACACAGGAGGGTTATGGCTGACAAAGTTTGCAGATGACTGCAAACTGGGCCATAGTCGAAAACACATCTGACACAGATATCCTCCAGAAGGGCCTCACAGAAACGGATAACTGGTGCCAGAGCCATGGCCTGAAGTTAAACGCCAAAAATGCATAGTCATACCCTTCGGGAAAAACAAGGTTACCCTAGCTACCATATAGGTGACAATCCACTGAGCACAGAAAAGTCATCAGGGATCTGGGGACCCAAGTTGACAGTAGTCTTTCGTTTGACACTCATGTTGCTAAAGTAGTTAGGAAAACCTTCTATATCGCCCACCTGATCATGAAGGGATTCACATCTAGATCAAGGGAGGTCATCGTCCCCTGTACTCATCACTCATTAGACCTATGATTGAGTACAATGCCCGTTCGAATGTATCTGACCAGACACCTGATGCAGCTTGAAAGGCCCCAAAAGTTCCTCACCAAAAGGATAAAGGGTCTCAAAAATATGTCTTATGCTGCCCGACTGAAAGAACTCCAGCTTTATTCAGTCTCATACCGCTTGCTCAGAGGTGACCTGTGCCTGACATATAAGGCCATGTCAAACCCAGATTTGATGAATATGCTTCACCTCAAAAAATCTAGATCCCTCAGAACCACAAGGGCGGGAGACTTAAACCTTGACACGGTTATAAATAGAACGTGCTGGAGGGAAAGATTCATCACCCAGAGACTCCCTATGCTGTGGAACAAAATCCCGGTACATGTGAGGCAGAGCACCTCGCTGGCCTTGTTCAAGAGGAATCTTGACCAATGGATGGGAGATCGCAGATATACCCCAGGGATTACTTCAGTGTCACTGCTTGACAGAGGCACAGAAAAATGATAGGCATAGTTTTTATTCAAACTAAAGGGGTGGCGAAAGCCACATAACTATGGGCTAGGCTTATAAATGCCCTTGGGCAGATAGCCTAGTATGAACCTATGAACCTATGTTGCAGTATTTCTTTCCTCCCTCCTTCCCCTTTCTTGGATGGCATTGGACTTGTGCAGTTATCCTGGGACTGGAATCTGACTGGGGCACTCTGTTCTAACGTCTGGTACGTGCAGAGGTCATTTTTATGGCCCAAGTTCCCTTAGCTTATGTCAGACGTTCCACTTACCCTGCAGTGACTAGAAGCTTTTGTATACAGGCCAGACGTTTGTCTAGAGGAGAAAAACCCAAGGGTTTGGAGTACTGTAACATGGAAGAGAAGGAGGTATATGGTCATGGTAGGATTTTACACAACTATTCTTTCTTCCCCATTAGCTTATTGAGTGCTTGCCAACCTTATGAGCCCATCCTTGACTGTGTATTGTAGTTTATCTTGCCACTGTCCATAGACTATTCATGATGATATATGGAAGTGGATTGCCAGGCCTTTTTTCTGAGTAGATGTTACCAGTGTTGTAGCCATAGTCACAGAATCTAATTTTGTGTTGCCAGCACTGTCAGTATTGTTTCTGCCCCATTATGGGTGGCTTATCTTGGGCTGGCACCAGAGCTGTGACATCCCCATCTTTGGAAACTTCGTTGGTAGTGAAAGTAGCAGTAGCATATCTCAAGGCATGACCGATGCCTGCATGCACAGCAAGCAGAAAACTAGACTAGTTACTAGAAAGAGAATTTATGCACTCAAATTTCTTCTAAATATCTTTAAAATTAGGCTCCAGTGAGTTGATTTTTCATATTAAAAGTGGAGGACCAATCGCCAGTTTGCTGAGCAATAGCCAAGTAGATTACTGTAGTGAACAAAAATGGGTCAGCTAACAAGTCATATTTCTGAGAGTCACATTCTCCCAACAGAAGCAAAAGGCTAAATAAAATACAGTAATTCATTATCATTGCTGTGTACATGTGGTATAGTGTATGATTGCATTATCTTTGAAAACACCTCTTTGACAAAGTGAAAACAGAACACTGATGAGATATCTCATTGTCTGCAGAGAAATGGGGGAGGAGCGACAGAAATTGAGGTCAGATCTCTTGTACTATCTGCAGCAAGTTAAGAGTAACCTCTAATAAGTCTAGTTCGGTGTGTATCTTATTTAAGCCATTGTAAGTCCCTGGATACCATAGCTGTGAACAAGTCATTTCAGTCTACAAAGTAGTAAGTTTTTATGAAAAGTGCTAGTTCAGATGCAGTGCCAGAACAAGCTCAGGTGTTTAATTCCTTGGCCTTGAATTCTAAGTCCTATGTGCTGCAAATGGCTGGATCCTGCTTGCAGCTGATTCAGTTCTTGGTCACTGCTTTGGGCAGATTTTGCAGCTTGATTTATTCCTATTATTAAACATTCAAAGGCCCTGCATATACAGCTGGTGTAGTCTTCAGTGTTAGTTTTGTAGTGTGATAATTTTGTGCCCTTTAATATCCTGTCTGAAAGTATGTCTCACCTGCCACATGCAGGCTAAGATTTTTATGATGTCCTTTTATTCCTATTTTGCAGTATTCTAGATGTGGGATTTCCTGCCCCCAGGCGATTCGTACGTTGGCTGCTATACAATAGCTTCAGCTTGGCTGTTGCAGCGTGCATGGGACGTCACATGTAGGGCCATTAACCAGGGGCCTTAAATCTGACGTCTGCACGCACAATCCTCAAAACTTTTCAGCCACAGATGACGTTCGTATCGTGTGATTGCCTCTTCACAGACGTTGCAACCCAAAGATAAGTAACCCGTTGGGTTTCTAATTTTCTTATTTTTGTGCCGAATATTACTGCTAACACTTGGTTGTTGTTGTAGCCTTTAGCTGATGTCAGGAAAAAAGGGAAAGTGCCAATGTGGGTGCCAGATAGCCCGTAAAGATGCCCATGACAGGTGAGTTTTTTGCCTAGGCCGGGAACACAATCACTCCCTCAGAATGGATCCTGCATCGGAGGCCGCACCCGAACCTCCGTGCAAGAAGACCAAGTTGCCTAGGCCTTCCTCACCTGTCACTCCGCTTCCCGACACACAGCCACCATCGACTGCAGCGACATCCCTCAAGGAAGCCGTTTCGCAGCCAATGACCGACACTTCCTCTGGTGTATCCAGACATCGGCCGTCTATGTCAAGGGGGAACCAGTATCGGTGGTACCTCCGACCCGGATCCAGACTGCAGATGTGTTACTGTCCAAACCCGATGCCAGGCCACCCTCTACTTCCTCCCTGGCCAAAAAGAAGCAGAAAACAAAACATACCTCCTCCTCTTCAGAAGCCACACCAGATTGGCAGGCCTTCACCTCTTCTGTCATGCAGGCCTTTATGGCCCATAGGCCTTCTGCCTCAGCAACCTCAACCCTGCCTCTTCTGAGCCCTAGGCCTGCTTCTTCCCTTCCACCCATGATGCCTCAAGTCAGGGAAGAACATGATTTTTCCTTCTCATCCTCAGAAGAGTCCATTTCTTATGTTTCTCAGATTGCCTCCCCTCAGGAATATTACTCTTGTGATGAGGAATCTGTGGAAGGGTATCCCCCCCACCGAGGACATTACTTTACTTTTGGTGAGACCATCACCAAGATACAGGATTACTTTAAATGGGATATGTCCCAAATGACTGATACCCAAAAAAGGTACTTTGAGCTGCTGCAAGTAGAATCCCCTTCCCCTTTGGCGGTACCCCCGGTTCTGCCTGCGTTCTTGGATGCCTTCAACTCTGCTTCCAAGGCCCCAGCCTCTGGCCCCTAACCATCCGGACCACTTCTATAAAGTACCAGAGGACCATAAATTCCTGGTTAAACCAGCCGTGGCGGACCCAGCTGTGATTGCCACCACTGCAGATAAGCAATCTAGACTGCTGCCTTCTGCTTCTCTTCTATGTACTGATAACGATAGCAAGTATGTGGATAAGATGGGAAAGAAGGTTTACACTTTTTCCACTTTGGCTTTCAGAGCCATAAATTATCAGATGCACATGACCAGGTATGCATTAGACTTGGTCTCTCAAGCCTCCTGCATGCTGGCATCCTTTCCTGATAGTCCCATTGACAGGCATTACCTTCAAACTTTCCTTGGCACAACAGGTGGCCAGACATTCAATCAGATGCAGCTATGGTGCTGCAGAAGCATCCGCCAGATCTGCAGCATCTGCTTCTGCCCTCAGGAGGGACTCCTGGCTTAGACTCAAACCTCCCTGAGGATTTCAAGTCTTAAGATATTGGACACCCCTCTAGACCACAATGTTCTTTCGGCAAGCAATCTGCAGACCTCTTTAAAAATCTGCAAGAAAAAAGCAAAGAACTTCAGAACATCAAGCATCTGCTGGCATAACCATCCCCAAGTATTATAGGAACTACCCTGCTAAGCCCACCTTTGTGAGACGTAATCCTCAACCCTCTACCTCCTCTTCCAGGTGTAGGAGAGGGGCTAGAAGACCTACCACTGCCAGGCCGCCTGCTCCACCACATCAACCCAGACCACCTTTTCAGGACAGAGAAGGCCCCAGTGATGCGTGACTGCCTTGCCCACCTGACCCCCTCAGCCTGCCATTCCCACTGTCTTCCCCTTTGCCAATCCATCACTACAGACCAGTGGGTCTTAACCATTATCCAAAAAGGTTACTTCCTGTCCTGGAAAGAAAAAACACCCAGAAAGAGGTATCTCCCTCCCAAAAAAAAAATCAGACCCATCTCATGCCACAGGTGCTGACAGACCTCCTAAAGCTAGGCACCATAGCGCCAGTCCCCCCCAGGACAGGAATGAAAGGGTTTCTACTCCCGTCTCTTCCTAGTGCCCCCCAAAACAACTACCCCTGGAAACCCATCTTAGACCTGTCTTATCTAAATCTCCACCTTCAGGTACCTTCCTTTCCCCTCCCTGCTGCCTCTTATCCCAGCCAATGTCTTCATGGCCACCTTGGACCTAAAAGAGGCCTACCTACACATACTGATCAGGAATGCCCACAGACAATTCCTGTGTTTCTCTGGACCTGCCTCTCATTTCCAATTTTTACTGCCTTGCCCTTTGGTTTATCCACGGTCCCCTGAGTCTTTACAAGGTGCCTAGCCCTAGCAGTTGCCTTCTGCAGAATCCAGGGCATACAGATTTACCCTTATCTGGGCGACATCCTAATTCTGGCAGAGTCCAGGGATGCTTTAGCAAAGCATCTACATTTCGCCATGTCCCTTCTGCAGAATCTAGGGTTCACCATCAACCTCCCCAAGTCCTCATGGACCCTAGGACAGGACAAGATTTTCCTAGGCTGCAAAATCAGAACAGACACAGTAAAGGCCTTTCTCCCACAAGTCAAGGTTCTTTCTTTGACTTCCCACTTCCAGGAAGCCCTACTATCCCAAAAGGTGACAGCAAGGCAATTTCTCCATCTCCTGGGGTTAATGACAGTGACCATTCCTATGCTCCCACTAGCACAAATGCACACATGCAAGTTACAGTGGTACCTGAAGAACATTTGGTCCCAACACCTACATCCCCCTAGAGCAAGTCATTCCCTTTCTTCCCTGTCTGAAAACAGAAATCAGCTGGTGGATCCAGCAAGCACAAATAAACCCAGGGCTTCCACTGCAACCCCCCACCCCAACCCAAGTTATGCATACAGATGCCTCAGATTCAGGTTGGGGAGCAACTCCGGCTCTTACAGGATTCAGAGAAAAGTGACATCCCTCTCTTAAGGCCAAGCACATCAATATCAGGGAAATGACAGCAGTCCTCTTAGCTCTAAAGACCTTCACTCCCCTTCTGGTTCCAGTGGTACTCCAGATTGTGACTGACAACACAGTGGTGTGGTACATCAACAAACCGGGCGGAACAAAGGCCTAGCAGCTGTGCAGACTAACCCTGCTGATATGGGGCTTAGCCTGTTGTCACAACTTAGTCCTGCAGGCGGCCTACATCCCCTCACAGGACAACCACCAACCATATCTCTTGAGCAGGACCTCCTCGCCTCAGCACGAATGGATGCTCAACAGGGAGAGGGAGGGTGGTCTTGGATATGGTCCACCGGCGAGGTGCTCCACAAATAGACCTGTTTGCCCCCCCTCCCCTCCCCCAGAAAAGGCAGCTGTGTGGACCTTTTGCTCCAAAACCCACTCCCCTCTAGCATGGAGAGTGGATGCTTTCAACATCTTTTGGGAGGGGAAGTTCCTTTGTCTCCCCCCCCCCCCCCACATTCCCACTGATTCAGAAAGTCGTCCTGAAAATAGAGGGACAAACCAAAAATCTTAATAGTGACTCCCTACTGGCCAAGGCAACGCTGGTTCCCCCTACTTCACAAGCTATCCAAGGGCAATCACTTCAAGTTGCCCTATAAGGTGGACCTACTGACACAAGACAAAGGAACTCTCCTACACCCACACTTACATGTGATGTCTTTGACTCTGTGGGTGATAAACTTTTGATCCCTTTCAGACACCACTACTCAGAGAACATGCTTTCTGTTCTAAGGGAAGCAAGGAAAGCTACCATCAGGAAATCTTACCTGGCTAAGTGGGAAAGATTTACCAAATGGTGTCTGCACAAGGGAGGGGACCCTTTCACTGCAGAGTTCATCCTAGTGCTAAACTACCTGTGTCAACTGATAAAAAGTGGACTTTTTCTTTTATAAAAGTACACCTAGGTTCATAGTTTTAGTACTAAGCTAACTGCCCTTGCGAGCCATTTAAGCTAAGCCAATTATCCCTTGTGAGACTCAAACCCTGCACCTTGTGTTTATAAGGCAAACACCTTAGCTATTAAGCCATCCTCCCAAACCTGTTGCATTGACCTCTCTGCCATATCAGCCTGCCTGCCCCTGGAAAACCCCCCTTGCTTGCCAGGCTCAACGTAAAGCTCTTCCTTAAAGGGGTCCTACACATGAAACCACCTAGGAAACGTATCCCCCACCCTGGGACCTTAACTACATCCTAGAGAAATTAACCCAACATCCCTTTAAACCATCTGGGCCTCTTCCTTGCAGATGTGTACATGGAAGACAGACCTGGACTTATCACTTCAGCCAGAAGAGTGTCAGAATTTCAGGCCTTAATGGCCTGTCCCCCCTACACCATCTTCAACAAAGACAGGATGTCCCTGCGAACCAACCCCTCCTTTATGCCAAAGGTGGTTAATGGCTTATTTCTAAACCAATCCATTCATCTACCCACCTTCTTCCCCTCACCCACTAACGAAGGGGAGAGGATCCTGCACTCCTTGAAAGTACACAAACAACTAAGGTTTTACCTGGACAAGACCAAAACCATCAGGAAAACTAACCAGCTCTGTCTCCATTCACCCCAGGGCCTGGGCAAGGCAGTCTCCAAGCAAACCATTGCATGCTGGATTAGGAAATCTGTTTGCCTTTGCTACTCCCACCATGGAAAGGAACTTCCAGTTGGAATTAAGACCCATTCCACTAGAGCTGTAGCCACCTCCAGGGCCTTTATGAAGGGCCTGGACACAGCATCCATTCTGTAAGCAGCCACATGGGCCACTATCCACACCTTCACCAAGCATTACAAACTTGACCAAATTTCCAGAGCAAGGACAGGATTCGCCAGAGTAATCCTGCAGGGTTTTCTAGAACCCTCTTCATCTACCACACCGTTTCATCCGCGTAAGGTGTGGTACGCTCCCTCATCTAGAATACTGCAACATAGGAATAGAAGGGCGTAGAATAGTTATGTAAAATCTTACCATAACCATAGATGTCCTTCTCTTCCATGTTGCCGTATTCCTTCCCACCCACCAGTCCCCCCAGGTCCTATTCCTCATCTGTCCTGTCTATGTTCAGTAGGACACCGTATCACACACCTGGAAACCACTGGCATTCCCTCCTGCTGGCCTTCATGTTCTGAGGATTGTGCGTGCAGATGTCACATTTAAGGCCCCTGGTTTGTGGCCCTACGTCCCACGCATGCTGCAACAGCCAAGCTAAAGCTTTTGTATAGGAACGGACGTACGAGTTACCTGGGGGCAGGAAATCCCACATCTAGAATACTGTAACACGGAAGAGAAGGACACCTATGGGTTATGGTAAGATTTTACACAACTATTCTTTCTTATGGTTTACTTTTTCCAAATCTTCTGTGTTTCTAATGTCATGATGGGAATGGACCCCAGTCCCAAGTCAAAGTATGGTTAAAATTTATGAAATTAATATTGTTGCAGTCTTTTTTAGCCAAAGGTGCTCTTCGCAGCTCCTGCAGTGTGCCCAGAATTGAGATTACCTGCAGTGTTTCTAGCATTGTTTGCATTCTGTAAACAGCCTGTGATTTGCACATCCTGTTGGATAGGTTTAAGTATTGCTGTTTTGATTACATGTCAGACTGATAAGATTGATGGCTGGCAAGACCAGAACTCTGCTTTTGGTATTGTTGGGCATATAAGAAAGTTGATGCTGTGTTATGTCTAGCTTGATTAGAGCTGTGTGAAAAAAAATAAATAAAATCCTGTCCATTAAAATGCTAAAAAAAATTGATATTCAGTGTCTTAAATGTTTTAGCTGTATAGTTATAATAATAATGCGACTGGAAGATAGAGAAGCTGTAGAAATAGACTTACTTCAGCATACCTGTTGTGTGTCCCCCCTTTAAGAAATTCCAGAGCCTTTCTGATGTTGGTTACACAAGTCTGAGTTTCTAACAAAGGAGCATCAGTGCAGCCTTTCAGAATGGGCTTTAATGGCTGCCTGTCTGTGAGGGAGCTGACCTTGTTTTTTTGTTGCATGTTCATTTATAAACCACAATTTCTGGACTGCTGCCTTTCTTTGATGCACATTCTTGTTAGAGATGGCCTTCGTTACAAGTCCTCTGGACCTAAAGATGTCACCTCCAGTGCCCTAGAATGTAGGATTTTTCTTTTAAAACTGAAATCCACAAAGCTTTTAAAATACATACTTTTAACAGAAGGTTACTTGTACATATTTGTGAAAAGAAGCATATATAACTCTGTAAGTAAACCTTAATTTTATACCCCCCCCCCCACAAACACACACACCTTGCTGTTTAGTGGTACTAGTTTTTAATATATTTTCACCTGTAGCACCAGGCCTTAAGCCTGCTAAAATGTACATTGTACCTGTTACAACCACACCAGTTAAGTTGTACGTTTTTACTGTAGCGAACTGCATTTTAGTTTCAGAAAGGACATTTTCAGGTTTGTGTGCTTCAAACCTTTTTAGTGGCATATCTTTTATTAGTCTTTGTGTTTGTAATATTGTTTCTAATTTTGCTTTTGATTCATTTTGTAGTGTGTATTTTCTTACTAAATTTCAAGAAATGATCTGGTCATTTTACTGTTTGAAAAGTGGTCGGATAACTGCACTCATTTGTAATCCGGTTTAAGAATTAAAATCCAAACTAAAAATCCAGCTTTTTCCTCGGATATAATTAGGCCTTTTTTTTTTTTTTTTTTACTTGTAGAGAGTTGGCTTACAATTCTAATGATGGAAAGATACCATTTTTTTGTCTTCTGTAGTTCAGTTTTGTTACTTGTGTACAATTTTTTGATATAATCATCCTTGAAGTTGGATGGTTTTGTCTCTCTGTAGTCTCATTTATCAAGTTTCAGGTCATACGCCTTTGTTTTGAAATCGACACTGCTCTGTGGAGTAAGTTCAGCTGGATTTTGGTAGAGCTGTTTCATCTGGGAGAGCTGTATGTTGTACCCAAAGTTAGTATCTGTCAGTGGAGAATCTTAATATTTGTTTGTGCACTAACAGTTTCTTACCTTCTTATAACAGAAGAGTACTCCTGAGGAGCGAGACAGAATTATCAAACAGCTGAAAGAAGAGTTACGTTTAGAAGAAGCGAAGTTAGTCCTTTTGAAAAAATTGCGCCAGTCTCAAATTCAGAAAGAGACGCCGCTGACAGCAACACCTATTCAAAAGGTAATGATTTGGGGGGGGGGGGTGATTCTTGGTTTCAAATGGTGCCTTTTCCTTCAAATTATATCAGACAGAAGCCATCTCATCTGATGATGTCCTTTTCATTCTTCCTCACAAGTGGGTTCAGATCCGATTCTTGGATCAGACTCTGCCACATACACAAGACTTCGGATCCAGCTCCTGAGCTCCTACTTCTACCCGTAATGCTCTGTTTTCCCCCAGCACCTCAGATCTTGTATACCGCCATCATGGTTAAATGTAGGTTCCGATGTTCTTCGTGTTTCAGTGTTGCAGCCATCATTGGGTTATCCCTGCCAGGGTAGCCCTTGGCCGGCCTAAATACCAGAGACTTAGTATTCTCCTTCGGTTGCTGTCGCTTGAGGACTGACGTCAGGTCATCAGTGATATAAAGGAAGGCATCTGACGCCATTACATCAGTCTTTCTTGCCGTGTAGGCAGTGGTAGTTTGCACAAGTGCCGGTCAGCTGCTGAAGTCTTCGAAAGCTAAGTACCCTGTTGGGAATCCTTTTTTCTTGCACTAACCAATGTCAGAAAAAGTTAATTGTCTTGCCTGTGGAAAGCAAATAACCACACTGGGACTTCCATTCTTACTGCGTCACTTGTCTAGGCACAGTCCACGACGTCCCTCATTGCTTCATCAGAACTATTCTTCGTCAGGCCCTTATTGTTGCCAGATATTTTCATTTACAGTCCTCTAGTTCTGTGCAGGCACTGGCTTCTGAGGAAGTCCTTTGCAACACCGAATCCCGACATAAACCAATGCCTTCTTTCACGGCTACCATTCTTTCGAAAACAACCGAGTTCCTTAGGCCCAGGGGTTGAACCACACCCAAGAAACCGACTACCCATTCTCATGCGCCTGCTCCCTTGCCTCAGTCTCAAATGCTTAAAATGGCAGAAGACCTTATCATGCTGATTAGGGGAAGCCAAGCCACTCCCTCAAAAAGGAAAAGAGATCCGTCTCCAGTAGTTTTGTCTGAACAAGAGTCAGATGAATCCGATGCATCTGACTATAAAGACATGCAGCCCCTCTCCACATATGAGGATTCTGATGCAGAGAAATCTGTTCCTTCAGCTTCTCCCCCAGAGGATTTTTCCTTTGGGGAAACCCTGGATACCTTAAGGGAGCATTTCCAATGAGAGAGTCAAGACTACCCACAGTCTAAAAAGAGACTCAGAGTTCCTGGACCTTCCACAACACAGGCCATTAGCCATCCTCCCAGTCCTAGATGTGGTGGATAATGTCTTTCTTGAATCCAGCTCTACTCCAGATGCCCTTCCTCCTGCTCCCAGAAAATCAGACAGGTACTACAGAGTCCCTGACTCTCTCAAATATCTTTTAAAAAATCCAACAGCTGACCCTGAGGTTATTACTCAAGGCCCTAAAGAATTTAAAGCAACCTCAGCTAAGAATCCCACTCCCTCAGACAGGGATTCCAGAGCATTG
This sequence comes from Protopterus annectens, assembly GCF_019279795.1. Lineage (NCBI taxonomy): Eukaryota > Metazoa > Chordata > Ceratodontiformes > Protopteridae > Protopterus > Protopterus annectens. Next base: position 189,949,829 of record NC_056747.1, on the reverse strand, counting down.
GACAGATGAGGTAAAAAAGTATACACCTCAACTACAATTGCTATCAGAGCACTAAATTGTCAGTTCCATGTGCTCAAGTATCAACAATATACCTTGGAACTCCTTAAACAAAAAATTTCCTCCTTTCCTGCATGGGGAGAATCTAAAGATATACAGGACAATAGTGCATTCTGCTGGTCGAGTAACTATAAACACACTTTACACTGTGGTTTTGACGCCCCTAGAAGCTTCTTGCAGGCCAGCAGTCAACCAGATCTGTCATTAGAAGACATGCATGGCTTAAGGAACAACCACTGCCAGACTGTCATATCAGAATTGTTGGAAGAACCCTTGCACAAAGATAGCTTGTTTGGCACTAAAGCAGAAGAGGTCTTAAAAAAGATGGAAGAAAAAGCAAAATCTCTGCAGACTGTTAAAGATTTCTTACAGGTCCAGCCCTCTAGGTTCAGCAGGTATTTTCCCTCCAAGCACTGGTCCTTTCCTGCTCCGAATAGACAGGGACAGCCTACGCCCTGTGGAAACATACCCCCCCCCCCCATACAGCAGCCCCTGGAGTTGCAGAGATCTAAGCAGTGGACTGCCTCCACTTCAAAACCAGGGAGTTCTAAGCCACCCCCTTATGGTAAGAATTCACCATGACTCGCCCCTTCCCAACCTCTCTTCTGCCCACCTTCACATACCCCTAGGAGGAAAACTCTCCTTTCACTCAAGCACCTGGGCCACCATTACCAAGGACCAATGGGTTCTGAACATTTTGTCTCATGGGTACAAATTCTCCTTCCGCACCCTTTCAACCCCAAAAGGTTTCCCAGATCTCCCACCGAATCAGTGGGCAGAGGCTCAAAAGCAAATCCATTCCCTGCTCTCCTTGGGGGCAGTAGAGCACGTTCCTGCAGAGGAGATAGGCCAAGACTTCTACTCCAGAGATTTTGTGGTGCCCAGAAAAGAGGGCACCTGGCATCCCATCCTCTATCTATCCATTCTAAACACCTTTCTGGTGATCCCAAAATTCAAAATGCTCACCCTCCAGCAGCTGTTACCCACGCTCCCCAAGGACGCCTGACTAGCCGCCCTGGACCTAAAAGAGGCCTACCTCCACATTCCTATTAGGGAGTCCTGCAGAAAATGTGTCCACTTCAGGGCAAGACGCTTCCCTTTGGATTATCTACTGCGCCGAGTTTTCACAAAATGCCTGGCTCCGGCCATTGCCTTTTGCAGACAGAGAAATATTCAAATTTACCCCTACTTAGATGACTGCCTTATTCAGGCAGCCAGCCAGGAAAAGCCGCTGAAAGACCTGGCCTTTGTAAAGGACCTACTAACCTCCCTACGGTACACAGTCAATGAAAAGAAATCCAAACCGGTACCCACCAAAAGGATAATCTTCCTGGGAGGAAGTCTGGACATAGCATCCCAGATGGGCATGCCTTACACCAGAGAAACAAATTTTCCTATCCGCTTACTTCTCTCAACTGGTCACCAGGCCCCAGCTTTCTGCAAGGAAACTACTGCAAGCCCTGGGGCTCATGGCCTCTTGCATACTCCTCATTCCATATGCCAGACTGCATATGAGGAAACTTCAGTGGTACTTAGAGCCTTTGGTGTCAACACTCTAAAGATATGCAAACTCTTCTGCCTATTATTCCTTGCCTGAGGAAGGAATTTCTATGGTGGGCAACAGCCTGCTCCCACAACAAGGGAATGCCCTTCTCCCTACACCCTGCCGCTCAGACCTTCACCACAGATGCATTGGACAACGCTTGGGGCGCACACCTGGATGGCAGGCGCATACAGGGCCAATGGAACCTCCAGCAACTCCCCCTGCACATCAGTCAAAAAGAGATGTCTGTGCAGCAGGCCTTGATAGCTCTCAAAGCCCTTCTCTCTCCAGGTGTTTTGAGCAGAACAGTCACCACCACTGTGATGTGGTACATCAACAAGCAGGGAGGGGACTCGCTCCTACCCGCTGTGCAGGATGGCCATGACCCTTTGGTTCACAGCTTCTTCCATGTGAATACACCTGTTAGCACAATACCTGCCAGGCTTTCTCAACTCCCAGGCAGACCAATTAAGCAGAAAGCTCTTGGACTCCCACGAGTGGCAGCTCAACAGAAACACCTTCTTCCTAATAACTTAGAAATGGGGAACTCCAGAGTTAAGTGTACACAGCTGTACTTTCTCGAGCATAGTATGCAGTATTTTTCTTATAACTCCTATTCCTAGAGCTCGCTTCCTTTTTTTCTTAAAACCTGTAACAACTTCTGTTTCCGCCCTCTAAAGTTTTTTTGCTGGCATTAGTATCTCTGTTCTCTTCTCATTTTTTACTCTGAGTAGTCTTGATACCATTGTTGGTACATCTTTCCTTACCTTTTTTAGGTATTCTCCACTAACCATAGCTGGTATTTCTTTCCTTTTTATTTTCTTAGGCTGCTTAAAAAAAACCCCCTTATTTAATACTTTTAGTTGTGAATTTTCTTTATAAGTTACACTGTATTTTTCTCGCTGGCCATGTCAGAGAAACCATCTGGCTTTAAAAAATGCACTTCTTGTGGGCAAAAGATCCCAAACTCAGATGCACACAAGAAGGGCGCGTATTTTGTAGGACCAGATCTTGACTCGCCCTGTCCCATTTGTGTCACCTTTAATCCCAAGGTGTTACTGGACAGGTGCAATAAACTGATTTTAAGAGAGATGGTACCTGCTTCTTCTGGTGTTCAAACCCCCTCTAAAACACCCAAACCAGTCTCTTCGGATATCAGGAAGAGATCTCCTCAGATGTCCTAAAGGACTTCTTCGGAGCCACTGGAGAAAATTTTAAAAAATTCGGATCCGACCACCTCGGATCCAAAGCCTTCATCAGATCTGAAAGGTTTGGGTCATATTATCATTTCCTTCTTGCCATCTGCTTCTTTTCCCGATCCTAAGTCCTCTGATTTGACAACCATTTCAGTTCATAGGTTCATAGGTTAGTACTAAGCTAACTGCTCTTGGGAGCCATTGTAAGCCTAGCCAATTATCCCTTGTGAGACTCAAACTCTGCACCTTGTGTATGTAAGGCAAACACCTTAACCATTAGGCCAGCCTCCCAACCCCTTGTTTACTCCAGAGTACACACTGAAACCTGTTTCTTGTCTGCCCACTCAACCTTATCAGTCTCTGGGAAACAGTCTAGACCCTTATCCAGAGTATCTTCCAGACCTGCGAGAAGTTTGTCCGAGACTGACGTGGATAGGATGATGAGGACGTTTCTCAAGGCTCAGATCCTGATGGAAGTCCTGCCAGCTCCGGCCTTTCCTGGATCCGTGAGTGCACCTGCGAAGTCCATTTCCTCTCCTCCTATGATCCATTCAGAGGTTTCGGAGTCCCAGGGGAGGAGATCCCTGAGAAGTTCGGCACTGGATTCAAGGAAAGTACCTTCTTCAACTCCTGTGGTGTCCCTGATCGATTCTGCTCTTATACCCTCTAATCGGAGCGAGTCTCTGATCTGAGAAGTCAGTGCCATTTCCGAGGGGTTGGGTTTGGTTTAGAATGTGTGGTATCCATACCTTCCTCTTGGAGCCTCAGCCCTGGACAGCTCAGATCTGATTCTCCCCATGAGGCTCGGATCCGTGGGCGAACCTGACCTACCTTCAGCATTCAAGGTGAGAGAAAGGGGTTTCTCTCTTCACAGAGAACCGTCCTGCCTTATCTCGCATCCTATCCATCTTTGAGTCCAAGCTCTGAGCCCATCATAGCCGTAAGGAGACATGCTTGGATACAGCTAATGTGATTTTGTGGAGCCCTTCAGGACATCCGTCAGTGTCCCCTTTGATGGCACTTCCTTGTTTGGGCCATCAGTTAGTCACGCTTACCTGCAGTGAACAAGAGAGAAAGACTCTGCCATAGGAATCAAGTTTTCTACTCAACGGACCTTCTCTAGAAATCAGCGAAGTGGTAAGATGATGTAGTTTGCAAAAATCTCAAGAGCCTTTCCAGAATTTGCGCGGGGATAATTCCTACAGAGGCAGAGGAGGGAATTTTAAAGGCAGATGTCTTCCCAGAGGGGGCCTGTAGAACCAGGGCTGCAGACATTCCATTTCAAATAGGACCCTATCAGTGCTCCTTAAGCACTGCCCGACTGTCCTAACTCTGGAGGCAGGTGGGGTAGTTTCTCTTTGCACCTAGATGCTTGGACAGATATCACAGAAAAATTCATATGTGCCAAGAGGGTTCTCTGCACACACCACAATCACACAACAACACACAACCACCACACTTACAACAAAACCACACACCACCTTACAAACCTTATCCTTACCGCTTAACACCTACCCCTTACCCTACCATTCCACCACTCACCACCCTCTTACGGCCCTCCCCTAACCTAACCTAACTCCCCCCCCTCACAGCCTCCTAACCCTAACTCACTTAACCCACCCTAACTCCACCCCTCACCCCCCTCCCCTCTTAACTCTCAACCCTAACTCCCCCCTCAACCCTAACTCACAACTTAACTCCCCCACCCCACAGACGTCAAATCTCCACCCTCTCTTGCTCGCTACCTAACGTCCGTCCGTACCCGCATACTCACACAGCCTAAGAGTCATATCCAAGGTAACTGCATAGCATTTTCCCTTCCTCTTCCTCCTCTCCAAAAAGAGGAAACTTCCTGATGTTCCACCCAGTCAGATGGAAGATGCAGCACAAGAAATACAAAAGCTGCTACAGAAAAGTATCATCCATGAAGTCTCTCCCGACCAGATAGGATTTGGAACTTACCATCACTTCTTTTTAGTGCCAAAGAAAACAGGGGACCTCAGACACATTTTAGATCTAAGCAACTTGAACTAGTATGTAAAAAAAATGAAGTTCTGCATGGTTACAGTTCATCTGTCCTGCCTCTTTTGTGCAAGGATGATTGGATATGCTCTATAGACATCCATGATGCGAACTATCACATAAAAATAGTCAGGCGATCCAGGAGACATCTACGCTTTTGGCTGGTAGCCTATTATTACCAGTTCAGAGCACTGCCCTTTGGATTCACCACAGCCCTCCAGGGTGTTTACCAAATGCATTGCAGTTGTGGCAGCTCACTTGAGACTCTGAGAATTCCAGGCGTTTCCATATGTCAGCGATTGGCTTCTTGTACAACCCAGGGGCTATTTGCCTCAGACACTTTAGGCATCTCAATGAACCATGTAAGGTTGAACCTAGTCTCTGTCCAGACCATGAAATTCATAAGGACTTTTGGATACTACAACTCAGATGGCATCCTTGCCTCTCCATCGCATCACATCCGTGAGATATCAGGTTTGGTCTGCACTATTTCACCGAACTCCTCCAGCAATATTAGTACTACAAGCTCTTGGATTGATGTAAGCTGCCATTCTTCTGGTCCCTGTAGCACGATTTTTTATGCAAATCCTTCAGTGGACCGTGCTTTGTCAGCCCAGTTGTATCCCATAGTACTGACTTCAGTCTGCAGACATATTCAGTGGTGGATTCACTCTGACCACCTGTTTCTGGGCAGACCATTCACCCTTCCCCCTCCAGTTGCCACAGTTACCACGGACGCTTCCCAACTGGGGTGTGGGAGGCATTTCTTGGAAAAGATGGTCCAAGGAACGTGGTCCGTTATGAAGAACAAGTTGTATATCAGCGTCCTAGAGATGAAAAGCAATCCTTCTAGCATTGCAAGCATTTCAGGACTTTCTCCCTTTAGGGACTATTGCAATTCATACAGACAACATGTCAGTAGTGTGGTACAACAAGTAAGAGAGAACCTGATCTTTCCACTTTGTAGAGAGGCCATGAGGGTTTGTGAATGTGCGATCGCTTCAGACCACTTTCTCATTGCAATGTACATACCTTGGAAAACCAACGCACTAGCAGTCAGGCTCGGCAGATCCATTCTGATGCTTGAGTGGTGTTTCAGTCAGTAGTGAATATGATCTTCAGCCTCTGGGGCCAGTCTTGCTGTGACCTATTTGCCTAACACTTCAACAAGTGGAGTAAGTACTTCGCCTTGATTGCCCCCTCCGGGAAGTCACAGAGAGACTCTCTGATTCACAATTGGCCTCTGGGTCTTCCATATGCTTACCCTCCTCTTCCTCCAAAGTTCTTACAGAAAGCAAGAAGGCTGAAGCCCTCAGTCATCCTCATTGCCCCCTTCTGGCCTCAAACAGGTGATTCCTCTTCTTTTGGTCTCACTTGAGATATCCAACATCGATACTGGAACCCATTCTGGATCTCCCTTCTCATCCTTCAAGAATTCAGTACCCCAGTCTCCACGCTTTGAAGCTAACCCGTATGGTTTCTCCACTTCCAGCACCAGTCCAGGCTTGCCTTCCCCAGTTTGTGAGATTATCTTGGCCTCCCAGAAGGCTTCTGCCAAGAAGGTCTACATAAGCAAATGGAAAAGCTTTTCTATTTGGGCTGCCAGCCAAAGTATTTACCCTTTTTCAGCACCTACTTTGGCCATTCTTCTCTTTATAACAACTCTTTTTAAAAAGGAGCTAGTTTTTCTACTATTAAGCTTCAGTTGGCAGCGTTTTCTAATTTCCATTCTGGAAACTATTCTTTATCTCTGGCTTCATCCAAATTGTGAAAAGCTTTCATGAAGGACGTCTTTATCCTCAGACTCCCCAATAAAGGACTCTCTCCTTGGGACCTTACTGTTGTCCTTCAGGGATTAACTCAGAAGCCCTTTGAACAGGCAGACAAATGCAGTATGAAGTTTCATTCTTGGAAAAAGATCTTAGTAGCTATCATTTCAGCAAAAAGAATTTGAGCTCCAGGCCCTATCAGTTAGGCCTCTTTACATTATTTCTCATAAGGACAGGGTGTCTGAATGGACCCAACCCTTTCTTTCTCCCTAAAGTGGTGACAAAGTAACATTAACCAGTCCATACAGTTACCAGTCTTCTTTCCAAAATTTACAAATAAGGGGGGAGAATACATGCTTCATCTCTTTGATGTGCACAGACAGTTACATTTTACTCTTCACAGGAAAAGGCACTTCAGGAAATCCCATCAGTTGTTTTGTATCCCTTTTCCCCTAACTGCTTGGGTCAGGCAGCATCTAAAATTACACTAGCCAAGTAGATTACGGATTGCCTTTCATTGGTTTATACTCAGAAAGGACTAGATTTGCCACCCCCCCCTAGAGCTCACTCCACTTGGTTTATGGCTACTTCATCTGCTTTTTTCATTGACTTCCATTGATGTTATTTGTGCTGCAGCCACTTGGTCAAAGACTCATACTTTTGTTATACATTACAAATTAGATTTTGTTTGACAGTGCTCTGGCATGTCCTTCCACGAGGGCCTTTTAAGGGCTGTGTAGCTGGATTGTCCCATTTGTGAGGAAGAGTGAAAAGGACATCATCAGATTTAGAAGTTATGTACTTACCATAACTTGGCATTTGTATTGTCCATTTTCATTCATCCTTACCTTCCCTCCCTTCCGTACCACATCCTTGTCACTCCTAAAAGTATTTGTTAGACTGTGTTGGAACTTTTCAGTTCCAGGATTGAGCCCTAACATTTTCTTGTGTATATCTATTTCTATTATAAAGTGGGAGATTAGACAGGAAACTCAGCCTGAGGTGTTGGGGAGAGAACAGACTAGTTTGAGATTTGCATCCTAAGTTCTTGTGTATGTGGCCGAGTCGGATCTGAGGATCTGATCCAAACCAATTTGTAAGGAGGAATGAAAATGGGCAACACTTATGCTAAGTTATAGTAAGTATATAACTTCTAATTTTGTGCCATACTTTTGTATGCACCTATGTAGTTTCATTGCCTCATTGAAGTATGTTGTAGAGTTGTTTAACCTTAAAGATCATGTGCAGACTGTCAAAAATCTAAGTAGCCTTCATCTTTCAGCTTTTCCCGGTTAGGGGTCGCCACAGCAGATCACCTGTCCGCTCATGATTGGCAGTGGAGTTTTACGGTGTCGAGTTACCAGCCCGGCGCCCAACCTTCCACAGAAGGTACACACATGCACGCACTCACACCTAGGGCCAATTTAGAGTGTCCAATCCACCTACAGCATGTCTTTGGGATGTGGGAGGAAACCGGAGCACCCAGAGGAAACCTACGCGACCACCGGGAGGACATGCAGACTCCACACAGGAGGCACCCCAGCCAAGGATCGAACCGGAGAACCTCTTGCTGCGAGGTGGCAACGCTAACCGCTGCACCACCGTGGCCGCCTTAAAAGTAGCCCGTTTCTTAAAATGCATTTTCTCAGGTAGATTAAAAAATGTGTTCTTCAGTAGTTGCTTACCTTGACTGCCTTTCTGTCTTTTAGATTTGAATTCTCACTTGTCTTTTTAAAGATCTCTTCCAAGAATTGTCCTGCATAGCCATAACATCCTCTGCCCCCACTGATTACTCTGCAGGAAGTTGTGCTTCCTTGCTGATGGGCTGATGTCACTTCAGGGGAAGATGACATGTGCTTCTGTCACCCTGGCATTTATGGCCATAAACTGCCTGACGTATAATATCAGGAGTACATCCTCAAGAAGTTATGAAAGTTATGTAGCGGTCCAGATGGAGAGATAAGTCAGCAAGCAAAGGAGAGTAGTATTGCTGAAACTAAATTCATCTTCAGGGCTTGGTGAGTTCTTTCATGAGGCGGACCCTGTTCATAATATCTCACCAAAACGACACTGATGTATAGACTATATTTTATATAGCATATATCATGGACAGAAGTCTGTCAAAAATTAAAAAGAAATAGCTGGGCGCACAAGACCCAGGATGAAAAAAATGTGCCCAATCCCGGTAGGCGCACTGGTGCCAGGACTGGAAAAAATTACAGTGTAGAATCCTCAAAATATAGAAACATTCCTACAGAGGGGCCAGACCGGGCCCAGGGGGAGGACGTCGAAGGAGGTACCAGTCCACAAAAACAGATAGGCCGAAAAGAGAGCCATAAATACGATAGTGGACTATTGATGATAAGAAAGAAATTATGTATTGTTACTATTATGCAAAAACCCCAGACTTCCCAGACACGAGATATGCAAAAAGACTGAGAGAAATTAGAGGAAAGAAAAATACATCCACAAGAACTGTCAGAAGCTTCAAATAAAAAATTGTGTTAATTTAAGATTTGTGAAAAACATTATATAGACCAAGAAACTTTGATCTGTGTGGCAAAAGAAGCATCTGAGGAAGTGCAGAAGTATAAACAACAAAACCTTGAGATTTTTGAAAACTATAAAAAAGAAATGTGGACATGGAAAAGGAGATTTGGTATGGTGCATATTTATGCATAGTTGAAAGCCAAATTAATCAATACAAAAAAGGCATCCCCAAAGGTATTCGAAGAGAAATACAGGCAAAGGTATCCAGATATGGAAAATTTCACCAAAAAAAATTATCACAAAGAGGGAATGTAGAAAAGATTAGTAAAGTAGAAGTTAAAAAAATAGAAGTTGAAGTTATGGAATGCCTGCGAAGTGAAGGATTTGGTGTAGGTGGTCTAACACAGGTTACATCACAGCATGTTGGAACAAGTCCCCAAAGTAAGGTGAAACAGGAAGTTCAGGAGACATCTGAAGAAAAGAAATATGAACATAGGAAAGAGAGATTTAATATGGTTTAATGTTTACGCAAAGGATAAAGCAAAACTAATTGATGAAAAGAGCAGCACCAAAGATATTCGAAGAGAAATACAGGCAAAGCAATCCAGACCTGGAAAACTTTACAATACAAAAAAAAATAAAACAAAGAGGAAAACTAGAAAAGACGTTTAGTAATGGAGAAATTCAATAGAAACTGAAGATATGGAGTGACTGCAAAGTGAGGGATTCAGTGTAGGAAATCTAACTTAGAAAGCACCACAGCAGGATAGAGCAATGGACATCCAAATTAAGGAGAAACCGGTGGAATGGGAAGCATCTGGTCAGCTGCCATATGAAGATATTTTGGAGCCTTCCACAGGAAACAAGTATAAACATCGACTTGAAGCTGGATAGCAAGAGAAGGAACATGAAGCTGTGGCAACTCTGACACAAGTAATGTTGAGTGATAGGCCAGTGAGTTCCTGTATGACAGAGCAACAGATGACACAGGACGAAATTGAAGAAAGTCTGCCACAGGAAGATGCTATAGAACTTCCTATACAATGCCCGCAGAAAGTAGAGAACAAAAAAATGTGCCCTCAATTTAGAAGAAAATGAGATAAGAAAAGAGTTGATTGATTTTAATAGAGAGAGATATATTAAGATCAATGAAAGAAATAGACTGAAAAAGATAAAACCTGAAAAGTCAGAAGTTTTATAAAACAAATGAACATGGTAATTAGGGCTGTCTATAGAGATCCATGCAATAAAACAGAAGTAAACAGGATATATTACTGTGAAGCTAAATTAACGACAGATTAAAATTCTACCATAGTAACAGTGTAGTAAGAGAAAGGAAGGGGAGAAATCGAATACCATCAAGGGAGTATTGAATAGAGAGAGCAAAAACAAATTAAGACGACACGAGTATAGAAGAGGGACCAGATCAACAAAAATACTCAGATGTGATAAAAGCAATGTGCAATATTGTTACGGATCAGGATTTATCATGCACTGTCGCAGATAAAATAAAAATATCAACACAAGCAGAAAAACTTAGAAGATACACAGATCAATATAAAGGAAAAGTACAAAATAAACAATTTATTGATGACACAAAAAAGTTTTATAGAAAATAGGGAAACTAGGTAAAAGATTTGAAAGACTACCAAAAAAAGAAGAAATAGATAAATTTTGGAGAAGTATTTATGAAGATCCTGTGGAACATAACAAAGGTGTTAAATGGATAGAAGAAGAAAAAGAAAGCATAAGAAATTCAAAGGTACAGGATATGAAATAGGATGAAGTAACAGCCAGAGAGATTGAAACCAAGTTAAGGAAAGTCTCTACTTGGAAAACCCCGGGCCCAGATGCAGTACATAACTTGTTAAAAGTATTAAAATATTTGCACAAAGATTTAGCGATGAGTAAGAACTATTTATATGTGCACCCCCAAGCAAACACCAACCTGGCTAACAAGAGGAAAAACAATACTTCTACTTGAGTGAACCTGCAAGCTACCCAAAAAAATATAAACCAGTAACTTGCCTTCCGAAGACGTATAAACTATACTCTAGAATTGATGCCGACAGATTTTATAGTCATTTAAAAGAAAAATTGTATGGCAACAGAACAAAAGGACAATAAAAGAAAGTCATATGGTGAACAAAGGATCATTTGTTCTTAGTCATAGTGGAGAACTGTAAAAAGGGGAAGAATGTGAGTATGGCATGGATTGACGACAAAAAAGCATTTGACGGTATCCCACATTCATGGATAAAAGAGTGCTTAAAATGTATAAGATGCACCCTACACTGATAAACTACATCACAGTGACCATGGAATAGTGGCAAACCACTTTACAGTTAAGCCATGATAATGGGCAATTTATTATTCCAAGAATAGAAATCCGAAGGGAGATATTCCAAGGTGTGTCTTGCTACCGTTGCTGTTTTGCCTTGCCCTTAACCCATTAGGCTGTCTAACAGATTAGGTCATGTCTGTAATTTGGCTCCCAGAAAGCAACAAAGTGTAAAGACTTCTCATCTTTTCTTTGCTGGTGATTTAAAACCGTGTAGCTCATCAGATGAGTAACTGAAAGCACAACTGCAAGTAGTCAAAACTTTATCAGATGATACAAGAATGTCATTTGGTCTTGATAAATGTGCAAATGCAGCCTTTAAATCAGGAAAGCTGCAGCACCAAGTTAACATCAGTCTGGGACAAGAATGTGATGTAAAAGAACTTGAGCAAGAGAGAGTGTATAAATATTTGGGAACTGATGAAGGATCAACAGTAAAACATGAACAAATGCGAATAAAACTTAGGAATGTTTTAGAAGACTTAAGTTAATCCTGAAAACATTGTTGACGTCTAGGAACAAAACTCAAGCTATAAACCAGTGTGCTCTTCCTGACCTAATTTACGGTTATGGAATGATTGACTGGCCCCAAAACAGGTCTGATAGATTAGACAGGGGAAAAGAAGGATGGCTTCATGCTCATCAAATGATTTATAAACAAATCAGTGCAAACCAAGATTATATATTCCACATTCGAAGGAGGTATAGGCCTACTTGAAATTAATTACATCTGCAATTGTAGGACTGCATACATATCTGCTGACCTCACAAGACCCAAATATAGTGAAAATTGAAACGAGGAGAATAAATCTAACAAGCCTTCCCTTCTTAGTCTAGCAGAACTATATCGGAGTCAAGAAGGAATGGAAATCAGACCAGAAGTAGTTAAAAATCAGGCAGAAAAACAAAAAGAAGAATAAGGTGATTGGTCAAATGAGAAGGCAAGAAGTGTGGAAAATGCATAAATATAGCTGCAAGTATAGAAAACTACTGGAAGAACCTCATGTTGATCAGGATTGAATGCAGGAATGGTTAAGGAGAGACCAATTCAAATCAAAAGAGGAAAGGTTAATACTGGCAGCCCAAAATAGTTGGCTATGTACATGCTGGTTTACAAAGTCCATTGAACGTGTGGGAGAAACCGACAAATGTAGATTTTGTAAAACAGAATTGGAAACAGTCATACACCTTGTCGCTGGTTGTGATATACAAATGGCAGAAAGACTGTATACTGAAAGGCATATAATAATGTGGCAAGACTGTTACAGTTGGGATTGCGCAAACATATTGAAGTAGCTGAAAAAACACTGGAAACGAGCCACAAAGCATCATAGAAAATGTCTAATCACGTGGGGTCACCCATTACCTACAGTTCAAAAGGTAGATGTGAGAAAACCAGATATAGTGGTCCATGAAAAGAAGACAAAAGTAGCATTGTTCATTGATAACTGTGTACGAATTGCAGGAGGGAGTCATTGCTGGGCGCATTGTGGGTTCTGCAAAGAGCACTTTTGGCTGAAATCAAAGAGTGAAACAATACTAATTTCATGAATTTAAATCATACTTTGACTTAAGAATGGGGTCCATTCCCTTCATAGTATTAGAAACCCAAAAGATTTGGAGAAATTAAAAAAATATGTTCTTCGTGTTTCACTGTTGCAGTCATCACATTTGGGTTATCTGCCTGCAGGTAGCCCTCAGTCAGCCTGAATACCAGTCTTGGGATTTCTGCGTCAGATGCTGCCACTTCTTCCATGACGTCAGGTCATCAGGGGTATAAAACATGCAGCCGACACCATTACATCAGTCTTTCTTGCCGTGCAGTGCCCAAAGCAGAAGCAGTTCACAAGTGCTGGTCGGCCGCCTCCTGAAATTTTCATTTTCGAGTTTCAGACCTGAAGTTTACTAAAAGATAAGTACCCCATTAGGGATCCTTTTGAACCAGCTGCTACAGCAGAGTTGAAATTTCTTTCTTAGAAAACAGCTTTACTTCTAGTCATCACTTCTGCAAAAAGAGTGTCTGAACTGCAGGCCCTTATGGCAGTGGAACCCTTCATTATCTTCCATGCGGACAGGGTTTCCCTCAGGACTACCATCCTTTTATGCCCAAGGAGGCATCTAGTGTGGCTCTGAACCAGTCCATTCATTTGCCAACCTTTTTTCCCTAATCCCCAGAATAAAGGGGACAGGATATTGCATTCCCTAGATGTGCACAGACAGCTTAGATTCTTATCCGGACAGGACTAAGCCTCTCAGAAAATCTGACCAGCTGCTAGTCAACTTTTACTACAGGGGCAGAGGGGAAGGCCATTTCAAAGCAAACCATATCCAAATGGATAGCACATTGCATCTATTTCTGCTACAAGCACCATGGAAGACCTACCCCACAGGGGATAAGAACACATTCCACCAGGGCTGCATCTACCTCTACTACTTTTCTCAGAGGAGTCCCTACTAGTGACATCCTGGAAGCTGCAACCTGGAGCTCTGTACATACTTTCACTAAGCATTACCACTTGCCTATCTTTTCTAAATCCAGAGCTGGATTTGCCACAGCAGTCTTACAGGGCCTCATTTTTAGCCCTAATGTTTAACTGCCTCCACCCTTCCTTAGCTTTGGGAATTGACCTAAATGTGATGACTGTAACAGTGAAACACGAAGAACATAATAAAGTTGTGTACACTTACCATAAATGTAGATGTTCGAGTATATTCACTGTTGCAGTCCTGGTTACCCTCCCTCTAGCCCCCTGACTACTTTATTTTTATCTCTTTTTTTGTTTGGCATACTTTATATCATGTGTATTTGCTTTTTTCTCGGGGTGTTCATGTGGGGGCACCTGACATCTGGGGCAAGAAAAACTGATGTAATGGCGTCGGCTGCATGTTTTATACACCTGACCATGGAAGAAGCGACAGCATCCGACGCAGAAATCCCAAGACTCTGGTATTCAGGCTGACTAAGGGCTACCTGCAAGCAGGTAACCCAAATGTGATGACTGCAGCAGTGAATACACTCAAACATTTACATTTATGGTAAGTGTACACAACTGTACTTTCTTGGATTCAGTCGAAAGGAAAGGACACAGCAAAGCCCTCCTTACCTCTAATCCTGGATTACCTAGCAGAACTACTCCACAGAGGCCTATCCTTCTCTATTAAGATACATGCCTCTGCCATCTCGGCTCATTACAACATTGAGCCACCTCTATTCTCTCAGCCTCTCATCAAACAATTCCTGAGAGGGGCAAACAACTTAAGGCCACCAAGGAGACCACCCACCCTTGCTTGGGACCGTAACTTTGTACTGGAAAAGCTCATGTTTCCCCCCTTTGAACCTGCTGCTTCAGCAGAGTTAAAATTTCTCTCTTGGAAAACAGCCTTGCTTCAGGCCACCACTTCAGCTAGAAGAGTATCAGAGCTACAAGCACTCATGGCTGTAAAGCTCTTCATCATTTTCCATGCTGACAGTCTCTCACTCAAGACTAACCCATCTTTCATCTCTAAAGTGGTGTCCAGTGTGGCTCTCAACCAATCCATACATTTGCCCACCTTTTTCCCTAACCCATAAAACAAGGGGGAAAGTATTCTGCACTCTCTAGATGTGCACAGACAGCTCAGATTCTATTTGGACAGGACTAAATCTTTCAGGAAAAACTGATAAATTGCTAGTCAGCTTCCCAGCAGGGGCAGAGGGCAAGTCCAAATCCAATCAATCAATCTCCAAGTGGATAGCACACTGCATCCATTTCTGCTACAAATACCATGGGAAACCGCCCACTAAGGTGGTCAGGACACATTCCACCAGGGCAACCTCCACCTCTGCACCCTTTCTCAGAGGGGTCCCTACTAGGGACATCCTGGAGGCTGCAACATGGATATCTCTTCATACCTTCACCAACCATTACCACCTGCCTATCTTCTCCAAATCCAGGGCAGGCTTTACCACCGCAGTCTTGCAGGGCATCCTAGCCAGCCCACAGTCTTCTTGACTGCCTCCTCCCTTTTCTTCAGCTTTGGGAGTCAACCCAAATGTGATGACCAACAGTGAAACACGAAGAACCTAGTACAGTTGTGTACACTTACCATAAATGTAGATGTTAGAGTGTATTCACTGTTGCATTCCTGGTTTCCCTCACTCCATCCCCCTTCTCTTTCTCTCTCTCCTTACAGGGATTTTTTGGTATTTACTTTCTACTGGTGGTGGTAATCTACGTGTTTCACTGTTGCAGCCATCACATTTGAGTTATCAGCTTGCAGTAGCCCTCAGTCGACCTGATTATCAAAGTCTTGGGTCCTGCGTTGGTTGCTTTCTCATCTTCTATGACGTCAGGTTGTCAGGGGTATAAAGCATGCAGCCGACGCATCAGTCTTTCTTGCCATGCGGTGCCTGAAGCAGTTCGCAAGTGCTGGTCAGCAGTCTCCTAAAATTTTTGTTTTTGAATTTCAGAACCGAAGTCTTCTATTAAAGCTAAGTACCTCGTTGGGGAAACTTTTTCTTGCTCTAAACCAGTGTCTTGTATTTCTTGTTGAAAGCAAATACCGCAAAGATTTTCATTTGTACTGTGTTCCTTGCCTAGGCCTTGACCACAACGTACCTCGCTGTCGGATTTGTGCCTTATTTAAACCACGAACTATTCGTCATTGGTATATTTATGCTTCTAAATATTTTGGTACTCGTTTCAGTTTTCCAGATATGTCTTTGGTAAGCCACTTGACTACCGACATTATGAAAAAATGCAAAGATAAAGACAGAGAAAGGCCACCTAGGTCCAAAGCTGCCGATGCTTCTTCTAAGCTAATCGCCAGTTCGCCATTACTCAGTGAGGTACTTTTGCAGCCCCCTGATACCTGCTACTTAAGATTCTCAGGCCTGTAGTGAGACCCATTCGGAGTCCAGTATGCTGTGAGATGCTTCAACTGTGGAACTTGCGGATGTCTCTACCTTGGATGCGTCCAGAGCCGCTGTGCAGGCATCGGCTTCTGAGGGTGTATTCAGGCCTACTGACTTGCATATTAAACCAACACCATCTTCTTCAAGGCCTAAAACTCAAACCATGCCTAGAAAACCGATGCACAGACCGCGTGGTCAGGCCTCTATGCCTAAAAAAACAAATGAGAAGAATGGCTGAAGACCTTATTACTTTAATCAGGGGAAGCCAACCCTTCCCCCTCTAAGAGACCTAGGACTGAATTTGCTTACGATACTTCTGACCAGGATTCTGAAATTTCTGGTTCCACTAATCAGGATTTACCCTTGTCTACCTGTGAGGATTCTATTGCAGAGGACTCTATTCCCTCTGCCCCCCCCCCCCCAAAGAGGATTTTTCTTTTGGTGAAACCTTGCATACTCTTAGGGAGCATTTTCGCTCGGCAAGCCAGGATTACTCTGCTTCTAAAAAGAGGCTTAGGGATTTCTTACTCCTGCCCCAACACAGGCCTTTAGCTATCCCTCCTGTGCTAGACATTGTTGATGCTTTTTTGGAATCCAGCTTGGCCCCTGACTGTTTACCTCCTGCTCCCAGAAAACCTGATAAACCTGATAGATATTACAGGGTTCCTCATTCTCACAAGTTCCTTTTTAAAAATCCTACTGCGAATCCTGAGACCATTTCACAGGGACCCAAGGGAATTAAGGCTACTACTGCCAAAAACCCTACCCCCTCTGATAGAGATTCCAGGGCCCTGGATAGATGGGGTAAGAAGGTATACACCTCTGTAACCTTGGCCATCAGGGCCTTAAATTGCCAATTTCATATGTTTAAGTATCAGAAACATATTATTGGATTGCTTAAACAAAAAAATGTGTTGATTCCTGACTGTGCTGAAAATAAGGATTTACAGAATTTAATGCATTCTGCTGAGCAGGTTGGAAAACATACTTTGCAATGTGGATTTGATTCACTAGAGGCATCTTGCAGGGCTGCTGCCACCAGGTTTGTACTTAGAAGGCATGCTTGGCTTAAGGAGCAATCTTTGCCAGATCATGTTAAAATTAAATTGCTGGTTGCTGTCTTAAATCAGGACCGCCTGTTTGGCAACAAAGCAGAAGAAGTTCTTAAAAAGATGGAGGAAAAAGCTAAATCTGTGCAAACTGTTAGAATTCCTACAAGTACAGCCTCCAAGATATAGTAGACAGTGGCCCTCTAAGAATTGGTCCTTTCCTGACTCTTCCAGGCCTTCTCAGTCCAAACCCAGAACCAGCAGAACACCCAGATTTCAGTCCCAGGGTACGCACAGGACTAAGCAGTAGGGAGCTCCCACTTCCAAATCAGGGGGGTAGTAGAACTCCCCGCTATGGTAAGCAGTCTCAATGACATAACTTTAAAACTTCCAAGCACTTCTCAACTTGACTGCTCCTTTAGGGGGAAAGATTGCTCTGCAAGCAAAAAACTGGAAACTAATTACCTAGGACAAATGGGTTTTAAATATAGTTTCCCAAGGATACAATATTTCACTTCCACATGTTACCAACCCCAAACGGTTGGCCAGATCTACTCCCAAATCAGTGGGCAGAGGCTCAAAAGCAAGTACTCTCTCTTAAGCTTAAAGGCTATTCAAACTGTACCAGAAGAGGAAAAGGGACAAGGTTTCTACTCAGTACTTTTCCTGGTACCCAGAAAAGACAATTCATGGCGTCCTATCCTGGACCTTTCTATCCTAAACACCTTTTTGGTGATTGCAAAATTCAAGATGCTAACTCTTCACCAGCTGCTTCTTATGCTAGGCAAGGATGCCTGCTTGGCAACACTGGATTTAAAGGAAGCCTACCTGCACATCCCAATTTGTGGATCTTGCAGACGATACCTACGCTTCAAAGCAGGCTACATGCACTATCAGTTCTCTGCACTGCCCTTTGGCCTATCTACTGCGCCCAGGGTATTCACAAAGTGCCTAGCTCCAGTCATTGCATTTTACAGGCAAATAAATATTCAAATATACCCATACCTGACAATTGTCTAATTCATGCAGAAAGCCAAGACATACTTTTGAATCATCTGGCATTTGTACAAAAGGTGCTAACTTGTCTGGGGTACAGCATAAACGAAAATAAATCACATCTTGTACCCTGTAAGCTAATTCTGTTCCTGTGAGCAAGCTTGAACACAACTTCCCAGATGGCTTTCCTCAAGCCAGAGAAACAAATTCATTTGACAACTTACTTCAAACTAATGGCCACAAAAACCCTGCTATCTGCCAGGCAAATACTGCAAGCCTTGGGGTTCATGGCCTCCTGCATTCTACTAATTCCATATGCAAGACTGCATATGAGGCAACTACAATGGTATCTAAAAAGCCTATGGTGTCAATATTCTCAGGATCTAGAAGCAATGATTCCTATCGTTCCTTGCCTACAGTTAGAGTTCCTTTGGTGGGCGGAGGCCTGCCATCAAAGCAAAAGACTACCTTTTACTCTACCCCATGCTGCCCATCCCTAACAGACCCATCAGACTATGCATGGGGGGCTCACCTGGCAGGGAAGTGCATTCAGGGCAAGTGGAGCCCAAGTCAAATGCATCTGCATATCAATCAAAAAGAAATGTTAGTTGTACAGAATGCTGACAGCCTTCAAGGACCACATTCTTCCAGGACAATTAATGGTAAAGACGGACAACACCACTCTTATGTGGTGCATAAACAAGCAGGGGGGGCGCCCATTCATACCCCCTCTGCAGACTAGCCATGGCTCTGTGGAACACAGCCTTGAGCTACCAAGTGCATCTACAGGCTCAATTCCTGCCAGGAAAACTAAGTACATTGGCAGACGAACTAAGCAGAAATCTCATGGACCCACACGAGTGGAAACCGGAACCAAAGACTTTCAACATGTTGCTAAAATAATGGAGAAGCTCAGATATAGACCTGTTTGCCTTCCCCCAGAACTATCAATTGGACAAATTCTGCACAAGGACTCCCCACAAACAAGTT
Source organism: Protopterus annectens (assembly GCF_019279795.1). Taxonomy (NCBI): domain Eukaryota; kingdom Metazoa; phylum Chordata; order Ceratodontiformes; family Protopteridae; genus Protopterus; species Protopterus annectens. The sequence goes on along the minus strand of NC_056747.1, from coordinate 189,930,482 downwards.
TGGAAAGTAGATGCTCTGTCCTTCAACTGTAAAAATCGTATCAGTTTATGCCTTTTCTCCTCTGCCTCTCCTCTCCAAAGTACTACTAAAGATCAAACAGGACAAACCAAGGACAATACTGATTGCACCAGACTGGCCATGCCAACACTGGTAACCCCCTCTTGCGTAGTGTGACACTGCTGGCTATATGGCACCTGCCTCAGACCCCTATCCTGCTGTCACAGCAGGCGACCCAGATTCTGCACCTCAGCTTCAAACCTTGAACCTGGCAGCCTGGCTAATTATCTAATCTCTCTGTTACCATCCCTCAAGTAAACAAGTGTTGGATGTCATCTTGGAGGCAAGGAGGCCTAGTACTAGAAAATCTTATGCTGAAAAATGGAAAAGATTCTGGAACCAAACTCAAAGGCTGGGCACAGCAGCCCCCACTTTACCTCAGATTCCTCAATATTTAACTGAGATGCTTCACAACGGTCTTTCTTTTTCCTCTGTCAAAATTCATGCCTCAGCCATTTCAGCTCATTACAATGCAGAACCACCCCCTCTTCTCTCATCCACTGCTCAAGCAGTTCCTCAGAGGGGCCAAAAACGACCACCCAGGAGAGCCCCAACTCCAGCCTGGGACCTTAACTTTGTATTGGAAAAACTCACTCTTCCTCCTTTTGAGCCAGCTGCAAGTGTGGAGTAAAAATTCCTTTCTTGGAAAACAGCCTTCCTTTTAGCAATCACTTCAGCAAGAAGGGTGTCTGATTTACAGGCCCTTATGGCAGTGGAGCCTTTCTTCATTTTTCATGCGGACAGGGTGTCCCTCAGGACCAATCCCTCCTTCATGCCCAAGGTAATATTCAGTGTGGCTCTTAATCAGTCCATTCATTTGCCATCCTTTTTTTCTAATCCACAGAACAAAGGGGAACGGATACTGCACTCCTTAGATGTGCACATACAACTTAGATTTTACTTGGACAGGACTAAACCTCAAAGGAAATCTGAACAACTGTTGGTGGCATTTGCTGCAGGGGCAGAGGGGAAGGCTATTTCAAAGCAAACCATTTCTAAATGGATAGGCCATTGCATTAATTTCTGCTATAAGCGCCATGGATAACCTATCCCACAGGTTATTATACCACATTCAACCAGGGCCGCATCTCCCTCTACAGCCGTTCTCAGAGGTGTCCCTACCAGTGACATCCTAGAAGCTGCTACCTGGATTTCTTTTCTGTACATACTTTCACCAAACGTTGCCATTTGCCAGTTTTCTCTAAATTCAGAGCTGGTTTTGCCACTGCAGTCTTGCAGGGCCTTATAGCTGGTCCTAATTCTACCTAAATTCCTCCTCACATTCTTAGCTTTGGGAATCTACCCAAATGTGATGACTGCAACAGTGAAACACTAAGAACATAGTACTGTTGTGTACACTTACCATAAATGTAGATGTTAGAGTGTATTCACTGTTGCAGTCCTGGTTACCCTCCCTCCAGCCCCCTCACTTCTTTTGGCTATACCTCTTTTCTCCTTTGCCATGCTTAAAAGCTTTTTGGTGTATTTGCATTTTGTTGGAGGTATAACCTTGTGTGTGTGTGTGTGTGTGTGTGTGTGTGTGTGTGTGTGTGTGTGTGTGTGTGTGTGTGTGTGTGTGCGTGCACCTGACATCTGGGGCAAGAAAAACTGATGTAATGGCATCGGCTGCCTGATTTTATACCACTTACCACTTGACGTCAGTCCTAGAGTGACCGCTGCTGATGCAGAAATACTAAGCTTCTGGTATTCGGGCCAACTGAGGGCTACCTCTGGCAGGATAACACAAATGTGATGACTGCAACAGTAAATACACTCGAACATCTACATTTATGGTAAGTGTACACAACTGTACTTTCTTGCCAGCGGAGCCCAAAGCAGACAATTCAGTACATGTGTCGGTCCGTCTGCACCAGAGTGACCGTTTGCACCAGAGTGAAAACTTCAGAAAGCTAAATACCCCATCCTTTTTGCTAACTAATGTGAGAGAAAGTTAACAAATGTGTCCATTGTGGTAAACAAATCTCACACCAAGACTTCCACTCCTTCTGTGATGTTCTTCATGTTTCACTGTTGCAGGCATTACATTTGGGTAATCTGGTGGCAGGTTGCCCTCAGTCGGCATGATTAACAAAGTTTTTGGTCCTGCGTCAGTTGCTGTCCCTTCTTCTATGACTTAAAGTCGTCAGAGGTAAAAAAACATGCAGCCCGACACCATTACATCAGTCTTTCTTGCCTCGCGGTGCCCAAAGCAGAAGCAGTTCACAAGTGCCGGTCGGCTGACTCCTGAAATTTTCATTTTTGAGTTTCAGAACCGAAGTCTTCAACTAAAAAGCTGAGTACCCCATTGGGCAAAACTGCCTATGCTTCTCCTTAGCCAGTCGGCAGTTTGCCGGTACTCAGTGAGGCGCTTTCGCAGCCCCTGATACCCACCACTTCTGATTCGCATGCCTCTACTGAGACCCATTCAGAGTATGGTATGCCACGAGATTCTTCGATTATGGAACCCACGGATGTCTCTACCTTAGATGGGTCTGGAGCCGCTGTGCAGGCATCGGCTTCTGAGGGTGTTTTCAGGCTTACAGATTTGTATATTAGACTGACGCCATCTTCAAAACTAAGGCCAAAATCTAAACCTATGCTTGGAAAACAGACTCCTGGACCACATTTGCAGGCCCCTATGCCTAAAAAAACAAATGATCAAAATGACTGAAGATTTAATTACTCTGATCGGGGGTAGACAACCCCCCCCCCCCCCTTCTAAGAGGCCTAGGCAAGACATAGATTATGAATCTTCTGTGCAGGATTCTATTTCTTCTGACTCTTCTAATGAACAGGGTTTGTCTGTACCTACTTATGAGGACTCTGATGCAGAAGATTCCATTCTTTCTGCTTCTCCCCCTGAGGATTTTTCTTTTTGGGAAACGTTACATACCTTAAGGGAACATTTACACTGGGAAAGTCAGGATTTCTCTGAATCTAAAAGAGACTTGGGGATTTTTTTCTTCTTCCTCAGCATAGGCCTTTGGCTATACCTCCTGTTCTAGACATTGTTGATGTTTTTTCAGAATCCAGTATGGCTCCTGATTCTCTGCCTCCAGCTCCTTGTAAGCCAGACAGATACTACAGGGTTCCTGACTCCCACAAATTCCTTTTCAAAAATCCTATTGCAGGTCCTGAAACCATTTCTCAGGGTTCCAAGGGCATTAAGGCTTCTACTGCTAAAAATCCTACCCCTTCTGATAGAGATTCCAGGGCGCTGGATAGATGGGGGAAAGAAGGTTTACACTTCTGCAACCTTGGCAATTGGCTTTAAACTGTCAATTTCATATGCTTCAACAGCATATCATGGGACTGCTTAAACAGAAAATGATGATAATTTTTGACTGTGTGGAAAATAGATTTACAGGATTTATTGCATTCAGCTGAACAAGTTGGAAAACATACTTTGCAATGTGGTTTTGATTCTTTGGAGGCCTCTTGCAGGGCTACTGTAACTGGGTCTGTGCTAAGAAGGCATGCTTGGCTCAAAGAACAAATTCTGCCTGATCATGTTAAAGCAAAATTGTTGGATGCTCCTTTACAACAGGACCGTCTCTTTGGTAATAAGGCTGAAGAAGTTTTAAAAAAGATGGAAGATAAAGCTAAATCTATGCAAACTGTGAAAGATTTCTTACCACTGCAATCTCCAAGATTTAGTAGGCACTGGCCTACTAAGAACAGGTCCTTTCCAGTTCCTTCGAGAGCCACTCAAGTCAAACCTAGACATTGCAAAGGCTCCAGGTTTCAGTCACAAGGGACTTTCAGAACAAAACAATGGGGTGCCTCCTCCTCCAAATCTGGAAACAACAAGACACCTCCCTACAGTAAGCAGTCTCAATGACTTCCCTCTACACTTACCAAGCACTTTCCTTTCAGCCGCCCCTTTGGGGGGAAAACTGGCACTTCATGCAAGAAACTGGCAACTTATAACCCAGGACAAATGGGTTTTAAATATAGTATCCCAGCGATACAGATTTCATTTCCACACGTTGCCAATACAAAACGGATGGCCAGACCTGCTCGCAAATTGGTGGGCAGAGGCCCAGAAACAAGTACTGTCCCTCATGAACATGGGGGCTATTCAACCAGTACCAGAAGAGGAAAAGGGACAAGGTTCCTATTCAAGACTTTTCCTGGTACCCAGAAAAGACGAATCATGGCATCCAATTCTGGACTTAACTACTCTAAACACATTTCTGGACATTCCGAAATTCAAGATGCTGACTCTTCAACAGATGTTCTTCGTGTTTCACTGTTGCAGTCATTACATTTGGGTAATCTGCTGGCAGGTTGCTCTGTCGGCCTGAATTCCAAAGTCTTGGGTCCTGCGTCGGTTGCTGTCTTCTTCCATGAAGTCAGGTCGCCAGGGGTATAAAACATGCAGCCAACGCCATTTTCTTTAGTCTTTCCTACCGCGCGGTGCCCGAAGCAGAAGCATTTCGCAAGTGCCGGTCGGCCGACTACTGAACTATTCGAGTTTGAGTTTCAGAACCGAAGTCTTTACTAAAGTTAAGTACCCCGTTGGGGAAACTTTTTTCTTGCCTTTTACCGATGTCAGAAAAAGTAAATAATTGTATTACTTGTGGGAAGCAAATACCTCATAAGGATTTCCATTTATACTGTATTCCTTGCCTAGGCCCTGACCACAACGTGCCTGGCTGTCGGTTTTGTGCTAGATTTAACCACCGCACTTTTAAGCGTTGGCATATTTTTGCATCTAAGTATTTTGGAAACCAATTTAACTACCCAGAAATGTCGTCGGATAGCAATCCAACTACCGGAGTACATAAAAAACGAAAAGAAAAGGACAGAGAAAGGCAGTCGAGATCCAAAACCGACGACGAAGCTTCTCCTAAGCCAGTCGCTGGTTCGCCGGTACTCAGTGAGATGCTTTCGCAGCCCCTGATACCCACTACCTTCGAGTCGCAGGCCTCTACCAACACCCATGTGGAGTCCGGCATGCCGCAAGATTCTCAAGGTATTGGACTGACTGATGTATCTCCCTCGGATGGGTCCGGAGCCGCTGAGCAGGCACCGGCTTCTGAGGGTGTATTCAGACCTCAACATTTATATATCAAAATGACGAAAGCTGCAAAACCAAAGGCAAAGACGACATCTAAAACTAAAAAACAGATGCCTGAGCCCCATGCACAGGCCTCTATGCCTAAAAAATAGATGATCAAAATGGCTGAAGACCTTATTACCTTGATCAGGGGTACCCATCCCCTCCAGATAAGAGGCCTAGACAAGACACTGACTATGAATCTTCAGATCAGGTTTCTATTTCTTCTGATTCCTCTTCTGATCAGGAATTATCTTTACCTCCCTATGAGGATTCTAATGCTGAGGAGTCTATTCCATCTGCATGTCCTCCTGAGGATTATTCATTTGGAGAATCCTTGCACACTTTGAGGGAGCATTTTCACTGGGAGAGTCAAGACTTCTCAGAATCAAAAAAGAGGCTCGGGGATTTCCTTCTCAGTCAGCACAAGCCTTTAGCCATTCCCCCTGTTTTAGACATTGTGGATGATGTGTTTTCGGAGTCAAGCCTGACACCTGACTCCTTACCTCCGGCTCCCAGTAAGCCTGACAGATATTACAGGATCCATGACTCTCATACATTTCTATTTAGAAACCCTGCTGCTGATCCTGAAACTATTTCACAGGGTCCAAAGGGAGTTAAGGCGTCAACAGCAAAAAAACCTACACCCTCTGACAGAGATTCAAGGGCACTGGACAGATGGGGAAAAAAAGGTTTATACATCTGCAGCCTTGGCAATCAGGGCCTTAAACTGTCAATTTCATATGCTTAAGTACCAACAACATGTTATGGGATTGCTGAAACAGAAAATGATGTTGATTTCAGAATGTGCAGAAAATAAAGAATTGCAGGAATTATTGCATGCAGCTGAACAAGTTGGAAAGCATTCTTTGCAATGTGTTTTTGATTCTTTAGTGGCCTCCTGCAGGGCCGCAGTTACTGGATCTGTGATTAGGAGGCATGCCTGGTTAAAGGAACAAAATTTGCCTGATCATGTTAAAGCTAAATTGCTAGATGCACCTTTACAGCATGATTCTCTGTTTGGTATTAAGACAGAAGAGGTTTTAAAGAAAATGGAAGACAAAGCTAAGTCTATGCAGACTGTTAAAGATTTCTTACAAGTGCAGCCACCTACACTGGCCTACAAAAAATTGGTCCTTTCCTGTGTCAGACAGAGCTCAAAGGGGCAAATCCAGACGCCGTAAAGGGTTCCAGGTTCCAGGCTCAAGACTCATACAGATCAAAACAATGGGGCACATCCACCTCCAAATCTGGAGGAGATAAAGGGCAAACCTACAGAAAGCAATCCCAATGACTTCCCTCTGCCTACACCAAGCACTTATCTTTTGGCAGCACCCATAGAGGGAAAACTAGCACTTTTTGTTCAAAATTGGCAGTTAATAACCCAGGACAAGTGGGTACTAACCATCGTATCACAGGGATACAGATTCCGTTTCCACACTGCCAATGACAAATGGTTGGCCAGATCCGCAAAAAAAATAATGGGCAGAGGCACAGGAACAGGTTACGTCCCTCATGGATATGGGGGCCATTCAGACAGTACCAGAACAGGAAAAAGGACAAGAATTTTACTTGACTGTTCTTGGTACCCAGAAAGGACAAGGCCTGGCGGCCAATGCTGGATTTATCGATTTTGAACACATACCTGGACATTCCAAAATTCAAAATGCTCACTTTGCAACAGCTTCTGCCCATGCTGGGCAAGAAGGCTTGGCTGGTGACTTTAGACCTAAAAGAGACATACCTGCATGTCCCAATAAGACAGTCGTGCAAAAGATACCTCGGATTCAAGGCCGGTTTAATGCATTACCAATTCTCTGCACTGCCCTTTGGCTTATCTACTGCGCCCAGGGTCTTTACAAAGTGCCTGGCACCAGTAATTGCATTTTGCAGACAAAGAAGTATTCAAATATATACTTACTTGGACGACTGTCTCATTCAAGCAGAGAACAATGCCACTCTTCTACGACACCTGACGTTTGTGAAAAGGCTTCTTACATGCCTAGGGTACACAATAAACGAAAAGAAATCACAACTGGTACCCTCTCAAAAGATAACATTCCTGGGTGCAAGCTTGAATACAACTTCTCAGATGGCTTACCTCACACCAGACAAACAAAGGCAACTGACTGCTTACTTCAAACTGATGGCAACAAAAGCCCAGACTTCTGCAAGACAAATTCTGCAGGCTCTGGGCTTCATGGCATCCTGCATCCTACTAATTCCATATGCAAGACTGCATATGAGGAAACTTCAATGGTACCTAAAAAGTTTATTGAGTCAACATTCTCAGTCTGGAAACAATGATTCCTCTCATTCCCTGCCTACAACAGGAGTTTCTTTGTTGGGTGGAGACATGTCCACAAAACAAGGGACTGTCATTCCCTCTACCCCCTGCCGCCCAAACCCTAACTGAAGATGTATCAGACTATGCTTGGGGGGCCCACCTGGCGGGGAGATGCATTCAGGGCAAATGGAGCCCAAACCAAATGCATCTGTATATCAGCCAGAAAGAGATGCTAGATGTTCAGAATGCTCTGACAGCCTTCAAGGACTTACTTCATCCAGGACAACCACTGATAAAGACGGACAACACTGCAGTTATGTGGTACATAAACAAGCAATGGGGTACACATTCCTACCCCCTTTGCAGACTAGCTATGGCCTTGTGGAACACAGCCTTGACTTAAATACATCTTCCAAGCTCAATTCCTGCCAGGAAAACAAAATACACTGGCATACGACCTAAGCAGAAATCTTATGGACCCGCACAAATGGAAACTGGATCCACAAATTTTCAGCATGTTAACACAGAAATGGGGGAGCCCAGAAATAGATCTATTTGCCTCTCCCCAAAATTATCAGTTGGACAAATTCTGCACAAGATCTCATCACAAAAAAGCATGGAAAAGTGGATGCCCTATTCTTCAGCTGGAAAAACATATCAGTCTATGCCTTTCCCCCTCTGCCTCTATTCTCCAAGGTGTTACTAAAAGTCAGACAGGAAAAAACAAAAATGGTCCTAGTTGCTCCAGACTGGCCTCGCCAGCAGTGCTACCCACTTCTAAGGAATGTGTCTCAACTTCCTCCATGGTACCTGCCTCAAATACCTCATCTACTGTCTCAGCAGAGCAGTCAAATTCTGCACACTCTGCTCCAAACTCTGAATCTTGCAGCATGGTTGATCAATTAATTATTCAAACAACACCTCTCAGTAAATCTGTGGTGGATGTCATTTTGGAAGCCAGAAGTCCTAGTACTAGAAAATCTTATGCTGATAAATGGAAGACGTTCTGTGTTTGGAACCAAGCACAAGGAACAGACCCAGGAAAGCCCAATATTCCTCAGATTTTACAATATTTGACAGATGCTTGACAAGGGCTTATCTTTTTGTTCAATAAAAATCCATGCCTCTGCCATTTCGGCTCATTACAACACAGAGCCTCCCCTCTTTTCTCATCCTCTGATTAGACAGTATCTCAGAGGGGCCAAAAATTTAAGGCCTCCCAGAAGATCACCATCTCCTGCATGGGACCTCAATTTTGTACTGGAAAAACTCGTACTGGGGAAATAAAATTTCTATCTTGGGAAACAGCTTTTCTCTTGGCAGTCACTTCAGCAAGAAGAGTTTCAGAACTACAGGCTCTCATGGCAGTGGAGCCTTTTATTATATTTTACCCGGACAGGGTGTCCCTCAGGACCAATCCTAATTTTATGCCTAAGGTGGTATCCAGTGCGGCTCTTAGCCAGACCATTCACATGCCAACATTTTGCCCAAATCTGCAGAACAAGGGGGAGCGGATTCTGCATTCTTTGGACGTACACAGGCAACTAAGATTCTACTTAAACAGGACCAAATCTCTAAATGTCTGAGCAACTACTGGTAGCAGTTGTTGCAGGGTCAGAGGGGAAGGCTATATCAAAGCAGACCATTTCTAAGTGCATAAGCCACTGCATTCGTTTGTGCTACTTGCACCATGGTAAACCTGTGCCCAAGGGCATCAAATCACATTCCACCAGGGCTGCCTCTACTTCAGCAGCTTTTCTCAGAGGAGTTCCAACCAAAGACATTCTAGAAACTGCTACTTGGAGCTCAGTTCATACCTTCACAAAGCGTTATCAGTTGCCTCCCTTCTCCAAATCCAGGGTAGGCTTTGCCACTGCAGTTCTGCAGGGCCTTATAGCCGCTCCTAATGTTGATTTAGTTCCATCCTCCCATCCATAGCTTTGGAATTCTACCCAAATGTAATGACTGCTACAGTGAAACACAAAGAACATAGTACAGTTGTGTACACTTACCATAAATGTAGATGTTTGAGTGTATTCACTGTTGCAGTCCGGGTTACCCACCTGCCATCCCCCTTTTCTTTCCTTCACTATACTGAAAAGCCTTTGTGGTGTATTTGCTTTTAGTTGAAGGTAAAGGTTGTTTCTAAAAGTGCATTTATATATTTACTTTTTATTTAGATATATATTTTTTTCTCCCCATTTGGGGGGCACCTGACATCTGGGGCATGAAAAACTGAATAAAATGGCGTTAGCTGCATGTTTTATACCCCGGATGACCTGACGTCATGGAAGAAGAGACAGCAACCGATGCAGGACCCAAGACTTTGTTATTCAGGCTGACTGAGGACAACCTGCCTGCAGATTACCCAAATGTAATGACTGCAACAGTGAATACACTCGAGCATCTACATTTATGGTAAGTGTAACAACTGTACTTTCTCAGAGGTGTTCCTACCAGATACATTCGAGAAGCTGCAATCTTGGAGCTCAGTTCATACATTCACCAAACATTGCCATTTACCTTTCTCCTCTAAATCCAGAGCTGGCTTTGCCACTGCTGTTCTGCAGGGCCTTATAGCTGGTCCTAATGCTGTATAATTTCCTTCACCCTACCATACCTTTGGGAATATACCCAAATGTAATGAGTGCAACAGTGAAACACGAAGAACATAGTACAGTTGTGTACACTTACCATAAATGCTGTTGCAGTCCTGGTTAGCCTCACTCCAGCCCCCTATTTTTCTCTGACTATACCTATATTTTCTTTCACCATGCTTATAAGCCCTTTTGGTGTATTGGCTTTTGGGATTGGAAGTATATTTTTTGTGTTTTTAATTTTATTTGGTCCCCATTTGGGGGGCACCTGACATCTGGGGCAAGAAAAACTGATGTAATGGCGTTGGCTGCATGTTTTATACCCCTGACGACCTGACGTCATAGAAGAAGGGACAGCAACCGACACAGGACCCAAGACTTTGTTAATCAGGCCGACTGAGGGCAATCTGCCAGCCGATTACCCAAATGTAATGACTGCAACAGTGAATACACTCTAACATCTGCATTTATGATAAATGTACACAACTGTACTTTACCTGTTTGGGCCCAGACCACGATGTCCATAACTGTCGTTTCTGCACCTGATTCATTTCCTGAACTGTTCTGCTTAGTTCCAACATTTTAGCTAAGTTCGTTAGCGAGTCCTGAGGTTCTCATCATGGTATGGCATCATGTTACTTGTCCCGACGTCGATCCTCCAAAACGCAAACAGCCCAAGCTCAGGCCTACTGAAGACATACATTTTCCATCTGCTAGCCCTTCAAGACTGGTTATCGTGGAAGTCACTGGGGTGCATTTACAGCCTCCTCCTGCAACCAAGGTGGAGGTGAAGGCCTCTATCGAGACCTATTCGGAGTCCGATATGCCATCAGGCCCCTTGGCATCAACAGTAGTCGTGGATCTAACTGCTTTGCAGGCCTCTTCTTTCAGCGAAGACAGCAGTACCAGTACAGCTCCGAGGTGTTAGGACGCCTGTGCTTCCCATGTCCCCAGGCTTAAACAAGAGACTACTCCTAGGAAGCTCTCTTCTTTCCATTCCAGCCCTTCCAGCTCCCAGTCTCAGGGCTTTCCGCAGGATTTGGTTAAATTGGCAGAGGATCTTCTTTCACCAGTTAGGGGCAGACATTCTTCCCTTGAACGCCCCTCAGGAAAAAGAAAAGAGATCCAGTCACGGGGGTTCTTACTGATCCTTGTGAGGCTATGCAGGACTCTGACCCAGAGGTCTCAGTCTTTGAAAAGGATCTCTTTTTGGCATTCTTTGAGGAGTCTGTTACAGGGGAAACTTTGCCTTCTGCCTCCCCTTCTGAGGATCTATACTTTGGGGAAACGTTACACTCCCCGGGGGATCATTTTTATTGGGAAGAACAGAACTATCCCCAATCTGAGTCAAGGAATTTCTCCACCTCCCGGAACATAAACCCCTGGCTGTTCCCCCAGTTTTGGAGGTGGTTGATGATGATTTCCAAGAATCTTTTTTGAAACCAGATTCCCTTCCTCCTGCACCTAGGAAGTCTGACAGATTCTGCAGGGTTATGGATTCGCATAAGCATCTTTTTAAAAACCCTTCAGCAGACCCAGAGGTAGTTGTTCCTGGACCTGAGGGTGCCAGAGCCAGCACATCCAGAATCCTCCTACCCACTGATAGAGGGCAGAGCCCTTTATAGACTTGGCAAAAAGGTATACACTTCTGCCACTTTGTCTTTGAGGGCATTAAACTGTCAGTGCCACAAAATAAAGTACCAAGAAACACTTCTGGAACAGATGAGACAAAAACTTTTGACCATTGAAAATAAGAGCTTATCTAAAGAATTACTTAACATTTGCAGCTGTACCTCACAAGTGGTTAAGCATTCCTTGGACTGTGGATTTAATTTTTTGGAGGCTGCTGGCAAGGCCACAGCCACTGGATCTGTCGTTTGGAGGCACGCATGGCTAAGGGAACAACACTCCTGGAACATGTTAAATCCTATCTTTTGAATTCTTCCTTAGATAAGGAGCTTCTCTACAGCTGTAAAGCAGAAACTGTGCTCAAAATAATAGAAGACAGAGATAAGTCAATACAGATAGCCAAAGATATTTTGCAGGTGCAGCCCCCCGTGTTTCAGTAGAAACTATCTCACTAAATACTGGTCCTTTCCATCCCAACCCAAAGCAGGTCAAAGAAAGGCCCATAGGGAAGGGGACCACAGTCAGCACCAGGGACCCAGGCAAGTGTACTATACTTCCCAACACCAGGAAATTCTACAACTCTGGTCCCTAGTTAGGGAGCAGTTATGAAAAATGATTCCTCGGGGAGCGCCCCCCCCCCCCCCCCCCGAACCTGTTTCAGACTTGGAGAAAGACTGGCACTATTCAGACAAATTGACCTCATTTTTTCAGACCAGTGAGTACTAAATTTAATTTCCAGAGGATATCACTTCAAATCTATATACACCCCCCCCCCCCCAAAGCATTCAGGCTTCTCAGTTTTATCACCATCCCAAAAAGCAGAGGTTGTTTCACATATGGAAACAGAAGGTGGACAGGCCTCAGTGGAAGCAGTCCCTCTACATCAAATAGGAAGGGGCTTTTCCTCAGCACTGTTCAGGGTTCCCCAAAAAAAGAGGACATGTTCTGTTATGTCCTGGACCTTTCTGCCCAGTACTAATTCCTGGAGATTCCCAAATTCAGGATGCTGACCCTTCAACTCTTGCCTATGTTTTTCCCAATGGCTTTCATGGGGACTCCAGTTCTAAAGCATGCATTCTTGCATATTTCCAGGGATAGAAGGATCAAGCTGAGGATTCCTGAGCTTTTAAGCAAGTTCCAAACATTTATTTTTTTGTGCTCTGCCTTTTGTTTAGTCTAATGTCCCAGGGTGGTCACAAAACACTTAACTCTGCTCACTGCCTACTTCTAAAAACAAGGGGTATAAATTTACCCCTGGCTGAAAGATTGCCTCCTCTGGTCTATAAACCTGGCACTACTCAGCATAGACTTAAGTCCACCCAGTACATATATACTTTCCTGGGATTCACCATAAATCACCAAGATTCCTAAACTCTACTCACAACCAGAATACTGTTTTAGGGGGCCCTACTGGACTCTAACCTTCAAAAGTATATCTTATCTCCAGAGAGGGCATCCTTTCTGACCATTAGCTTTCCAAAAATTATTGACGGCAATATTCTTACAGCCAGACAGTTTCTCTACACACTGTGTTACATGGCATCTTTCATTCTCATGATTCCCCTGGCCAGGCTGCACATTAGGAGATTACAGTGGTATGTCAGAAATGTGTGGGGCTAGCATAAACAACCACCATCTACCAAAATAAGGCTGATACCTGGCCTGAAAGGTGAATTTGCATGGTGGACCAAGGCCTGCATTCTAAACGCAGACCTTCCATTCAGCTTTGTAACAGACTCCACCACGGATGTCTCAGACAGCTTGAGTACCACTCTTCAGACAGTTGCAGACCCAGTGGAAGGGAGTAAGCACACAAACTTAAAGGAACTTCTGACAGCTTAAAGAGCTTTACTAGCATTCAGAGAGAAATTAAAACTAGGTGTGCTAGTTGTGGATACAGACTGTCACAGTCATGTGGTACAGAAATGAAGGGAAACCCGTTGCTGCCCTCTTTGTCACCTAACTGTGTGGGTGGGGATCACAGCTCACTCCGTGGGATGGCACCTCTTGGCTCAGTACCTCCCGGGTGTGCCCAGCTAATGGGCATACCAACTTGGCAGAAGCCTCTAGACATCCACAAGTGGCAATTGCATTGGGAGATCACTCCCAGCATAGCTGAGGAGTGGGGGGCCCCAGAGATGGACCTCCTTGCTACCAGGAAAACACACAATTGAGAAGGTTCTGTTCCAAGAACAAGACCCTTTCAGTCTGGAAACCAGATGCTTTCTCATTCACATGGGCAAGCCTGTTCATTTATGCCTTCCAACCAATGCCCGTACTTCCCAAGGTTTTCTTAAAAAATATCTATATATTTTTTTTTATCAGAGAAGAACTCCCAGGGCCATACTTATAGCTCTTGATTGGCCAAGGCAACACTAATATCTTCTTCTTAACCTAACCGATACTGTTCTTGGATTTTATCTCAGACTCTTCACATTCTTCCTCAGAACAATGGACACATCGTACTCCCCAACCTGCAAACCCTCTATCAACTTGAAGGATACTTTAACCCGGGGAGGAGTCTCCCCCTACATAAGCAGATGCAGGACATTCTAGGGAAAACCAGGAAGGCCAAGTTCAGGAAACCCTGTGCAGGAAAATGGAATGGTTTTCCAACTTGGTGTGCACAACCTAATCAGGACCTCATCAGGGCCAAGATCCCTGTCAGCTGGTCCTATCTGGAAAATCTTTGACAACGGTCTTTCTTATCGTTAAAGATTCAGGTTTCATCTGTTTTAGCCTACTTTCCTGCCCACACCCCTGTCTTTTTCATCTGCTGGTCAAACAGTTCCTTATAGGGGTCAACCACATCTGACCTCCAAGGAGAACGTATGCATCACCCTGCGACCTAAACTTGGGCCTAGAAAGGCTTACACTTCCTTCTTTTGAACCAGCCTTTCCTTCAGATTTAAAATTCCCGGCTTGGAAGACTGCCTGCTTACTTGCTATCACTTCAGCTAGGACAGTTCCAGAAACTCCAGGCCCTCATGGCAGTGAAACCTTTTATCTTCTGCCCTGAGAGACTCCCTGTCTCAGAAATCATCCTTCCTTTAGGCTCAAGGTGGTGACTGATGCCTTTCCAAGTCAAGCAGTGCATCTGCCTATCTTCTCTTCAAACTCGCAAGACAGAGGGAGGGAATTTTGCATGTCTTAAGCATCCATAAGCAGCTACCTTACTCTCTGGACAGAACAAAAGCCATCAGAAAATCTGACCAACTGTTTGTAACTTTTTCTACCAGCACTGAAAGAAAACCTGTCTGCAAGCAGACCATTTCCAAAAGGATCTCTCACTGTATCACCTTTTTGTTACAGTCATCATGGAAGAAACTTCCTGAAGGGCGTACCTACCAAGAGTTATTGTAGTTTGCATTATGGTCCTTAGTGCACACTTTCACCGTGCAGGATCAGTATCAGCCTTCTTCACATCCAAAGCAGGGTTTGCCTCTGTTATCCTACAAAACCTACTCTTCTCCCTTTACTTTACCACCCCCCCATTTCATCTTTGAGAAACATCCCACAAGTCAGGACCGCAACAGTGGAACTTGAAGAACATAGTACAGTTACGGGTACACTTTTATTGTAAATGTAGATGTTCAAGTGTGTTCACTGTTGCAGTCCTCTTGCTTTCCCTTGTTCCCCCCAGCCTACAGGGTAGGCTATTACTATGTCCTGTTTACCTAGGACTCTTGCCTGCCCAGGGATCCCTGCCCTAGCCATCTGAGCTTCTGCTCCTATTGGAGGGCTCCTAACTCCAAGGGGCAAGAAAAAGTAGGTCATGATGACGGAATCCACTTATCCCTCAGTGTGCTGATGTCATTTTACAGCGTCTGCAGGTTATAGGAGGAGGGGAAATTTTTTACTCTGGTAGTTGGGCCAGGCAAGGGCTTCCACTGTGGGAAATCCCACAAGTCAGGACTGCAACAGTGAATGCACTCAAACATCTACATACATGTATGGTAAGTGTACACAACTGTACATTCTCTCTGCTAATGCAGGACAATCAACCTCTTGGCTCAGCCACTGCTTCTCTTTTGTCTAAGAAAGGGGAGGATAAGACTAGGTATATGAAGAAAAAAGTGAGGGGGGGGGGTGAAAGAAGGGGAAAAAAAATCAAAAAGGTTGGAAAGCAAAGCTAGGGCCCAGAAGATATCTTGGGATCCATTGGGTCTTTCCTGCCTGAATCCTAAAAACCTGCAATTGCCAGATCCTAATACTATTCAGGAGCTGATTCAGATCCAGTGATCTCCTCCTCCAAGAAGATTTTCTTCGGAGCCAACCAGTCCTCTGCTTCATTCTCCCATTTTACAGGAAAGGTTTGTACACCAGTCCTCTAGGCGATCCTTTGTGGCCTCCACGTTTAGATCCTTTCAGTCATTGAGTAGTCTTTACAGAAACCAATGTTAACAGGATGATGTGCAAGTTTCTGAAAACACAGATTCTTATGGAGGGGTTTCCAGCACTCCCACTGGGCCAGGCCTTGACAAACACCCCTCTACTGATATTTTCTCCTCTGGTCTGACCTTTGGGTCTGGTGTCTAATGTGCCAAATGTTACCATCGGGGTGGTCTTGGAGCCAGTAGCTTGGTCTGTTTTGATACCAATTGGTTTCCTTTACCTGTTTAATTCTAGTGTTGCAAAGACAAGACGTGAAAAACTAGTGAAAAACACACAAGGCAGGCACCCAAGAGTAGTAAGTCCAAACGCCAAAAGGTGCGTGACAATGTAAGTGAGTTGTAGCAGCTGAAAACTTTTCCAAAAGGATGCAGTCTATAGTTGAGAGTCAGTAGTCAAATCCAAGATGAAAAAAACGTAAAAAATCCCTTTAACGCAGAATTTATTGGTTTACAGAAGTTTAGCGTTTTCGCTCGAGGCACAGCTCCAGCTTCCTCAGAAGTACAAATGATTTACAAACAAAACACCACTTTTAAAATGCTAAGCGCGGGCTTTTTTACTGTTGTGATTTAAAGAGGTATTAGCCCTTCTTTTAGTGTGCTGTGTTACATCAACACTAAATATACTGTTTCGACTACCCTAATTCATATGGTATAAAAAGAAGAAATAAAATAAATAAGTAAAACCAGCAACCCCGGACTGCCAGCCTCCGCTGTGTGCCCTCTAAAGTTACTTATAAGCATGTTGGTCATTTCAACTCGCAATTAGCCAGTATAAAACACAGTTCATAGACATTAAAACATGAATTAATTCCTACCTAGCACAGTGAAAACCCTGGCTAGAAGTACAAGTTAGAATAGTGTTAAAATTGTGTTAAAAATCAATTTACCTAACAAAATTGTATGAAACAATACGCACTGTAATTTCTGTGCGTTAACGCTCCACCTTAAACCTACTAACGTTTTAATGGCAAAGCTGTCTTTTAAAAATTAAATTCAAGTATTGTGCTTACAATAGCTCACTGTTAGTGTTGTAATTGGAAATAACCATAATGCAAAACAGCGGGGCGTCGTTCATGCCCATACACAAAATTTGTAATCTGTTGCTAAGCTTAGTGGACCTTTACTAGAACTAGTTGTACCCTAACCAAAAAGAACAGTGATATTGTGCAACAAATTTACTTTCAAAGCGAGATCTTCCTACCTAGTTGGATAATTCAACATTTGTCCTTTTTAGTTTCAAAATACAAATGATACTACAGTACTCCTTTAGACCAAGGAAAGGGGGTATGTGCAATAACATAATGTGTCTTTCACAACAGGACCGTCCCCCTCAACTTGTGTGTTTCAACGTTTGTAGCTTTTTAGTTTTAAAATGCAAGCAATGTTACAGTGCTCATTCAAGCCGGGGAAGGAGAATGAGTCCAATAAAAGTTGCCATTCTAATTCTCTGTTTTCAAGAAACAGAGAAATTGGACCCCCTCTTTCCAGTTTGTTAACTTGGTCTATAGCCAAAAATTGAAAACTGTGCCCAGGATGTTTATCAATATGCTTTGCTAATGCGTTAACTTTATTGTGCTTCCTCATAGCGTAAGAATGTTCATATACCCTGTCGCGCAATCTCCTGTCAGATTTGCCCACGTAGAAGGCTGAGCAACAGGTGCATGTAGCTAAATAAACTATAGACCTCGACTCACAGTTTAGTTTATGTTTGATATTATATTTCTTGTCGTATTGTAAAAGAACTTGATGCCCTTACTAAATGACAATAGTTACAGTTGCCACATTGAAAACAACCCTTGTTCTTTGATGGCCAATCAGATGCGGTAGGTCTTTCCAAAATTGATTTCAAATTACTTCCCCTTCTATAAATAATCCTGGGCTTAAGTCCGAGTTTTTCCAAAAGTTGTTCATCATTAGTGATAAAGTACCAGTTTTTGTAAAGTATAAACTCAATAGCTCTTGAATCCAAACTAAAACTGGTGATGAAACTACTACCTATCATACCACAAATGCCTTCCGAGCCCGAAGTGGTCGGTTTGTCCTCCCCTTCATCGTTTATACTTGATCCTAATGTATCCACTATAGTGGCTCTTTGACCCTGCGATATAAGAGGTAAGAAAAAGCCTAAGTCCCTTTTCTTAATTACCTCTTCAGAAATTTGGTTAAATAATGAAGCCGGGTACCCTCTATTAGTAAACATTTTCTTGAGGAGTTCACATTCGTCCAAAAACAACTTCTCATTGCTACACATTCTAGAAGCACGTATTATTTGTCCTTTAATAATAGCTTTCTTTTGTTTAAAGGGGTGGCTACTTTTGAAGTGTAGCAATGAGTTGCAGTAGGTGGGCTTTCTATATATGTTAGAAAAAAATAGCCCTTTCCTACAATCCTTAGTCAGTCTAACGTCTAAGTAGTCAATTTCAAGTTCAGAAAATTTGGATGTGAATTTTAAAAATTCAGTGGTACTATTAATGGATGTTACAAAATTTTCAGCCTGTATATTGTTGCCTTCAAACAATATAAAGATGTCATCCAAATACCTAGTGTAGAATTTGGTTAAACCCATCAATTCATTATTGTTAAACAGAAAATGTTTTTCCCAATATGCCATTAACAGGTTTGCGACGCAGGCGCCACAAGGGGACCCCATCGCTACACCATGATTTTGCTTGTACACTTTCCCATTAAAGATGAAATAATTGGAAGTTAATATAATATCCAATAGTTGGGAAATAGTGTCAATCTCTTGTTTAGGCACTTTCAGGTCTATTAACAGAAGGGAAATCCATTCTATTGCCTCAATGTGTGGTATTGATGTATATAAGTCAGTGACATCAATAGTGAGCAGATTTAATGTGTCTTTAAATTCAATGTTTTGTATTTTTTCAAGAAAAGACCATGAGTCTTTACATATTTGAGTAAAGTGTTTCAAATATTTACTCAAAATATGGTCCACCAATTGTGCACAAGGGTATGTAGAAGAAATCCGGCTATCAATGAGGGTTCGGAAAGGTGGATTGAATAATTGCGAATTGGATCTTAGACACTTGTCCTGTTCAAGACCATTGTTAAAAGGGAGTTTGGAATATAACGTTACACAGGAGCAATTATCTGCCTTGGACGCATTAAGTAAAGCCCCAGTTAGGGTCTTAAAACCAGACAAGGGTGGTGGGCTGGTTATTCTTGACAACTTTAAATATATTGAGAAAATGGAAAACATCTTGGAAGGAACTGCATATTGTTCCTCATCTTTGAACGAAATGAACACTTCATATTGTAGGAACAGAAGTTATTTTAGGGACTTGCATATTAATGGGAATATCAATTCAGATACTTACAACTACATTGATATTATTATGCCAAAAACACCTGTAGTTTTTGGCATTCCCAAGATGCATAAAGACTTATTCAATCCACCTTTCCGAACCCTCATTGATAGCCGGATTTCTTCTACATACCCTTGTGCACAATTGGTGGACCATATTTTGAGTAAATATTTGAAACACTTTACTCAAATATGTAAAGACTCATGGTCTTTTCTTGAAAAAATACAAAACATTGAATTTAAAGACACATTAAATCTGCTCACTGTTGATGTCACTGACTTATATACATCAATACCACACATTGAGGCAATAGAATGGATTTCCCTTCTGTTAATAGACCTGAAAGTGCCTAAACAAGAGATTGACACTATTTCCCAACTATTGGATATTATATTAACTTCCAATTATTTCATCTTTAATGGGAAAGTGTACAAGCAAAATCAAGGTGTAGCGATGGGGTCCCCTTGTGGCGCCTGCGTCGCAAACCTGTTTATGGCATATTGGGAAAAACATTTTCTGTTTAACAATAATGAATTGATGGGTTTAACCAAATTCTACACTAGGTATTTGGATGACATCTTTATATTGTTTGAAGGCAACAATATACAGGCTGAAAATTTTGTAACATCCATTAATAGTACCACTGAATTTTTAAAATTCACATCCAAATTTTCTGAACTTGAAATTGACTACTTAGACGTTAGACTGACTAAGGATTGTAGGAAAGGGCTATTTTTTTCTAACATATATAGAAAGCCCACCTACTGCAACTCATTGCTACACTTCAAAAGTAGCCACCCCTTTAAACAAAAGAAAGCTATTATTAAAGGACAAATAATACGTGCTTCTAGAATGTGTAGCAATGAGAAGTTGTTTTTGGACGAATGTGAACTCCTCAAGAAAATGTTTACTAATAGAGGGTACCCGGCTTCATTATTTAACCAAATTTCTGAAGAGGTAATTAAGAAAAGGGACTTAGGCTTTTTCTTACCTCTTCTATCGCAGGGTCAAAGTGCCACTATAGTGGATACATTAGGATCAAGTATAAACGATGAAGGGGAGGACAAACCGACCACTTCGGGTTCGGAAGGCATTTGTGGTATGATAGGTAGTAGTTTCATCACCAGTTTTAGTTTGGATTCAAGAGCTATTGAGTTTATACTTTACAAAAACTGGTACTTTATCACTAATGATGAACAACTTTTGGAAAAACTCGGACTTAAGCCCAGGATTATTTATAGAAGGGGAAGTAATTTGAAATCAATTTTGGAAAGACCTACCGCATCTGATTGGCCATCAAAGAACAAGGGTTGTTTTCAATGTGGCAACTGTAACTATTGTCATTTAGTAAGGGCATCAAGTTCTTTTACAATACGCGACAAGAAATATAATATCAAACATAAACTAAACTGTGAGTCGAGGTCTATAGTTTATTTAGCTACATGCACCTGTTGCTCAGCCTTCTACGTGGGCAAATCTGACAGGAGATTGCGCGACAGGGTATATGAACATTCTTACGCTATGAGGAAGCACAATAAAGTTAACGCATTAGCAAAGCATATTGATAAACATCCTGGGCACAGTTTTCAATTTTTGGCTATAGACCAAGTTAACAAACTGGAAAGAGGGGGTCCAATTTCTCTGTTTCTTGAAAACAGAGAATTAGAATGGCAACTTTTATTGGACTCATTCTCCTTCCCGGCTTGAATGAGCACTGTAACATTGCTTGCATTTTAAAACTAAAAAGCTACAAACGTTGAAACACACAAGTTGAGGGGGACGGTCCTGTTGCGAAAGACACATTATGTTATTGCACATACCCCCTTTCCTTGGTCTAAAGGAGTACTGTAGTATCATTTGTATTTTGAAACTAAAAAGGACAAATGTTGAATTATCCAACTAGGTAGGAAGATCTCGCTTTGAAAGTAAATTTGTTGCACAATATCACTGTTCTTTTTGGTTAGGGTACAACTAGTTCTAGTAAAGGTCCACTAAACTTAGCAACAGATTACAAATTTTGTGTATGGGCATGAACGACGCCCCGCTGTTTTGCATTATGGTTATTTCCAATTATAACACTAACAGTGAGCTATTGTAAGCACAATACTTGAATTTAATTTTTAAAAGACAGCTTTGCCATTAAAACGTTAGTAGGTTTAAGGTGGAGCGTTAACGCACAGAAATTACAGTGCGTATTGTTTCATACAATTTTGTTAGGTAAATTGATTTTTAACACAATTTTAACACTATTCTAACTTGTACTTCTAGCCAGGGTTTTCACTGTGCTAGGTAGGAATTAATTCATGTTTTAATGTCTATGAACTGTGTTTTATACTGGCTAATTGCGAGTTGAAAAGACCAACATGCTTATAAGTAACTTTAGAGGGCACACAGCGGAGGCTGGCAGTCCGGGGTTGCTGGTTTTACTTATTTATTTTATTTCTTCTTTTTATACCATATGAATTAGGGTAGTCGAAACAGTATATTTAGTGTTGATGTAACACAGCACACTAAAAGAAGGGCTAATACCTCTTTAAATCACAACAGTAAAAAAGCCCGCGCTTAGCATTTTAAAAGTGGTGTTTTGTTTGTAAATCATTTGTACTTCTGAGGAAGCTGGAGCTGTGCCTCGAGCGAAAACGCTAAACTTCTGTAAACCAATAAATTCTGCGTTAAAGGGATTTTTTACGTTTTTTTCATCTTGGATTTGACTACTGACTCTCAACTATAGACTGCATCCTTTTGGAAAAGTTTTCAGCTGCTACAACTCACTTACATTGTCACGCACCTTTTGGCGTTTGGACTTACTACTCTTGGGTGCCTGCCTTGTGTGTTTTTCGCTAATTCTAGTGTTGGTTCTCAAATGATCTCAGATCCCAGAGGTAGAGTCCAAAGTCCTGTCAGAGCCATCTCAGTCTGAGTGCTTCAGCTTTAGACGGCTTGGCCCTGATGTCAGCTTCAAAGCAGTCTCTTGATCAGGTCATGTGAGGTTCCTTTGCTAGACTACTTGAATCCTAAGGATTTTTCCTCGGCTCTGATTTTGGCTTCAGGTTTTAAGGCCTTTGAAAAGTACATTGTCTTATCCCCATTCGACACCATCCTGATCCCCTCTGGATTCGACAGCTTCTCCTTCCAGTCATACTGTCAGACATAGACTGCCAGCCTCATAAAGTCTTGAGGATTCTTGTCTGGTGAGTTCCTTTCCTTTTTGAGACATTCCTGGAGCCTCTTACTGCGGAAGGATATAGGAAGCAGACCATCAGGTGTCCCTCGCAGAAGATAAAGATTTCGAGGAGGCTGAGGTGTCCCCAAGATCCCTCTTAGAAGACCTCTCCTTTGGAGACTTCCTTGAATTGAGACGCACCAAAAGGGTTGGTCCACAGAAGCCCCTTCCCAAGAGAAGTCTGTATTCCTCGAGGCTTTTGGGACTGGCACATCTACTTCCTGGGTGGTCCTTCTCTCTGGCATTGTCTTTCATTGGGTATGGAAGCAACCTGATGTGGTAGAACTGATTCTGCAAAAGCCCAACAGGATCTTGGTACGCCTAGGAATAGGCAATATAGAAGCACGGGTATCACCACAGATGCCATGGTGGTCGCAATAACCATGGAAAAGGTAATCTCTGAAGAAAGCACCTTTGTCCACCACCCCTAAAAGGGAGTCTAAGGTGTTGGACAGATTTGGAAAGCAGACTTGCTCTTCAGCGATGTACAATGTTCATAGTGTTACATGGCTGCAGTCATTACACTTGGGTTATCCTGCCGTCAGGCTGTCCCGCAGTCGGCCAGGGTTCCAAAGTCTTGGTCCGGCATCGGTTGCTGTCGCCTCCTCCCTGACGTCAGTGTGACAGGGGTATACAAGATGCAGCCGACACCATTTTCTTCAGTCTTTCTTGCTGCGCGGTGTCCGAAGCAGAAGCAGTTCACAAGTGCCGGTCGGCCGACTCCTGAGATTTTCATTCCGAATCCAGAACCGAAATCTTCTAAAAAAGCTAAGTACCCCGTTGTGGAAACTTTTTCTTGCCTCAGACCGATGTTAGTAAAAGTTAATAATTGTATTTCTTGTGGGAAGCAAATACCTCATAAGGATTTCCACTCCTGTTTTATTCCATGCCTAGGCCCTGACCACGACGTCACTGGTTGTCGGTTTTGTGTTAAGTTTAGCAAGTGCACTGTTAAACATCAGTTTGATTTTGCCTGACATTATTTTGGCAGAAAATTCAATTACAACATGCCATCTGAAATTCCGATGATCGCAATGCATAAAAAGCACAAGGACAGGCATCCGAGGCCCAAAACTGACGAGGCCTCTTCTAGGCTGGTCGCCGGTTCTCCAGTTTTCAGCAAGGCGCCTACGCAGCCCCTGACTACTGCTTCCACAGAACCACAGATCGCCTCCGACTCCCACGTGGAGCTGGCTGGGCCTTCGGGACACACTAGGGCTTCAGCTTACCGATCCTAACCCTACAGAGGGAACCGAAGTAGCTGAACAATCCACAGCTACAGAGGGTGTTTTCAGACCTACCCTGTTAACCATTAAACCCTCTGCTAAGTCTAAGCTCCCCTTAAAAGCAAACAGACATAACTCTCTCCAGGACAGGCTTCCATGCCTAAGAAACAAATGCTAAAAATGGCCGAGGACCTTATCACCCTGATCAGGAGGTCCCATCCCGCTCCTGATAAAAGGCCCAGACAGGATGCAGACTATGAATCTTCTGACCAGGTGTCCATTTCCTCAGACCTAGGATATTCTTTACCCCCTTATGAGGATTCTGATGCTGGAGAATCAATTCCATCAGCCTCTCCGCCTGAGGATTACTCCTTTGGGGGAGACTTTGCATACCATGAGGGAACATTTCCATTGGGAAGGCCAGGATTACTCAGAATCCAAGAAAAGGCTCAGAGACTTCCTTTTATTGCCTCAACACAGACCCCTTGCTGTCCTGCCAGTTTTAGATATTGTGGATGATGTATACACTGAATCCAGTTTAAACCGTGACTCCTTACCCCCAGCCCCAGTTAAACCTGATAGATATTAGAGTCCCTGACTCTTACAAATTTCTGTACAAAAGCCCTGTTGCTGACCCTGAAACTATTTCTCAGGGACCCAAAGGGATTAAGGCCTCCTCAGCAAAAAACCCAGTTCCCTCTAATAGAGATTCCAGAGCATTAGACAGATGGGGAAATAAGGTATATACGTCTACTACTTTAGCAATGAGAGCCTTGAATTGCCTGTTTCACATGCTAAAATATCAGCAATTTTTGATGTCTCAGTTGAAACAAAAGATGCTCCCAGATTCAGATCCTCCAAACCTAAAAGAAATGCAGGATTTATTGCATGCAGCTGAACAAGTGGGTAAACATACCTTGCAATGTGGTTTTGATTCCTTAGAGGCCTCTTGTAGAGCAGCAGTTACAGGCTCTGTCATTAGAAGGCATGCTTGGTTAAAAGAACATACGGTACCAGATTATTGGATGCACCTTTGCAGCGGGATGTGCTGTTTGGAGTTAAGGCAGAGGAGGTATTAAAGAAGATGGAGGATAAGGCAAAATCTATGCAAACAGTGAAAGATTTCTTACAGGTTCAGCATCCTCGTTTTAGCAGAAATTGGCCAACAAAGAATTGGTCCTTTCCAGTCGCAGATAGACCTCAAAGGGGCAGATAGACGTCCAAGAGGTAGAGGTCATACACAAGGCCCTTACGGGCCTCGACAATGGGGTACACCAGGCTAGAAAGAAGGGGAAGAACAGGCCTCAACCTTATAAAAAACAGCTTTGATGACTTTCCACACTGCAGCTGCCAAACATCTCTCTCTCGGCAGCCCCCTTAGGAGGAAAATTGGCACTTTTCTATCACAACTGGCATTGCATCACCAAAGACAAATGGGTTCTCAACATTGTATCTCAAGGTTACAGGTTCCATTTTCACACCCTGCCAAGGCTAAAAGGAATGCCAAATCTGCCACCAAATCAGTGAGCAGAGGCTCAAAAACAAATTACAGCTCTCATGGACATGAGAGCTATTCACCAGGTACCACCACAGGAACAAGGACAAGGATTTTACTCAAGACCCATTCTGGACCTTTCTTCACTAAACACTTACCTGGATGTTCCGAAATTCAAGATGTTGACACTACAGCAGCTTCTTCCCATGCTGGGGAAGAAAGCTTGGCTCGTGACTTTGGACCTCAGAGGCATACCTGCATGTCTCTATCAGACAAAACTGCAGAAGATACCTCCGATTTCTAGCTGGTTCAATGCACTATCAATTCTCTGCACTGCCCTTTGGCTTATCTACTGCGCCCAGGGTCTTCACAAAGTGCCTGGTACCAGTAATTGCATTTTGCAGGCAAAAAGGATTTTAAATTTATCCATACCTGGACGACTGCCTGATTCAAGCAGAGAGCAAGGACATTCTACTAAAGCATCTGGCGTACGTAAAAAAGTTAAGTTGCCTGGGGTGCACAGTAAACAAAAAGAAATCAAAACTAGTCCCCTCAGAACAGATGATATTTCTGGGTGCCAGCTTGAACACAACAGCCCAGATGGCTTGTCTCACACCAGACAAGCAAGGACAACTGACTCAATATTTTCAATTAATGGCAACAAAGACCCAACTCCCTGTAAGAAAAATTCTGCAAGCCTTGGGCTACATGGCATCTTGCATACTACTAATTCCATATGCCAGACTGCATATGAGGAAATTACAATGGGTACCTAAAGAGCGTATGGTCTCAACACTGTCAAAGTTTGGAAACAGCTATACCACTAATTCCTTGCCTGCAACAGGAGTTTCGATGGTGGGCACAAGCTTGTCACCTCAACATGGGACAGCCTTTCATTCAACCCACAGCCAGGCAGACACTGACAACAGATGCATCGGATTACACCTGGGGAGCACACATGGCAGGAAAATGTATCCAGGGTGAGTGGCCCACAGAGCAAAGACATCTCCACATCAATCAAAAAGAGATGCTAGCTGTACAAAATGCTATTAGGCTTTCAAGGACTTACTGCATCCAGGACAATTACTACTAAAGACAGACACCACCACAGTTATGTGGTACATAAACAAACAAGGGGGCACACACTCCTACCCCCTCTGCAGACAAGCCATGACCTTGTGGAACACAACTCTAAACTACCAAGTTCATCTGCAAGCACAATTCCTGCCAGGAGAGAAAAACACACTGGCAGACGACCTAAGCAGAAACATTATGGACCCACACAAATGGGAGCTGAATGAATGATAACACAAAAATGGTGGAGCCCGGACATAGATGTTTCCTTCCCCAAAGAACTGCCAATTACAGAAATTCTGCGCAAGGAGCTACCATCCACAAGCATTGAAAATGGATGCCCTTTCATTCAGCTGGAAAAAACTACAAGTGTACACACTCCCTCCTTTACCTCTCGTTCCAAAGGTACTCATAAAAGCCAGGCAGGAAGAGCCAAAATTGATCCTGATTTCACCAGACTGGCCATGCCAGCACTGGTACCCAATCCTAAAGAACTTAGCACAAGAACCACCTTGGATTTTGCCTCAAATCCTACAGTTGCTGACACAGCACAACAATCAGATACTTCACAGCCAGCTAAAGACCTTAAATCTAGCTGCATGGAAAATTCCTTAGTCAAGCAAGCAATGCCTCTTTCCAAAGCTGTTATGGATGTCATTCTGGAGGCCAGAAGGCCTAGCACCAGGAAAGTATACTCTGATAAATGGAAGAGATTTTGTGCCTGGAACCAAGCGCACAGCCTTGACCCTCTTGTCCCAAACATTCCTCAGATACTTCAATACTTAACTGAGATGCTGGACAAGGGCCTCTCTTTTTCATCCATCAAGATCCACGCCTCAGCTATCTCTGCTCACTACAACATGGATCCACCAATTTTTTCTAATCCTTTGCTCAAACAGTACCTCAGAGGGGCTAAAAACATAAGTCCGCCCCGTAGAGCACCTACACCAACTTGGGACCTCCGTTTTATTTTGGACAAGTTAACCTTACCTCCTTTTGAGCCAGCTAACACAGCAGAATTAAAATACATCTCTTGGAAAACTGCCCTGCTACTGGCAATAACATCAGCACAAAGAGTTTCAGAATTACAGGTACTAATGGCAGTGGAACCTTTCCTCATCTTCCACCATGACAGGGTGTCTTTAAGAACTAATCCTACATTTATGCCAAAGGTGGTATCAAGTGTGGCTCTAAACCAAACTATTCACTTGCCAACTTTTTATCCAAAACCACAGAACAAAGGGGAGAGACATTTACAGACAGTTATGCTTCTACTTGGACAAAACCAAAGCTTTCAGAAAATCTGAGCAATTATTGGTAGCGTACACTGCAGGAGCACAGGGAAAAGCCATTTCAAAGCAGACTATTTCAAAATGGATAGGACACTGTATACGTTTCTGCTATACCCACCATGGGAAGCCTGTACCTAGCAGCATCCGATTTCACTCCACCAGGGCAACAGCCACTTCAGCTGCCTACCTCAGAGGAGTACCTACCAAGGACATTTTGGAAGCAGCAACATGGTGTTCTGTGCATACCTTCACCAAACATTACCATTTGCCTTTATACTCCAAATCCAGAGCTGGCTTCGCCACTGCTGTACTGCAGGGCCTTATAGCCACCCCTAATGCCTTATAGATCCAGCCTCCCTACCTCAGCTTTGGGATTCCACCCAAGTGTAATGACTGCAGCAGTGTACGATGAACATAGTACAGTTTTGTACCTACCATAAATGTAGATGTTCGAGTGTAAACCCTGCTGCAGTCCAGGTTACCCTCCCTCCTTCCCCTCTTACTTTCTGGTACTTACCTAGGGCATCTACCCTTTTTTCCTATGGGGAGTATTTGCTGGTAACTAAAAATGTTTTTTTGCTTTTCTTTTGTATTTTTTACTAGCAATTTGAATTGCCTACCTATTTGGGGTCACCTGACATCTGGGGCAAGAAAAACTGAAGAAAATGGCGTCGGCTGCATCTTATACCCCTGTCGCACTGACGTCAGGGAGGAGGCGACAGCAACCGATGCCGGACCAAGACTTTGGAACTCTGGCCGACTGCGGGACCGCCTGATGGCAGGATATAACCCAAGTGTAATGACTGCAGCAGTGTTTACACTCGAACATCTACATTTATGGTAGGTACAAAACTGTACTTTTTATGTTTGCCGAAGTACTTGGCCCATTTGACAGATTTTTAGAGAGACTTTTGATGAAGGAGCTTTCCAAGTCCTTGTCAGGTAATCTGCCTGCATATGTACAGAAGACTGGTGAATTGCAGCTAGCTACCCATGTGAAATTGTTCAATCTCGCCGTTTGTTCTTACACACGGGTTCGGAGCCGATTCTCGGCTCCTAGTTGGCCGCATCACTAGCTCCGCATCTTCGAGAAAGCTCGAGGCACAGTAATATCCTATGATCCACAGTTGCTAACCCTCAGATCTAGTTTGCCGTTAGCAGCAGATCGCATTGAGAGGCTCGGGCCAGTATATATTTTTTCTACTTTTCTTGATATATAGTTCTCTTTCTACAGATTTATAGTCATTTTTTAGTGTTTAAATAAGTATTATAATAATAGGTGTTATTTGTGAGTATTTAGACTAGTTTAGTTAGTTTAAAAATTCTTTAGTTAAGGCCTTCGGGTTTTTTCTGTCAGGATTGACAGTATTTTAAAAAAAATGTTGCCTTAACTTCTCCTTTTTTCTATTCTATATATATATATATATATATATATATATATATATATATATATATCATAGTGTGCTGTGTGTTTTACATTTTTATATATATATTAGATTTAAGTTGTTTATTATTATTACACTTAATATTATATAGGGATTTTTCTTAAGTGTGCTGTGTTTTTTGGATTTTTTCCTTTTTACTTCAAAATGTCAGAAAAGACCAAATCTGGTTTTAAAAGGTGTCATTGCGGACAGATGATGTCCATTACTGACAACCACTCATCCTGCTGCGTCTACTGTCTTGGCCCTCTCCACTTGCAGGAAGACTGTTCCGTTTGTCATTCTTTTAGTGGGAAGGTCATGCTGGAAAGACGCAGGAAGTTGGTTGACAGAGGGTTGCTTAAACCTGATTTTCAGGAGGCCCTGGACAAGGCTGAACAGGTATCCAAGTCTTCGAAGGGGTCGAAGTCTTCAAGAGTGTCGGAGCCCAAGTCATCGGCTCCGAGCACCTCTTTTCAGATTCGGATGCCGGCTCGTATGACTTCGGTGCCAGGTGTCGAGAGTTTATCTCTGCACGAGGCTCAGGTCTTGGAGCCGGTGTCAGAGGTACCACCGTCTGCTATCCTTCGCTCTGTGACGGCTTTGATCCCTTTGACCCGTTCTTCGAGGCCCCTTTCCGACTCCGATGTGGACCGAGTGGTACATAAGCTTATGGAGAACTCGGCTTTGTCCAAATTAATCGAGGTTTCGTCCCAGCTGGTTTCGAAACTCGAGACTATTCCTGTTCCCTCAACACTTTTTCCTCCGAGACCCGTTGAGTCATTGGAGCTAGGAATCAAAGAACCGATGATTGTAGAGCCCTCTGTGCCGAAGCCTCCAGTAGTGCTATCGGCTCCGTTGACCTCGACTCCTTCGGAACCAGCTGGAGAGTCTCGGAGCCGAAGATCTTTCCTAGGTTCCGGGAGGGATAGTCGAACCGAGATTTCGGTTCCGACTCTTCCTCTCGGTGCCTCGGCTCAGATCAGTTCGGATCTGTCCTTGGTGTTGGAGCCCGTGGTTCCGATTCCGGAGAAACAACCTCCTTCTTCGGATCGGGTCGGATCTTCGGGTGGGGGCACCGGTGCCTTTGACATCATGAGGAAGGTCTTGTCTGATCAGACACATACTTCATCAGTATCTTCGTCTCCTTCCCCAAAAGGTCCGCATTCTGCTTCTGTGCCTTCGGCTCCTACCAAGCGTCGAGACCCAGTGCCTCAGAAGTCCCCACAGGGCGACTCTGGTTCCTCAGATGCATCCCCAGAAGCTCCCGCTGAGGATGTTCGAGGAAACGACTGTGCAAGAGGAGGCACATTGATTCCCCCCAGGAATCTCTCGCATCTGATACCGATTTAGATGAAACAGAAGGGTCCCCACGGTCCCCCTCTGAGGATGTCTCGTTTGCAGACATTTTGGAAATCCTGAAACAAAGGGGGACTGGCAAACCCTTACCCCTTCTGTGGATGAATCGGTCATGCTGAAGGCATTTGGGACTCAGCCTTCTACCTCCTGGGTGACTCCGCCATTTGGCGATCTCATGGATCTAATAGCCCGGAGGGATTGGGAAACACCCGATACAGTGGAACCAGTCCCTCGTAAGCCAAATAAATACATGACGGCCCCCCAGGACAAATCTTATCTTACAAAAGGGGTTCCCGTGGATACTATGGTGGTGGCGGCCACTAAGAAAGAGATGTCTGAATCATCTTCCTGTGTCCATCCTCCTAATAAGGATTCTAGGACGATGGACAGATATGCGAAGCGCATACTTAGTTCGGCGACTTTTTCCATCCGATCGCTCAACTACCTTACGCATTTCACGCATTTACAGAGAGATCTCATTAAGGAACTGGGAGATACTCTCCAGGGACACACAGATGCTGCTGTCGCCGAGAAAGTGACAGCGCAACTTTTAACACCCTAAACTCCATAGTCAACCCGTCCATGAGGCTGATTTCATACGCAGCCGAAGGATCGAATAGAGCGGCAGCTTCAGCGATCGCCCTGAGAAGGCAATCCTGGTTGCGCTTATGCTCCTTTGCGGAAGCCTTTAAGTCTTCCTTTGCCAACGCCCCCTTTGATGGTGCCTCCTTGTTTGGGCCCAAAGTAAAGGAGACTCTCACGAGGTGTGAACAAGA
Organism: Protopterus annectens; assembly: GCF_019279795.1. Taxonomy (NCBI): domain Eukaryota; kingdom Metazoa; phylum Chordata; order Ceratodontiformes; family Protopteridae; genus Protopterus; species Protopterus annectens. The sequence continues at coordinate 189,899,264 of NC_056747.1, read as the reverse complement.
AGGGAAGACCCTGTCTGCCGTAGGGGTCCGTTTTTCCGTCCCATCTAGACCCTACCCTAAAGGGCAACGAGGAGGAAAAATGTGGTTCCGAAAGACTCTGGGATCTTTTCAGCACACCCAAACTGACGCCCCCTCCAGAGGCAGAGGAGGGGGAAGAAACTGAAGACGCCACCCAGCCGGCAGAGGGGGTCTGCAAAATCAGGGCGACAGAGAGAGTTTCTCTGGAAAGCCCTTCCAGCACTCCTGAGTGCAGGCCCGGCTGTCCTACTCTGGAGGCAGTCGGGGGTCGCTTGGCTTTATACCCAGAGGCCTGGCTAAATCTTACATCAGATTCCTGGATAAAAAGCATAGTTACCAGAGGCTACAATATTCCCTTCATCAAAATGCCACCCAACTCCAAAAAACTCCCAGATGTTCCACCCAGTCTGCGAGACCAGGCAACCGTAGAGATAGGAAGGTTGCTCGAAAACAGATTCATCCAACCAGTCCCAGCGGACCAAATAGGATCCGGAACTTACTCAAGGTTCTTTTTAGTTCCAAAGAAAACAGGGGACTGGAGGCCAATTTTAGACCTCAGCAAATTAAATACCTTTGTGAAAAAGGAAAAGTTCCGGATGGTCACGCTACAGTCAATCCTTCCTTTTCTGCAGAAGGGCGACTGGATGTGCTCTATAGATCTCAAAGACGCATACTACCATATCAAGATGGCCAGGGCGTCCAGAGATCACCTGCGCTTCCGGCTGGGAGCCAGTCATTTCAAGTTTCACGCTCTGCCCTTTGGTCTCACCTCAGCCCCCAGGGTGTTCAACAAATGCATGGCAGTAGTAGCGTCTCACTTGAGACGAAGGGGATTCCGGGTGTTTCCTTATCTAGACGACTGTCTCCTATCCGCCACCACCGAGTATCGTCTTCTACAAGCCAGGGATTACACCATCAGTCTTTGCTCTTCACTAGGCATAACGGTGAATTTTGGAAAATCTGTCTTATCGCCGTCACAGCGTATCTTATTTATAGGAGCACAGCTAGACACCTCCCTGGCTCAAGTTACTCTCCCCCCACCAAGAGTATCAGACCTCAGGCAGCAAATTTCGGTCCTTCTACGCAGCAAGAGAGTCCCTGCACGACAAATATTAAGAGGACTAGGCTTGATGGCAGCCTCCCTTATTGTAGTTCCTTTAGGCAGAATGCACATGATGATTCTTCAATGGATGCTATTCGCCCAGTGGTCGTATCGACAACTTCCACTGTCTCACGAAATCTTGATCACGAATTTTTGCAAGAAGGATCTCTTGTGGTGGATACACAGTCAAGAGCTGAGACTAGGACGACCGTTTGTATTTCCCAGTCCGATAGCAACTCTAACCACGGACGCTTCCCTGATAGGGTGGGGGGGGATTCTTTCAGGGACAAACAGTCCAAGGTCAATGGTCCAACTTGGAGTACAATCTGCACATCAGTGTTCTAGAGCTGAGGGCAGTGTTTCTAGTGTTGCAACACTTTCACAAGTCCTTACCTCGGGGAACAGTGATAGTTCAGACAGACAACATGTCAGTGGTCCGGTACATAAACAAGCAAGGGGGAACCAGATCTTACCCGTTATGCAGAGAGGCCCTCAGAATTTGGCAATGGGCAAAGTCCACTGGACGCTTTCTGATAGCAACGCACATCCCGGGGACTTCCAACGTAATCGCGGACAGGTTGAGCAGAGCCATCCTGTTCCCTCACGAGTGGTCCCTCAAACCTCAAGTGGCGGAAGAGATCTTCCGCCGATGGGGCCAGCCTTGCTGCGACCTGTTTGCATCCCCATTGAATGCCAAATGCAGAAGCTACTTTGCCGTGTTACCCCCTCCAGGGGGTGTCCCCAGGGACGCACTGGTATACGATTGGCCCCCGGGTCTCCTTTACGCTTTTCCTCCTGTTCCACTAATTCCCAGGTTTTTGCAGAAAGCCAAACGTCTAAGGTTGAAGGAAGCACAGGCTAAACAGGCTGCTACGTCGTGGTCTGGGCCTAAACAAGGTAGGCAGTAAGAGTGGAAATCTTTGAGGTATTTGTTTCCCACAAGTTACAGTTATTTACTTTTTCTGACATCGGCTGAGGCAAGAAAGAGTCCCCAACGGGGTACTTAGCTTTTTAGAAGTCTTGAAGTAGTATTCGGTAGTAGTAATCTCTGGATCTGACCGACCGGCACTTGCGAACAGCTTCTGCTTGGGCACCAGCGGCAAGAAAGACTGAGGAAAATGGCGGGCTGATGCCTTTATACCCGAAGACCAGCAGAGATGACGTCGGGTGAAGTGCGACATCAGCCGAAGCCGGACCCAGACTTTGGAATCCGGCCGACCGAAGGGCTGCCTGACGACAGGACAACCCATTTGTTATGACTGCAGATGCTATCCTGTTCGGACATCTACATTTATGGTAGGTACAAAACTGTACTTTTCCCTTCCTTCAATCTCATCAAGTGGAGGAACCATGGATGCTGGACCCGGAGCCAGACCTGTTGACACATTCGTCGGGAGTTCCTCAAACTGACAGCTTGGCTGCTCCGCTTCCCATCTTAGCCAGGTCGGAGTTACTATCCCCTGCAGTACAACAAAATATTGTATCTTCTCACAAACCATCTGCAAGGAAATTGTACAACAGCAAATGGAACTGTTTTGCGCACTGGGCCTCCAAACAAGGTACATATCCATTCAGGGCTCCAGTACACAAGATAGTAGATTTTCTTACCACACTTTTTCAAGAAGGAGCATCAACATCCACTATAAGGGTTCAACTGGCTGCTATATCCAATTTTCATATTGGCCGTGAAGATGGTTCTCTTATGTCCCACAGGCTTTGTAAAGCCTTCATGAAAGGTACCTTTCACCTCCGTCCCACCTTTCGTAATCCAATAGTACCTTGGAATCTTAATCTCATGCTGTCACAACTCATATTGCCCCCATTTGAACCAGCAGCCACAACTCTGTTAAAATTCCTTTCGTGGAAAACAGTTTTTCTGGTTGCCATCACTTCCGCCAGGAGAGTTTCAGAGTTACAGGCTCTATCTATCCGACCCCAGTATATGATTTTTCATCCAGATAGAGTAACCTTGCGCACCAATCCGTCCAGTTCGATTCAGAACATCAGTCAGTGTGTCGAACTACCTACCTTCTTTAAAAACCATTCCAATAAGTTAGAATACACATTGCACAAATTGGACGTTCACAGGCAGCTAAGATTTTGCTTACATAGGACAAAAGAGTACAGAAAGTCAGACCAACTATTTGTCTCATATGCGGACCAAAGGAAAGGACAGGCAGTAACGAAGGTTACCTTATCCAAATGGCTCTCAGATTGCATAAATTTTGTATATGGTGAATCGAAACAGCAACTCCCTTTCAAACCCAGAGCTCATTCTACAAGGGCGATCGCTGCCTCTTCAGCCCATACCGCTCGTTTGCCTTTAGATACCATTTGCGCAGCGGCAACTTGGGCAAAACCACATACTTTTATCGCCCACTATAAACTAGACAAAAGCTCCAGGGGCAGGGCGATGTTTGGTTCCACTGTACTCAGGAATGTTCTCCCTTGAGCCACCCAGGAAAAAGGAGCTAGGGACGCTACCCATGTGTGAGAACAAATGGCGAGATTGAACAATTTCACATTAAGAAGTTATGTCTTACCATAACGATCCATGTGAATTGTTCATCTTGCCTTTGTTCGTACCCCCCCCCCCTCCATCCCCCGTCCTGCAGTCTGGGAGAACGGTTTCAACTGAATTCCTTTTCAGCCTTTTCTAGACATGGTTAGCATATTGTTGTACATTAGTAATGGCATCTTTTCTCCTCTATTTGAGAGTAGGGTCCCAGACACTGTGTAGTATCTGTTTATAAGTGTTCTAGACACAGTTCTAAAAGGGATTCCTCTGGCATAGCAAACTAGATCTGAGGGTTAGCACCTGAGGATCATGGGATATTACTGTGCCTTGAGCTTTCTCGAAGATGCGGAGCTAGTGATGCGGCTGACTCGGAGCTGAGGATTGGCTCCGAACCCATGTGCAAGAACAAAGGCGAGATGAACAATTCACATGGAACGTTATGGTAAGAACATAACTTATTCAATCTATGTCCAACATCTCCATATGCCAGTTTTCCAGTGAAGTGTATGTCATGTGGAGAGCTGCAGGCAGTGGCATTGCCATTTGCCAGCACACCCGGATGCATCTCTTCAATTTTTCTGTAGAACTTTTAAGACGTTCTTTTGCTCCCTTTGATGGTTACAAACATTTTTTGGACTCTGGATCAAAGAAACTTTTACCAGAGGTGAACAAGCGGGTAAAACCCTGTCTGACATGGGCATCTGTTTTTCCATCCCCCAAAGGATTTTCCCTTTACCAAAAAGGTGGAAAGAAATTATAGATGTTCATGTTTCATTGTTGCTGTCATTACACATGGGTTATCCTGCTGGCAGGCTACCCACAGTCGGCCTGAGTTCCAAAGTCTAGGTCTGGCATCAGTTGCTGTCGCCTCCTCCCTGACGTCAGTCCGCCAGGGGTATAAAAGATGCAGCTGATGCCATTTTCTTCAGTCTTTCTTGCCGCGAGGTGCCCGAAGCAAAAGCAGTTCACAAGTGCCGGTCGGTAGACTCCTGAGATTTTCAGTTTTGAATTTCAGATCCGAAGTCTTCATTAAAGCTAAGTACCCCATTGGGGAAACTTTTTTTCTTGCTCCAGACCGATGTCAGAAAAAGTTAATAATTGTATTTCTTGTGGGAAGCAAATGCCTCATAAGGATTTTCATTCTTATTGTATTCCTTGCCTAGGTTCTGACCACGACGTTGCTAGTTGTCAGTTTTGTGCTAGATCTAACCAACGCACTATTAAGCGTCGGTACAATTTTGCATTTCATTATTTTGGCTGAAGATTTAACTATATAATGCCGTCGGAGCAACGGACTACTGGAGTTTATAAAAAGTGCAAAGAAAAGGACAGGCACCCGAGGTCCAAAACCGACGACGAGGCTTCCGCTAGGCCTGTCGCCGGTTCGCCAGTTCTCAGTGAGGCACTTTCGCAGCCCCTGACGCCCGCTACCTCAGAGCCACAGGCTGCTTCCGACTCCCACGTGGAGCCGACTAGGCCGCTGGAAACTCAAGGTATTGGACACTCTGAAACTATTCCCTCAGATGGGTCCTGAGCCGCTGAGCAGGCATCGGCTTCTGAGGGTGTTTTAAGGCCTACACAGTTATATATAAAACCAACTTCAGCTTCAAAGGCAAAGACTAAAGCAGCTCTAAAGACAAAGAAATGAGTACAGCATCCTCCTGGACAGCCCTCCATGCCTAAAAATCAGATGCTTAAAATGGCCGAAGACCTAATTACTTTGATCAGGAGTTCCCATCCCCCTCCCTGATAAGAGGCCTAGGCAAAAGATAGAATATGCATCTTCAGATCAGGTTTCCATTTCCTCTGATTCCTCTTCTGAACAGGAATATTCTCTTCCTCCCTATGAGGATTCTGATGCTGAAGAATCTATCCCTTCAGCCTCTCCTCCTGAGGATTATTCGTTTGGGGAAACCCTGCAAACTATGAGGGAGCATTTCCACTGGGAGAGCCAAGATTACTCAGAATCCAAGAAAAGGCTCAGAGACTTCCTTTTATTACCTCAGCACAGGCCCCTTGCTATTCCACCTGTTTTAGACATTGTAGATGATGTATTCTCAGAGTCCGGACTGTCTCCTGACTCTTTGCCACCAGTTCCTGTTAAACCAGACAGATACTACAGGGTTCCTGATTCACATAAATTTCTTTATAAAAACCCTGCTGCAGACCCAGAAACTATCTCTCAGGGTCCCAAAGGGGTCAAGGCTTCCACTGCAAAAAACCCTATACCCTCTGATAGGGATTCAAGGGCCCTCGACAGATGGGGGAAAAAGATTTGTACTTCTGCTACTTTGGCTGTAAGAGCTTTAAATTGTCAATTTCATATGCTTAAATATCAGCAATGTCTAATGCCACTGCTTAAACAGAAAATGTTTACAAATTCAGAATGTGCAGAAAACAAAGAAATGCAGGATTTATTGCATGCAGCTGAACAAGTAGGAAAGCATACTTTGCAATGTGGTTTTGATTCTCTAGAGGCCTCTTGCAGGGCCGCTGTTACAGGTTTTGTCATTAGGAGACATTCGTGGTTTTAAGAACAGAGTCTGCCTGATCATGTTAAAGCAAAATTGCTAGATGCTCCATTACAACATGATACCTTGTTTGGTGTTAAAGCAGAAGAGGTGTTGAAGAAAACTGAGGACAAAGCTAAATCTATGCAAACAGTCAAGGATTTCTTACAGGTACAGCCTCCCAGATTTAGCAGGAACTGGCCTGCAAATAATTGGTCCTTTCCAGTGTCAGACAGGCCACAAAGAGGCAGATACAGACGCCCCAGAGGCAGATCACAGCCCCAAGTTTCATACAGGCCTAAACAATGGGGTGCTTCTGCCTCCAAAAGTGGAGAAGAAAAATCATAGCCATACAGGAAACCGTCTCAATGACTTTTTCCTGCCAGTACCAAGCACTTATCTTCTGGCAGCTCCTTTGGGGGGAAAACTAGCGCTTTTTGCGCAAAATTGGCACATGATCACACAGGACAAACGGGTCTTAAATATTGAATCCCAAGGCTACAGGTTCCACTTTCACACCCTGCCAAAGCCAAACGGTATGCCAGACCTGCCAAAAAATCAATGGGCAGAGGCACAAAAACAAGTTGCATCCCTCATGGACATGAGAGCCATTCAGCAAGTACCACAGCAAGAGCAGGGACTAGGATTTTACTCAAGGCTATTCTTGGTGCCCAGAAAGGACAAAACCTGGAGACCAATACTGGACCTGTCTATCCTGAACACATTCCTGTATATTCCAAAATTCAAAATGTTAACTCTGCAGCAGCTTCTGCCCATGCTGGGCAAGAAGGCTTGGCTTGTGACTTTAGACCTAAAAGAGGCATACCTGCATGTCCCAATCAGACTATCATGCAGAAGATACCTCAGATTTATAGCTGGCTCAATGCATTACCAATTCTCTGTGCTGCCCTTTGGCTTATCTCCTGCACCCAGGGTCTTCTCAAAATGCCTGGCACCAGTAATTTCTTTTTGCAGACAGAGGAATTCAAATATATCCTTACCTGTACGACTGCCTTATTCAAGCAGAGAACAAGGACACACTACTGCAGCATCTGGCGTTTGTAGAAACATTGCTAACAGGCCTAGGGTACACAGTAAACGAAAAGAAATCAAAACTCATACCCTCTCAAGAGAATATTCCTGGGTGCAAGCTTAAATACAACTGCCCAGTTGGCTTATCTCACGCCAGACAAACACAGACAACTGACTCCTTTTTTCAAAATGTTGGCAACAAAGACCCAGTTATCTGCAAGAAAAATTCTGCAGGCTTTTGGCTTCATGGCATCCTGCATTCTGCTAATTCCATATGCAAGACTGCATATGAGGAAACTTCAGTGGTATCTAAAAAGTGTTTGGACTCAACATTGCCACAGCCTGGAAACAGTAATTACCCTCATTCCCTGCCTGCAACAGGAGTTTCGATGGTGGGCAAAAGCCTGTCACCACAACACAGGACAGCCATTCACCTTACCCACAGCCAGGCAGACATTGACAACAGATGCATCAGATTATGCCTGGGGGGGCCCATATGGCAGGAAGATGTATTCAGGGCACATGGTCCGCAAGTCAAATGCATCTACATATCAATCAAAAAGAGATGCTAGCAGTTCAGAATGCCCTGACAGCCTTCAAGGATCTATTTCATCCAGGACAACTACTGATAAAGACAGATAATACCACAGTCATGCGGTACATAAGCAAAGGAGCACACATTCCTACCCCCTCTGCAGACTAGCCATGAACTTGTGGGACAGCATTGAATTACCAAGTACATCTGCAAGCACAATTCCTGCCAGGAAGGATAAATACTCTGGCAGACAAACTAAGCAGAAACCTAATGGATCCCCACGATTGGAAATTGGTTCCACAAGTCTTCAGCATGATAAGAAGTAACTGGGGATGCCTGGACATAGACCTATTTGCCTCCCCTTACATTTGCCAACTACAGTGATTCTGCACAAGGACTTATCACAAGCAAGCATGAGAAGTGGATGCTCTATCTTTCAGCTGGAAAAACTGTATATGCCTTTCCTCTTCTGCCTCTCCTCCTCAAGGTACTCCTCAAGGTCAAACAAGAGAAGCCAAACATGATACTGATTGCCCCAGACTGGCCTCGCCAGCACTGGTATCCAATCCTAAAGAGCTTGTCTCAATGCCCAGCTTGGACATTACCTCAAATTCCTCACTTATTGACCCAACAAGACAGTCAGATCCTGCACAGCCAGCTCGGGACCTTAAACCTGGCAGCATGGCGGATAATGTAGCCATTCAAGACACACCTCTTTCTAAAGCAGTCATGGATGTTATTTTAGAGGCCAGGAGGCCTAGCACCAGAAAATCTTATGCAGAAAAATGAAGAAATTCTGTGCTTGGAACCAGGCACAAGGTATTGATACGATTGCCCCAAATATTCCTCAGATTTTGCAATACTTAACTGAGATGCTGGATAAAGCCCTTTCTTTTTCATCAATTAAAATTCATGCCTCTGCCATTTCAGCTCATTACAATACAGAACCACCTATTTTTTCTCATCCATTACTAAGGCAGTACCTCCGAGGGGCCAGAAACATAAGCCCCCCAAGGAGAGCACCAATACCTGCATGGGACCTCAACTATGTCTTGGAAAAACTTACACTGTCTCTGTTTGAGCCAGCCCCTGCAGCCGATATAAAATTCTTATCCTGGAAAACAGCTCTGCTCCTAGCAATAACCTCCGCTAGATGAGTCTGAGATACAGGCACTCATGGCTGTGGAACCTTTTATCATTTTCCATCCTGACAGGGTTTCTCTGAGGACAAACCCTACATTTATGCCTAAGGTAGTAACCAGTGTGGCCCTTAACCAAACAATTCACTTGCCTACCTTTTACTCAAACCCACAGAATAAGGGTGAGAGACTTCTGCATTCTTTGGACATTCACAGACAGCTACGCTTGTACTTGGACAGAACCGAAGCTTTCAGAAAGACTGAACAGCTTCTAGTAGCATATGCTGCAGGATCACAAGAAAAGCCTATTTCAAAGCAGACTATTTCAAAGTGGATAGGCCACTGCATTCATTTCTGCTATTCACAGCATAGCAAATCAGTGCTTAAGGGCATTAGGCCACATTCCACCAGAGCAGCAGCCACTTCAGCAGCCTTCCTCAGAGGAGTACCAACCAAAGACATCTTAGAGGCTGCAACCTGGAGTTCAGTGCATTCTTTTACAAAGCACTATCACTTAGCTCTCTACTCTAAATCCAGGGCAGGCTTTGGCACTGCAGTTCTGCAGGGCCTGATAGCCTCCCCTAATCCTGTTTAGCACCAGCCTCGCAACCATAGCTTTGGGATTCAACCCAATTGTAATGACTGCAACAGTGAAACACGAACATAGTACAGTTGTGTACCTACCATAAATGTAGATGTTCAAGTGTATTCACTGTTGCAGTCCAGGTTACCCTCCCACCACCCCCCTTTTCCTTGCTGGGACTTATCTGTACTTCTCTATTCTATACAACCTATGTGGTGTATTTGCTTGTAGATGAAGGAAAAGTTGTTTTTTGGTTATGCATGCTTATTGACATTAGTGAGCCTACCATTTTAGGGGCACCTGACATCTGGGGCAAGAAAAACTGAATAAAATGGCGTCGGCTGCATCTTTTATACCCCTAGCACACTGACGTTAGGGAGGAGAAGACAGCAGCCGACGCCAGACCTAGACTTTGGAACTCAGGCCGACTGCGCGTAGCCTGCCAGCAGGATAACCCAATTGTAATGACTGCAACAGTGAATAAACTCGAACATCTACGTTTATGTTAGGTACACAACTGTACTTTCCATAATTTTCCAGAGCTTTACTCAGGACTTTCTCTGTTGACAGACACTACCCCTTTCCAAGGCAGAGGGGAGAATAATTTCAAAGGATATTACCCCAGTGGCAGAGATGGCATAAAAAATAAAGGGTTTTGAGGTCCCTTTTCCAAGAAGCCCTTTCCACACTCCTGAATGGTTCCCTGCCTGCCAGACTTTGGAGGCATTTGTCCCTACATCCTCACACCTGGTTAGCCATCACACAAGACTCTTAATTGCAGAAGATTATTACCAGAGGCTGGGTTATTTCCTTTGCTTTCCACCTAACAAACAAAAAGAAAATTCCCAATGTTTTACTTTGTTAGAGGAAATTGCAATGCTGCTAGAAAAGCAAGTCATGTAGGAGGTCCCACCAGACCAGCAAGGATCCGGAGTCTGTTCAAATTTCTTTTTGATTCCAAAGAAGGCCCATTCTAGACCTCGGCCATGTCAAACAATTTGTAAAACAAAATCCCAATTGGTGATTGATCAGTCTGTTCTGCCTCTTTTGGGGGAAGGGTGACTGGATGTGCTTGATTAGACCTTCAGGATGCCTACTATCACATAAAGATAGTGAGTCAGTCCAGGAGGTTTCTCCACTTTTGGCTGGGGTCCATTCATTTTTGGTTCATAACGCTGCCTTTTGGTTTCACCATAGACCCAGGGTGTCCACCAAGTGCACAGTAGTGGTAGCAGTGCATCTAAGGCTGCAAGGATACTCAGCAAACACATTGCCTTACTGGCATATGGGTAGTAGTGCCATGCTACCCCCCCCCCCTCAATATCGATCAAAGCTCTGAACTCCTCCCAGTGCATGTTTGTGAGGGTGAAGAACCAGTCCTGTGACAGGCCTATGGCAGTGCTTCACACTCGTACTGTGGACCTTTCAGTTTTCTTGTCACAGTGAGAGAAAGATCTCTTGAAATATTTTCTTCTTAACTGGGTGACATCAGCTGAATATCTCAGACAAGAAAATCCTTTTGAGTTTTATTTCCTCCCTCTCCCTTCTCTGTCGGTTCTTGAGTAGTGTATTTTGCTGCTTTGACTGTCATTTTTTCTGATTGAAAACTTTGTATATGCTTCTGTTTTTACTTTGACTAATACAATAAAGCCTGTTGATTTAAAAGCTACATTTGGAATTTTTGACAGGAAAACCTGCTGAGTTTGCATTTTTTTCTTCATGGCTGTGATTATTTGAGGTGACTGAGTTAGATTTACAGAATTTTAAACTGTTTTTTTTCATTTAAATTGCAATTTGACACCATTTTCTGTGCTAAACATTTCTGACGTTTTCATCAGTTCAGTTTAATTTTTGTCCAGTGCTGGTTTAGGCTATATCCATTCATTTGGACTAAGACTACTCTCTCACAAAATTGGGACTTTTGTGCATATGTTTTGTTTTGGAACTGTTATTGAAAATACTGTCATTTTCTCAGTGCAATGTTCAGAATTGCATCCCTACAGAAAATCTGTAGGTTGTTGTATAAAGGGAGAATAGTGGATTTGTTCATCTTTTTAATGACCATGCAGCCAGTATCTGGTTTTGAGCTGGCTAGATGTTCTTCGTCTTCCATTGCTGCAGTCCTGACTATAGGGTATAGTCCGCGTCCAGTCGGCCCGAATACCAGAGTATAAGGCTGACGTCGGTCAGGGCGCATTAGACTGACGTCAGTACGTCAGGGTACTAATGCGCATGACCGACGTCATATCCTCAGTCTTTTTTGCCGCATGGTCCGATGCAGAAGCAGTTTTGCGAGTGCAGGTTGGCGTACTGAAATATTTCCGAAACCGGAGTTTCAGACCGAAACAGAGTTGGCTAAGTACCCGTTGGGGAACATTTTAGTTTTTCTTGCCTCAGTATTTTACGGATGTCAGAAAAAGTGAATAACTGTATTTCTTGTGGGAAACAGATACCTCATAGGGATTATCATACCTTGTGTATACCTTGTTTAGGGCCTGAGCACGACGTTGTTGGTTGCCGCTCTTGTGCTAGGTTTAACAAACGCACAATTAAGAGGAGGTTAGACTGTGCCAGGTTAGTGTTTGGGAAGCGTTGCAATTATAAAATGCCGTCGGATGCTCCGTCGCCCGCTTCCAAGAAGCGCAAGGATAAAACAGTGAAGCCTAGGGTTGAGGAACTGGCAGTCCCGGACGTCGGTTCTTTAGAAGGCTCAGTGGAGCCGGAGGTTTTGCCAGGAGTTTCCATGGAGTCCCAGGCAGAAACTATACTCTTACAGGATGTGCCTTCTCAGGAGGTAGGCCAGGCTGAGGGGACTTCTCAGGTGACTGTTCTTCCCTCTCTTCCCAAGGTAGTTAGGGCCTCTCCTTCTGTTGCCAAAACTTCTTTGAGAGGTAGGCCTACTTCAGCTTCAGTGGGGGCTTCTCCTAGCATTTCGGGTTCTGTACCTAAGAAACATATGCTTAAAATGGCAGAAGATTTGATTACTATGATTAGAGGTTCTATGCCCCGCCTGATAAGAGGCCTAGGGTGGAACCGGAGTTTGATAGTTTTGAACAGTGTTCAGAGGCTTCAGAATCTTCTGTGGAAGATATGCAGGACTATCCTACTTATTCTGATTCTGATGTGGATGATTCCACTCCTACAGCTTCTCCACCTGAGGATTTCTCATTTTCAGAGACTTTGCATTCCATGAGGGAGCACTTTAAATGGGAAGGCCAGGATTATTCTGACTCCAGGAAAAGGCTTAGGGAGTTCTTGTTTTTACCCCAGCATAGGCCTTTAGCTATTCCTCCTGTGTTGAATGTGGTGGAAGATGTTTTGCAGAGGCTTCCCTGAACCCTGACTCTTTGCCTCCTGCTCCTGTTAAGCCTGATAGGTATTATAGGGTGCCCGAAGCTCATAAATATTTGTTTAAGAGTCCAAGGGCGGACCCAGAAACTATTTCTCAAGGGCCTAAGGGGGTAAAGGCTTCTGTGGTTAAAAATCCTGTTCCCACTGATAGAGGCAAGGGCTTTGGATAGGTGGGGAAAGAAAGTGTATACTTCTTCCACTCTAGCCATGAGAGCTTTGAATTGTCAGTTTCACATGCTAAAATATCAGAATTATCTCCTTTCACAATTGAAATCTAAGGTGGATGCTTTGGCGGAAGGTATTGAGTGTAAAGAGTTGCTGGATTTGGTTCATGTGTCTGAACAAGTGGGTAAGCATTCTTTGCAATGTGGTTTTGATGCTGTACAGGCCTCCTCGAGGGTGGCTGCTACCAGTTCTGTTCTTCGCAGGCATGCCTGGTTGAAGGATCAGAATTTAGCTGAGCATGTTAAGACAAGGATTTTGGATGCTCCTTTACAGTCTGATGTGTTGTTTGGTTCACCTGTGGAAGCAGTTTTAAAGAAAATGGAGGACAAAGCTAAGTCTATGCAAACTGTTAAAGATTTTTGCAGGTGCAGCCACCAAGTTTAGTAGAAATTGGCCTGCTAAGGGGTGGACATATCCTGCTTATGATTCTCAGTCTAGGGGTAGGTCTAGACGTGGTAGGGGCAGGGCTCAAGGTTCTTTTAGGCCTAGAACAGGGAGTTCACCTGCTCAGACTTCTGGTGAGGGCAGGGGTCAGTCCTTTCGTAAACAGACCCAATGACCTGTTTTTTCAGCTGCCAGCAGATTCTCGTTTGGCAGCTCCTTTGGGAGGAAGACTGTCTCTTTTCAAAGAAAATTGGGATTTAATTACTCAAGACAAATGGGTGTTGGATATCATTCACCACGGTTACAGATTTTATTTCCATACAATGCCCCTTTCAAAGGCATGCCAGACGTTCCTCCTCAACAAAGAAAAGAGGCTCACAAGCAAGTTTTACAGTTACTTCACATAGGGGCCATTCAGCCAGTCCCTGTATCAGACAGGGGCCTAGGATTTTATTCTCGCCTGTTCCTTGTACCAAAGAAGGGAAACACGTGGAGACCAATTTTGGATTTATCTATCCTCAACACTTATCTGGACATTCCCAAGTTCAAGATGTTGACGTTACAACAGCTTTTACCTCTGCTGGGCAAAGATCACTGGATGGTAACTTTAGATCTCAAAGAAGCTTACCTTCATGTGCCTATAAGGCTAAGTTGCAGGAAATATCTGCGGTTTCGAACTGGAAATTCTCATTATCAGTTCTCTGCATTGCCCTTTGGCTTATCTACTGCACCCAGAGTGTTCACAAAGGTTCTGGCTCCAGTGATAGCTTACTTCAGGCTTCAAGGAATTCAAATCTATCCTTACTTGGGCGACTGCCTGATTCTGGCTCAAGAAAGGAAGTTCTTCTACAGCACCTGGAATATGTTATCGCAGTGCTAAGATGCCTAGGGTATTCTGTGAGCGAAATAAAGTCCAGTCTAGTACCCTCTCAAGACTTGTGCTTTCTGGGTGTGAGGCTGAATACAGCAGCCCAGATGGCCTTTTAACCCCGGACAAACAAAAGAGTCTGTCACTTTACTTCCATCAACTATCTCATCAGTCCGTGCTGACTGCAAGGACAGTCCTTCAAGCATTAGGGTTCATGGCATCTTGTATTCTGGTGCTTCCCAATGCCAAACTGCATATGAGGAAGTTACAATGGTATCTCAAAAATGTATGGACACAGCACTGCCAGGATTTGGACACTGTCATTCAAATAATACCTTGCCTTCCAAAAGAATTCTTGTGGTGGGCTCAGGAATGTCACCTAAACAAGGGACTCTCTGTGACCCGGCCAGAGGCAACTCAGATCTTAACGACAGATGCCTCGGACATTGCTTGGGGAGCTCATCTAAATGGAAAGTGGATACAAGACAAGTGGCCTGCCAGACTACAGCATCTACATATCAACATGAAAGAGATGTTAGCAGTCCAGTTTGCATTAATGGCTTTCAAGGAGTTACTTCTTCCAGGGCAGGTGTTGATTCTAACAGACAACACAACTGTCATGTGGTACATCAACAAGCAAGGGGGAACACATTCTTATCCTCTATGCAGGCAAGCAATGATTTTATGGGAGACTGCGCTAAGCCTGCAACTAACTCTTCAGGCAAGGTTTCTGCCAGGAGCACAGAACTCCTTAGCGGATGTGTTAAGCAGACAAATCATGGATCCCCACGAGTGGAAACTGGATCTTCATGTATTTCAGAAACTGACAGTGTCATGGGAACTCCAGACATAGATCTGTTCGCTTCTCCACTAAACCACCAGCTGCCAAAGTATTGCACAAAGGGGTTTCATCACACGGCTTGGAAAGTGGATGCTCTGTCTTTCAGTTGGAAAAACCTTCATGTGTATGCCTTTCCACCTCTACCTCTTCTTCCAAAGGTACTGTTAAAGGTCAGACAAGACAGGCCAAGGATGATTTTGATAGCTCCAGATTGGCCTCGGCAACACTGGTACCCTCTACTACGGAGTCTGGTAAAGAAGCCTCCATGGCCTTTACCTCTGATTCCTCATCTGTTATCTCAGAAGGACGGTCATCTGCCCAATGTCAAGCTACACTCTCTTCATCTAACAGCTTGGCATATTCTGTGTTGAAACACAGCAGGTCTCAACTTCCTCAACAAGTTTTAAATGTAATTATGGAAGCTAGAAGACCTAGTACAAGGAAAGTGTATGCAGAAAAATGGAAGAGATTTTTATGTTGGAGTACAGCAAAGAATTTGGAGATTTCTGAGCCTAATTTGAGTGTGGCTCTTCAATATCTTACTGAACTATTGGACAAAGGTTTGTCCTTCTCTTCCATAAAGATTCATGCTGCAGCAATTTCAGCTCACTATGATTGTGACCCACCTTTGTTTTCGCATCCTTTGTTCAAGCAGTTTCTTAGAGGGGCAAAGAATATAAGACCCCCACGTAGAGCTCCTACTCCTGCTTGGGATCTCAATTTTGTGTTGGAAAAACTTACTCTACAACCTTTTGAGCCTGCAGCTACTGCTGAATTGAAATATTTGTCATGGAAGACTGCTTTTCTGTTGGCTATTACTTCTGCAAGAAGGGTGTCTGAGTTGCAGGCCCTTATGGCAGTAGAGGCCTTTCTGATTTTCCATAAGGATAGGGTATCATTACGTACTAATCCTTCTTTTATGCCTAAGGTGGTTTCTAGTGTGGCTTTAAACCAAACTATTCATTTGCCTACGTTTTTGCAGATCCTCAAAATAAAGGGGAAAAGATTTTGCACACTTTAGATGTACACAGGCAATTGCGTTATTATTTAAGCAGGACTAAGGATTTTAGGCAGTCTCAGCAGTTGTTTGTTTCTTTTGCTTTGAGTTCTCAGGGCAAGCCTGTGTCAAAACAAACTATTTCTAGGTGGATTGGCTTTTGCATTGCATTTTGTTATTCCCATCATGGCAAGGAGATTCCAGCTGGGATTAGGCCTCATTCCACTAGGGCTACTGCCACTTCAACAGCATTTCTAAGGGGTGGCAACTAAGGATATTCTGGAAGCAGCTACTTGGAGTTCAGTGCATACTTTCTCTAGGCATTATCACCTTCCTATCTACTCTAAGTCTAGGGCTGGTTTTGCCACAGCTGTTTTACAAGGCATGTTGTCAGCTCCTACTACTTTATAATTTGCCAGCCTCCCTTACCTCTGCTTTGGGATTCTACCCAATAGTCAGGACTGCAGCAATGGAAGGCGAAGAACATAGTACAGTTTTGTACCTACCATAAATGTAGATGTTCGAGGATTCCATTGCTGCAGTCCAATTTACCCCCCTCCTTCCCCTCTGTATTTAGGGGTGGTTGTGTAGGTGAGTTTACATGCTTATATTTTTGTATATATTGTTGTATATATTGTACATGTTTTGGTGCAGGTTTTTGGGACTTGTCTTTTAGGGTCTTCTGACATCTGGGGCAAGAAAAGACTGAGGATATGACGTCGGTCATGCGCATTAGTACCCTGACGTACTGACGTCAGTCTAATGCGCCCTGACCGACGTCAGCCTTATACTCTGGTATTCGGGCCGACTGGACGCGGACTATACCCTATAGTCAGGACTGCAGCAATGGAATCCTCGAACATCTACATTTATGGTAGGTACAAAACTGTACTTTTCTTGTCCCTTGACTTAATTGATGCACCCCCCAAGCCATCTTCCCCATTTGCATCTACAAAATGAAAGAATAAATGAAAAATGTGCTTTAGCTTAGGGCTTTAGATTCTGCAGTAGCCTTATCTTTAGACAGACTAGCAAGTCGTTCTCCTTTTGTTACCTTCACGTCCCCTGGTGTGGTTGTAGTACCATAACTGTGCATGGCACAAGGGTCAGACACATCCTATGGTGCTGTACCATTGCCTGCTGCAGGCATAGGAGAGACAAACTCTTTAGATGCATTGGAAGTCAGAAGTGCAAAATCTGTTGCCAGTACTGATACTTTTCCCACAGGGGCTCCCCCACTAATGTAATGTATGCCAGAAAGAGAAGATTCTCTACATGGTGGGGCTGTAGTCTCTGACTGGTCTTCCACCTTAGATTGTGTCTGGATAGAGCCATGAGGTACGCAATTGGTTAATAGGTACATACACAGGTTGTTATGCCAGTGCTTCCACCCCCATTCAGTATGCTCTGTATCCTGTGAGCACAGTGACATGTTTGTGTTGGATCAGTTGGTTCCTCTGATAACGAACAGGGACCCAAACAGATGTTTTCTTTTCACTCATTTGATCCCAGAGTTAGGAGAGGTCTTCTGTAAAGCTTGTAGTTTTCCTGTGTTGGTTGAGCTTTTGCCTAAGAAAGGGTTTAAGATATTTTAGGTATGCTTTATCTCATCCCCTCCAGGTTCTTCTGTCTGCTGACTCTGTTTCACTGTCCTCTGTGGTCTTATGACTGTGTCTTCTTTGTCCTCATTCTCTCAAGTGGCTAGAATATTAGGGAAAGTAGCTGGTGCAGTCCAGTGTGGTAGTTTTTTAAACTACTCAGTGTTTTATGTGGAAGTTTGTTTTGACATAAATGTGCAGTTTAGATGAATTTGTAGTGTTACTGCCTACTGAGCAAAAGGTCTTTGTTAAAGATACTGTTGCTGATGTTTCTCAGGTCTCAAAACATGCTCTAAAAAGTGCCCTGGAAGGGGCTAATACTGTTTCTAGAAATCCATTATTATCAGTGGTGATTAGGAGGTAAGTTTGGCTGCAATCCCAGAATTGTTCGGATGAGTTAAACAATCCCTGGGATTCAATAACACATACACTGTTTACACCTTTCTGAGTGAACACACAACACAAACATAACTCACACCTTCTGCCCCTAATTTTAGTTTTCCTACTGATATTCTTGCAGCTTTAAATATTGACATGGATTCATGCAGGTTATCACAAAGTGTAGACTACATGTTCACTTTCTGTAATCTTAGAGCGAGTATAAAGCACAAAAAATGTGATAAGAATTTTATTGAATACGTGTCATGTACAGTTAGTGTAAGCCTTGAGTCCAACCCAATGAGATTATGTATGCTACTTTTTGAGTCTGATTGTATGTTTGGTACAGCAGCTAATAATCAGATGACAAAGGTAAATTGATGCAAGGAGTATCGCACATATTTCATATTCCCAAGTTCTCCTCTTGTAAGCAAGAAATGTTCAGCAGCCAAACAATATCCAAGGCAACAAAAGGAAACAGCAGGGTGACAACTCCACCAAGCCTAACAAGGAAGATTCCTTTCCTTGAAAAAATGCCCCCTTCCAATTTATGACTGTGTTGAGGTGAGGCACCTATCTTTATCAAGTCTCCCATCTGGATCTTCATCACTGTTTAATTCTTTACAAAGGTGCCCAGGCTATCAATGGTTTCCAGCAGATGGGTGCTAAATGTTATTGGCAGGGGCTTCAAATTGAAGTGGAAAGATCTTCCACTTCCATTCAGAAGGGCTTAATTCTTAACTTCCTGACCAGACATTTATTCCCTCCTACTCTCCAGAAGATGCTGGACTCTGGTCGTAGAACCAGTCCCTTCTTGGAAAGACAGAAGATGTCCTTCAAGGATGCATCTGCAGTCATAACATATGGGTTGTCCTGCCTCAGGCAGCCCTTCGGTCGGCCGGATTCCAAAGTCTGGGTCTGGCCTCGGCTGATGTCGCACTTTCCCCGACGTCAGAGCGTCTGGGGTATAAAAGCATCAGCCGACGCCATTTTCCCCGTTTCTAGTATTGTTGGTTCCCCAAAACAGCAGTTGTATAGACTGGTGTGGGACCCTTATTTGAATGTTTCTCGTGGTCCCCAAGTTTAAGATGCTCATCCTGTAGACAGTGCTGTTGACCATTACTTCATGATGACACTGGTTTTGATGGATGCCTTTCTTTATATTCCCAGGGCTAATCGCTTTAGAGGCTATCTTAGATTTGTGTCTGGTTCACACTGTCAGATGTTCTTCGTGTTTCACTGTTGCAGTCATCACACTTGGGTTATCTGCCTGCAGGTAGCCCTCAGTTGGCCCGAATACCAGAGACTTAGTATTTCTGTGTCAGTTGCTGTCGTTCCAGGACTGACGTCAAGTTGTCAGGGGTATAAAAACAGGCAGCGGACGCCATTACATCAGTCTTTCTTGCCGAGAAGCCAGAAACAGTTCACACGAGTGCTGGTCGGCCGCTACCTGAGTTTTCCTTTCTGAATTGACTCATCCTGAAGTCTTCTAAAGCTAAGTACCCCATTGGGGTTCCTGTTTTCTTGCTCTTACCGATGTCAGAAAAAGTTAACACTTGTCTCGCCTGTGGAAAGCAAATACCACATTGAGATTTCCATTCTTACTGTGTCACCTATTTAGGCCCAGACCACGACGTACCTCACTGTTGGTTTTGTGCCTTGTTCAACGCCCGAACTTTTAGTTGGCGGGCCTTATTGTCGCTAAATACTTTGTATTCCAAAATGACTTTGGTAAGCCATCCTACTACCGATCTTCCAATAAAAGTCAGGGTAAAGGAAGAGACAGACAGCACAGGTCCAAAACTGCCGATGACTCTTCCGTTAAGCTAGTTGCTAGTTTGCCGGTACTCAATGAGGTGCTTTCGCAGCCCCTGATGCTTGAGGCCTCTACCGAGACCCGTTCGGAGTCTGGTATGCCGTGAGACTCTTCGACTATGGAACCTGCGGATGTCTCTACCTTGGATGGGTCCTGAGCCGCTGAGCAGGCACTGGCTTCTGACAAAGTTCTTCGCTCTACGATATTCGACACAAACCGACAACTTCTTTCGTGTCTTCAGTTTTGTCTGAAACTACCGAGTTTCTAAGGCCAAGAGTACGAGCTACGCCTAAAAAAAACTGATGACCCAAACTCGAGTACCTGCTTCCTTGCCACAACATCAAATGCTTAAAATGGCAGATGGCCTTATTATGCTGATTAGGGGAAGCCAGCCTTCTCCTGCTAAGAGAAAGAGATGCGTCTCCAGCAGCTTTAACATACCAATGGACATGCTCCACCTCAAAAAATCCAAATCCACCAAAATCACTAGAGCAAGCGACTTAAACCTTAGCACGGATATAAATAGGACGTGCTGGAGGGATAGATTTATCACTCAGAGACTCCCTATGCTGTGGAATAAAATCCCAATCCATGTGAGGCACCTCGCTGGCTCTGTTCAAGAGAAATCTTGACCTGTGGATGGGAGATCGTAGGTTTATCCCGGGAATCATCTCTGTGTCACTGCTGGACAGAGGCACAACAAACTAATGGGCCCAGTATTTTTTCATATAAGGGGTGGCGTAAGCCACAAAAATTTGGGCTAGGCTTATAAATGCCTTAGGGCAGATAGCCTAGTATAAACCTATGAACCTATAAGAGTCTAACGACTCTGAGGTATCTGATTATGAAGACGTGCCTTTATCTGCTTATGAGGATTCAGATGCAGAGGAATCCATTCCCTCTGGTTCTCCTCCAAAGGATTTTGCTTTTGGTGAAACCTTACATACTTTGAGAGCATTTCCACTGGGAATGCCAAGACTATCCTCAGTCCAAAAAGAGACTCGGAGAATTTCTAGATTTGCCACAACACAGGCGTTTAGCAATACCCCCAGTCCTGGATGATCTTTGTGTTTCACTGTTGCAGTCCTCACACTTGGGTTATCTGCCTGCAGGTAGCCCTCAGTTGGCCTGAATACCAGAGACTTAGTATTTCTGCGTCTGATGCTGTCGCTTCTTCCTTGACATCAGGTTGTCAGGGGTATAAAAACAGGCAGCCGATGCCATTACATCAGTTTTTCTTGCCGAGGAGAAAGCCCGAAGCAGAAGCAGTTCGCAAGTGCCAGTCGGCTGCTACCTTGAATTTTTCATTTTCGAGTTGAATAATCCTGAAGTCTTCTAAAGCTAAGTACCACGTTGGGGACCCTTTTTTCTTGCTCTAACTGATGTCAGAAAAAGTTAACAGTTGTTTTGCCTGTGGAAAGCAAATACCTCACAGAGATTTTCATTCTTACTGCATCACATGTTTAGGCTCAGACCACGATGTCCCTCGCTTTCGGCTTTGTGCCTTAACGCCCGAACCATTAGTCATCGGGCTCTCTTTGTCACTAAATTCTTTCGCTTTCGATCTCCGTATTCTGAAATGGCTTCGGTAAGCCATATGACTACCGATCTTCCGAAAAAACCTAAGGATAACGACAGAGACAGACTACTGACGACGCTGCCGTTAAGGTAGTCGCCAGTACTCCGGTACTCAGTGAGGCTCCTTTGCAGCCTCTGATGCCCGCATCAGTGGATTCACAGGTCTCTGCTGAGACCCTTTTTGGAGTCCGAAGACTATCCTCAGTCCAAAAAGAGACTTGGAAAATTTTTAGAGTTGCCTCAGCACAGGCCTTTAACTACACTCCCTGTCCTGGATGGTTGTAGATGATGTTTTCATGGAATCCAGTCTTAATCCAGACACTTTATCTCCTGCCCCTAGGAAACCAGACAGGTACTACAGAGTACCTGATACTCGCAAGTTTCTTTTCAAGAATCCTACTGCTGACCCAGACAGATAATTTCCCAGAGGCCTAAAGGTATTAAGGCTACTACAGCCAAAAATCCCACCCCTTCGGACAGGGATTCCAGAGCTTTGGACGGATGGGGCAAGAAGGTGTATACCTCTGCAACTCTTGCTGTCAGGACATTGAATTGCCAGTTTCACATGCTGAAATACCAGCAACATATTATGGAACTTATTAAACAAAAACCGGTAACTTTTCCGGATTGTGCAGCAAACAAAGAATTGCAGGAGCTTATGCACTCTGTAAACCAAGTTCGTAAGTATACTTTGCAGTGTGACTTTGATGCCCTAGAAGCATCTTGCAGGGCAGCAGTCACTGGCCCTGTACTTGGGAAGTCATGCTTGGCTGAAGGAGCAGACCTTGCCAGATCATGTCAAATCTAAATTACTAGACGCTCCTTTGTATAAAGACTGTTTGGCATCAAAGCAGAAGAGGTTCTTAAAAAGATGGAAGAAACAGCTAAATCTATGCAGACTGTTAAAGAATTCCTACAAGTACAATCCCCTAGATTTAGTAGGCATTGCCCTTCAAAACATTGGTCCTTTCCAGCCCCCCTCCAGGCCTTCCCAAACAAGACCCAGGTGAAACAGACCACCCAGATTATAGTCTCGGGGTATGCAGAGATCTAAGCAATGGAGTGCCCCCACCCCTAAAGCAGGGAGTCGTAAGTCACCTCCTTATGGAAAACACAATGACTTCACTCCATTTCCCAGCCCT
Organism: Protopterus annectens; assembly: GCF_019279795.1. Classification (NCBI taxonomy): domain Eukaryota; kingdom Metazoa; phylum Chordata; order Ceratodontiformes; family Protopteridae; genus Protopterus; species Protopterus annectens. The sequence goes on along the minus strand of NC_056747.1, from coordinate 189,876,649 downwards.
GCCCAATTGCTTGTGCCCCTAGAAGGAAAACTTGTCCTTCATGCAAAAAACTGGATGTCCATCACTCAGGACCGATGGGTCCTCAACATTGTATTCCAGGGGTGCAAATTTTATTTCCATTCACTGCCAACCCCAAGCGGGTTTCCAGACCTTCCTCCAAATCAGTGGGCAGAGACTCAAAACCAAGTACTTTTCCTGCTGAATATCGGAGCTATTCAGACTGTTCCACTAGAACAGAGAGGGGTCAAGGATTCTACTCCAGACTCTTCCTGGTACCCAGGAAAGAGGGCTGTTGGCACCCAATCCTGGATCTTTCAATTCTCAACACCTTCTTGGTGGTACCAAAATTCAAGATGCGTACCCTGCAACAGCTTCTCCCTATGTTAGCCAAGGGATGCCTGGTTAGTCACCCTAGACTTAAAAGAAGCTTATCTGCACATCCCCATAAGGGAGTCATGCAGGAATTGTCTACATTTCAGGGCAGGGTCTATGCATTACCAGTTCTCTGCACTTCCCTTTGGCTTATCTACTGCGCCCAGGGTATTCTCAAAATGCCTGGCTCCAGCCGTTGCATATTGCAGGCAGAGAAATATCCAAATTTACCCTTTACTTGGATGACTGCCGGATTCAGGTGGACAGTCAGGAATTGCTGCTTCAGCACCTGGCATTTGTAAAAAGCCTTTGCACTTCATTGGGGTACACCATAAATGAAAAAATATCACAACTGGTACACAGTCAAAAGATTGTATTCCTGAGAGCAAGCTTGGACACAAATTCCCTGATGACATTCCTCACTGCAGAAAAACAGGTCCATCTGACAGACTACTTCAAACAACTGGCCACCAGAACCCAGCTATCCGCAAGAAAAATACTGCAAGCCCTAGGGTTCATGGCCTCATGTATACTGCTAATTCCATATGCAACACTGCATATGTAGAAACTTCAATGGTGCTTAAAAAGTCTTTGGTGCCAACATTCTCAGGACCTGGAATCAGTCATTCCTGTCATACCTTGTCTAAGGACAGAGTTCCTTTGGTGGGCAGTAGCATGCAACCACAACAAGGGACTGCCTTTTACTCAACCCCATGCCGCCCAGACCCTGACCACAGATGGATCAGACTGTGCATGGGGGGGCTCACATGGCTGGCAAATGTATTCAGGGCTACTGGAGCCCAAGTCAAATTCATCTGCAAATTGACCAAAAAGTGATGCTAGCTGTACAGAATGCCCTGACAGCTTTCAGATGCCTACACTTGCCAGGACAGCTGCTGATAAAAACAGACAACACCACAGTTGTGGTACATCAACAAGCAGGGGGAAACTCATTCTTACTCACTCTGCAGGTTAGCCATGGCCCTGTGGAACACGGCCTTGGACATCCAAGTCCATCTACAAGCTCAATTCTTGCCAGGCAAACAAAACTCACTGGCAGACGACTTAAGCAGAAACCTCATAGACCCACACGAGTGGAAATTGGAGCCCAGCACCTTCAACCTTCTGATTCAGAAATGGGGGACCCCAGAGGTGGATCTCTTTGCCTCCCCTTACAACCACCACCTAAGCAAATTCTGCATCAGGAACCCTCACAGCAGGGCCTCTCAATTTATGCCTTTCCCCCTGCCCCTTCTCTCAAGAGTGTTACTCAAGATTAAACCAAGACAGGCCAAGGACAATTCTGATTGCCCTGGACTGGCCAAGCCAGCACTGGTACCCACTCATGCGCAACCTACCTCTATTCTCTCACCCTCTCATCAAACAGTTCCTGAGAGGGGCAAACAACTTAAGGCCACCAAGGAGAGCACCCACCCCTGCTTGGAACCTTAACTTTGTACTGGAAAAGATCACGCTACCCCCTTTTGAGCCTGCAGCGTCAGCAGAGTTAAAATTCTTCTCTTGGAACACAGCATTACTTCTGGACATCACTTCAGCTAGAAAAGTGTCTGCAATACAAGCACTGATGACTGTGGAACCCTTCATTATTTTCCATGCTGACAGGGTTTCCCTCAGGACTAACCCTTCCTTTAGGACTAAAGTGGTGTCCAGTGTGGCTCTCAAGCAATCCATCCATTTGCCAGCCTTCTTACCTAATCCTCAAAATAAAGGGGAAAGGATACTGCCCTCTGGACGTGCACAGACAGCTCAGATTCTACCTTAATAGTTCTAAGCCTTTCAGAAAATCTGACCAGTTGCTAGTCAACTTAGCAACAGGGGCAGAGGGCAAGGTCATTTCAAAACAAATAATTTCCAAATGGATAGCACACTGCATCCATTTCTGCTACAAGCACCATGGAAAATGAACCCCTCCGGGGGACAGAACACATTCCACTAGGGCAACATCTACCGCTAGAGCATTTCTCAGGGGAGTCCCTACCAGGGATATCCTGGTAGCTGCTACCTGGAGTTCTGTACACACCTTCACCAAGCATTACTACCTGCCTATCTTTTCCAAGTCCAGGGCAGGTTTTGCTACAGCAGTCTTGCAAGGCCTGCTAGCCAGCCCTAACTCTTCTTGACTGCCTCCACCCTTTCTTCAGCTTTGGGAATCAACACAATTGTGATGACTGCAACAGTGAAACGCGAAGAACATAGTACAGTTGCGTGTACACTTACCATAAATATAGATGTTCGAGTGTATTCACTGTTGCAGTCCTGGTTTCCCTCCCTCCAGCCCCCTTCTTCCTCTCTCTCTCTCTCCTCTGTGTATATTACTCTCCCCTTGCAGGGTTTTTGGTATTTACTTTTTACTGGTGGTGATTTTCCCACCATAGCTTAGCTCCCTATTGAGGCTTCCTGAGATTTGGAGCAAGAAAAACTGATGTAATGGCTTCGGCTGCCTGTTTTTATACCCCCTGATGACCTGACATCAGTCCTGGAGTGACAGCAACCGACACAGAAATATTACGTCTCTGGTATGCAGGCTGACTGAGGGCTACCTGCAGGCAGATAACCCAAGTGTGATGACTGCAATAGTGAATACACTCGAACATCTACATTTATGGTAAGTGTACACAACTGTACCTTTTCTGTATTGCCCTTTAAGCTATCCACTGCTATGTGAGTATTTTCCAAATGTCTTGCTCCAGTAGTAACCCACTGACAGACACTGGACATTTATTTTTTTCTGTACTTGAACACCTTGCTAATTTGTGTAGTATCTGTCCAGGTGTGTGGAATCTTGTCCTGACTTCTCTCACCTGGGGTTCAAGCTGAACCTCCTACAGTCATGTTTTGACACTATCACAAAGACTTGTCTTTCTGAGTGTGCTTTATCGACTTCAACAACAGTCTGGCTTTTATGCGTGAAGAATAGGTCCTGTCTTACCAGATGATTTCTGGAATTCTCCCAGAGGTTTGTTGCCTTGGTGAGAGAATTCCTAGAAATTTTTGGACTGTTGGCTTCCATGATACTATCATTGTCCTGTCTTCAGATGAAGAAAAATTCAGTGTTATGTCTGAAATTGTTGGATGCAGCACCTTCTTTCTCTGGAATCCCAGTTGTTAGTGCTGCCTTTCATCAGACAAGAACGTGTAACGATCAGCTGAATTTCAGTCCTGGGCTTCCGTTCTCCCCTCAATGCCAGTAAAATCTGTCCAGACAGATTTGTCTGACTTTGCCTGGGGACTTATTTCAGTGGTGATGCAAATGCTTCCTACTTGGGGGACCCAAGGACACATGGAAGCACATCAGTATCTAGGAGATATTGACAATGTTTCATGCCTTGAAAGTTCCTCACCACCTATATACACCCGGTCCTCTTCTGGTGGTTATAGGCTTGACCACAGTGATGTGGTACTTCAACAAACTAGGGGGGGGGTATGAAGTCTCCACCCTCTGCGCTGATTGACAATGATAGCCTGGGAATGAACTTCTCTGTGTTCTTTCTTTTCAGGCCTCCTGTCACAGACTGAGCAGATCCTGGGCAGATCTGCAAGAGTGGGAGCTCAAGGCAGTTGTGTTCCAGGATGTATGTATTTATCCTTTGTTGACTAGGTTAATCCCACTAAGCTTGCAGCATCTTTTTAGGTTAGCCCTGAGGTGGTATTTATACTGCTAGGGGGAATTCTGGCCAGTGCTTCAGGTAACTTTTCGTTCTCTTTTCGGTAGATACCATGGAATCTTTTACATCCGCTTGAGCTACTACCAACTGAAGCAAGTAAGGCCTTGGTTTAATGTCTTATCCAACACTCAGGAGTACAGCACCCTTCTTATGCTACACTGCAGTGTCCACAGTCAATCTACCTGATGTGGGAATTGAGCCCACAGTCTTCTGCACCAAAGGCAACTGTGCTGTCCTTTGCACCACTGGCCTCTGGATCTAGCCCCAATATAGGGAATGCCTCTAATAGATCAGTTCACCTACTTTGTAAACAGACAGCTGGAGAAATTTGGTTCCAGGCATCCTTGCAGCCATGCTTAGGAGGACAGATGTATTCTCATTGCCTGAGTCAGTAATGTTCCTGTATGTATTCCACCCTTTCCACTGATTCACAAGGTACTTCTGAAAGTTCAGAGAGAAACACCAGAGATCATTGTGGTGACCCCCCCCCCCCTCCCCGCACATGCACACTCACCCAGGCAGTCTTGGTTCTCCCTGTTTATGGTATCGACCATGGGCATTTACCACAGACTTCCTCACATGCTGGACCCGCTCACATAGTCTCCAGGGTGACTGGTGCAATCCAGTCTGGTAAAACGTCTATTGACAGATTAAACGATTCTATCTTGACTCCATTTAAGCAGTTCTTGAGAATGTGCAGCAGGTGTCGAGGCCAGAAAACCTGTTACAAAATCTTTTGTTTATAAATGGATAAAATTTTCTAAGTGGTCTTTCAATGGAAACAAAGGGTTCCTTTGTGATTAATATCCCTCTGGTCTTGAAATATTACTGAGAGTCACTTCAGGATGGCTTAGCATGTGTGTCCATTAAGGTGCATCCAGTGGCTACCTCTGCTTGTCTGCTAGTGGATCCCCCTCTTTCTTTCTTTTTTGGTAAAACAGTTCATGAAAAGAGTATTGCATATGTGGCCACCCTCAGAAGTAAATTCCTTTTTTTTTTTTTTGTGGGATCTCAGATGTGTTGAAAAATTGACCTTACCACCTTTTGAACTGGCAGCTCACACTGATCTTAAGATGTCCTTCTATTCCAATGTTGCAGTATTCTACTAGTGGGTTTACCCTTCTTCCGATCAGCTTGTCTGGCCAGGTTTCCAAAGCTTTTCCATTCCCTCTTGACGCTTCGGACGTCTAACGTGGAGGCAGATACGTGGGCTACAAAGGTGATGTCTGTATGCAGCAGCCCTCAGTATTTTTCAGCCGCCAGCCATACACCCGTTGTTCCAGCTATTCGCGGACATCAGATCTTTCTCATTAAAGATGAGTACCCCATTGGGGCCTTTTTCTTCAGTCCTTTTGTATTTTATAGTCTTTTGATGTCCAGTAAGAGTAGGTTTAACTGTGGTCGTCAAATTACACATAAAGACACCCACGACCAGTGTCTCTCTTGTCTGGGTAGGGATCACGATTACAAAAAACTGCGCCATCTGTAAATCGTTCATCCCCAAGACCCTTCACTGCCGCTTACAGGCTCTCGACTTATACCTTGAGAAACAGCACCTAAGACAGATAGCTCTCTCTATGGGAGCCGCCTCTGACACCCCATCTGAACCACTAAGGAAGAGGGCAAAGTCCATGCAACCTTCTTCTTCCACTGCCGCTCCTCAACCTGTAGCCACCGTCAGCTTGGCTGAGGACCCGGCTTCCGCCACTACAGATACAGTGGGTACCTTTCAAGAGGCTGCACCGTCTAGAGTGGATGACACATCTGGGAAGGATGTACCGGCACCTGCTATAGATGCCGGGGGAACCCGTACTTTTGGTGGGAGCTTCGGATCCGGCCTCCGCCGCTTCAATGATTTCTTCCAGGCCTACAGCCAATCAGATGCCGGTTATGCCTTCTAAGAAAAAGCAAAAGACCAGACTCCTTTCTCCAGCATCAGAGGCCTTACCTGATTGGCAGGCCTTCAGCCAGAATCTCTCTAATCCTTTCTTGACCCTCAGGCTTTCCTCTGAGTTCACCCCTGCGGCTCCACCTCTTCTCCGCCCTAGGCCTTCATTACCTGAAAAGACTTGTGAGCCATCCTGCAGAGGAGGAACTGTCTGATTCCTCTGACGACTCCCTCTCCTACTCTTCCCAGATTTCGTTCCCCCTGGGATATAGATTCCCTGAAGAGGCCTCTGCTGAGCCTGATTCCTCAGTGGAAGACCTAACCTTCAGGAACACTGTTAACCTGCTGAGAGAACACTTTAAGTGGAAATGCTCAGACGTCTGAAGCACAAAAAAGATTTTATGATCTGATTCAGATGGAATCACCTAATCTGTCACCTATCCTACCTGTCCAACCTGCTTTCCTGGATGCATTTGCTTATCCAGATTCCCAACCACCTGCTCCTTGAAGGGTAAGACAGATTATGCATGGTCCCTGACTCATTCCTTTTCAAGTGCCCCCCAGCAGACCATGCTACTATTTCCATTTATACGGACAGGGCATCCAAACTCCTCCCTACTACAACTGTCCTGCCTGCAGGTAAGGACAGCAAAGCCATGGAGAGGTGGGGAAAAAAGATTTATACTTCTGCTACCCTAGCTTTTAGAGCAATGAATTACCTGTCTCACATGGCCAAGTACTCTTTGGCTCTTCTAGACATAGCCTCCAAAGAGATTGACATTCCTGACTGCCGCTAAAGTATCCTTGCCTTCCTTACTCACGCTTGTCTCACAAGTGAACAAGCACTCCCTTAGGTCTGCATATGATGCAGCTGAGGCCTCAGCCAGGTCAGCTGCACCAGCATCTGTGCTAAGAAGATAATCCTGGCTACATCTGCAGCCACTCCGTGATGACTTCAGAGCCAATCTCGCGGATGCCCTCTTGGACAATTCAGTCCTCTTTGGTGCTCAGGTGGCTGATCTTTTCAAGTCTCCCCAGCAGAAAGGGAAAGAGCTTCAAGACCTCAAGCACCTCCTTGTCTCCCCAATCCCAAAGTTCCAGAGGAACTTCCCAGCTAAGACACAATTTATAAGAAAGGCATCAAGGCCTTTAGCCCCTCCCCCCATTAGGTCTAGAGGGCCTTCCAGGAAACAAATTGCCCAGCCAAGGACTTCTCAGGCCTCTGGCCAGAGGCCTTCCTTTCTAGACAGGGCAACACTGCTTGCCACCTTTCCTTCCCCCACCTCCTACCTGCCACCTCCTTGTCCACCAGTCGCTCTCACTGTCTCCATGCCTGGTCCCTAGTAACAGACAAATTGGTCTTGTCCATCCTGAAGGACGGATACTTTGACTTGGATCACTCCTCCAAGACTACCTATCCCACCCCCTCCTGCATCCCAATGGTTCCTCCTACACCAGGTCTTACACAACCTGCTACTGCAAGGCACCATAGAATCAGCCCCCCCCCTCCCCCTGCTTGTGGGAATGGTTTCTACTCAAGAATCTTTCTGGTGTCCAGAAGGGAAGGATCATGGAGGCCCATCGTAGATCTCTCCCACCTCAACCTCTTCTTAAAGGTTCCCTCCTTCAGGATGCTCACCTTACCCACTCTTTCCCCTCATTCTCCCTCAGGCCTTCATGGTAACCCTGGACATAAAGGATTCCCATCTTCACATCCCCATAAAGCCTATCTCCAGGAAATATCTCGTATTCATAGTAGGCTCTTCTCATTTCACTTCCGTGCATTACCTTTTGGGTTGTCTACTGCCCCAAGGGTATTCACAAAGTGCCTAGCCCCAGTTATTGCTTACTGCAGGACAAGGGGAATACAAATATTCTCATACCTAGATGACCTACTCATTCAAGCAGCAGACAGACAGATCCTCAGACTCTATTTGTTCACACCAAGGACCTCCTGCTGCAGTCTCTAGGGTTCCTGATAAATTTCCCAAAGTCCCAACTTCATCCTACACAGGGTATTGTCTTCCTGGGATGCAGAATCAGGACAGACAATCAGCATGGCCTCCCTCTCAGAGGAAAAAGTGATGTCCCTCTCCCATCACTTTCAATCTGCCCTCCATTCATCAGCTCTGACTGCGATGGAATTCCTAAGACTTCTGGGGTACATGGCAGCTACTATCTCCATGTTGCCCCGAGAGAGGTTACACATGAGAAAATTTCAATGGTACCTTCGCTCGGTGTGGACCCAACACTCTCATCCTCCAGAGTTCAGGGTTCCACTCCTCCCCTGTCTTAACCAAGAATTAAAATGGCTTGCCCAAGTTGCCCAGAATCAGGACCTGCCCCTGCAAATGCCCACCCCTTCCCAAATTATGCACACAGATGCCTCAGACCTGGACTGGGGGGGGCAGCTCTTGGTCCAAGGACAGTGCAAGGTTTCTTGACAGGCAAACAAATGCACATCAATATCAGGGAAATGACAGCAATACTCCTCGCCCTACAGGCCTTCCAACCTTACCTCCAGCAGGGCCTTCTAAAAATCTTCACAGACACCACCACAGTGATGTGGTACCTGAGCAAGCAAGGAGTGACAAAGTCTTACCTCCTATGCAGACTAGCTCTACAGGTATGGGATCTGGCTGTCTCAGGGAATCTCCTCCAGGCAGCCTACATCCCATCCCAGCACAACTCTCAGGCAGATTCACTAAGCAGAACCATATCAGACAGCCACAAATGGATGCTGTCAAGAGAGGTGTTCCTAGATTTGGTCCACAAGTGGGGTAGTCCTTGGATAGACCTGTTCGTCTCCTCCATAAACAAGCCACTCCAGAGCTACTGCTCCAGAACTCACTTATTGCTAACAGATGCCTTCTCAGTGTCATGGAAGGGGGAGGTTCCTGTATGCCTTCCCTCTGATCCAGAGGGTCCAACTGAAAATTCAGCAGGATTCGCTTAAAATCTTGCTAGTGACTCCCTACTGGCCAAGGCAGCACTGGTTCCCTCTACTACTTCATCTGTCCAAGGGAAATCACCACAAGTTACTCTTCTCAGTGGTCCTACTCACACAGCACAAAGGGACACAAATACACCCACAGTGGCGGACTCTGCACCTCTTCCTGTGGTGGATAGGATTCTGATTCCCTTCAGACACCTGTACAACAAAGACATGCTTTCAGTTCTGCAGGAGGCCAGGAAACCCAACACAAGAAAATCTTATCTCTCCAAGTGGAAAAGGTTTTCCTTGTGGTGTCATAAAAGACAGATGGAGCTGCTGGATAGTGACTTGCCTCTGATTCTGTCCTACCTATGTGAACTCCTGAAGACAGATTTGTCATACTCCTCTTTAAAAGCACACTTGTCTGCCATTTCTGCCTGCCTACCTATGGATCCTCCGCTGGCATCCAGACTACTAGCCAAACTCTTCTGAAGAGGGTTCTGCACCTAAGACCTCCAAGGAAACCATCCCCTCCTCCCTGGGATCTTAATTATATGCTAGAAAACCTCACTTTACCACAGTCTGAACCGGCTGACAAGGCCACCTTAAAGTTTTGCACATGTAAAATAGTCCTGCTAGTAGCTTTGACATCAGCCAGGAGGTTCTCGGAGTTTCAAGCCCTTATGGCTTCCCTGCCTTTCCTGGTTTTCCATATGGACAGGGTCAACCTAAGGATAAACACATCCTTCACCCCCAAAATGGTCAACAACCTTTCCTTGAATCAGGCTGTCCATCTACCTACCTTCTTCCCTAACCCACAGGGAGATAGTGAGAGAATCCTTCATTCCCTGGATGTCCACAGACAACTCAGATTCTATTTGCATAAAACTAAACGTTTTCGCAAGTCAGACCAACTGTTTGTCTCCTTCCACACCAGGGCTCTGGGGAAAGCAGTGGGCAAACAGGCCATTGTAGCCTGGATTGCCAAGGCTATCTCCTTTTGTTACACACACCATGGGAAGACACTTTCAGGCAATGTCAGGGCCCACTGCACAAGAGATATGGCCTCTTCCGGTGCCTTTTTCAAAGGGCTGGACACTAACTCCATTCTGGAAGCAGCCACTTGGTCCACTGTGCACACCTTCACCAGACACTACAAAATTGAACCATATTTCCAGAGCCAGGGCAGGTTTTGTCAGGGCTATCCTGCATAGATTCCTGGAGTCCTCTACCAGGCCACCCACAACCTTTAGTGAGCTTTGGTATTCACCCACTAGTAGAATACTGCAGCATTGGAATAGGACATAGGAAAGTTGTGTAAACACTTAACGTAACCATAGATGTCCTTCTCTTCCATGTTGCAATATTCCTGCACTCCCATCATCCCCCTTCTTAACCTTGCACTTGCACTCTCTGGCTCAGGGACAGGCTGTGTCCCTCAGGACTGGCTTCATCTGGGGCTTTATTTTATGTTCTGAGGGCTGGTGCGTACAGACATCACATTTATGGCTTGATGTACCTGCCTCCACGTCAGAAATCCGATGCACCAAGAGGGACAGGAAAAGCTTTGGAAACACGGTCAGACAAGCTTGATAGCAAGAACGGTAAACCCACTAGTAGAATACTGCAACATGGAAGAGAGGGACATCTATGGTTATGGTAAGTTTTTACATGACTTTCCTTTCTTAACATGGAAAATTGTTTTGCTTATTACTCTGACACCTGCAAGGCAAGTTTCTGTACTGCTAGCTCTCTTGGTTGGACAGTCTTACATGATTTTCCACAGGAAAGGGTTGTGTTATGCACTTAGGTTGAAAATGATTTCAGTCTTCACTTTCTGTCAGCCTTTTAATCTCCCCCATATTCTTTCTGGAGCGTAAGGGATGGATGTTGGATATGCATAGGCAGCTCAGGTACTACCTGGACAGAAAAAAGCCTTCTAGGAAAGTTGAAAGGCTTTTTATTTCCTTTTCTGGGGCAAAGAAAGGTCAGCCTGTCACTAAGCAGATGCTCTTCGTGTTTCACTGTTGCAGTCATTACATTTGGGTAATCTGCTGGCAGGTTGCCCTCAGTCGGCCTGAATTCCAAAGTCTTGGGTCCTGCGTCTGTTGCTGTCGTCTCTTCCATGACGTCAAGTCGTCAGGGGTATAAAACAAGCAGCCGACACCATTTTCTTTAGTCTTTCTTGCCGCGCGGTGCCTGAAGCAAAAGCATTTCACAGGTGCCGGTCGGCCGACTCCTGAAATATTCGAGTTTGAGTTTCAGAACCGAAGTGTTCACTAAAGCTAAGTACCCCATTGGGGAAACTTTTTTCTTGCTCCATACCGATGTCAGAAAAAGTTAATAATTGTATTACTTGTGGGAAGCAAATACCTCATAAGGATTTCCATTTATACTGTATTCCTTGCCTAGGCCCTGATCACAACGTGCCTGGCTGTTGGTTTTGTGCTAGATTTATCCAACGCACTATTAAGCATCGGTATAGTTTTGCCTCAAAGTATTTTGGAAACAGATTTAACTACCCAGAAATGTTGTCGGATAGCTATCCGACTACCCATGTACATAAAAAAACGCAAAGAAAAGAACAGATGATCAAAATGACTGAAGACCTTATTACCTTGATCGGGGTTCCCATCCCCCTCCAGATAAGAGGCCTAGGCAAGACACTGATTATGAATCTTCAGATCAGGTTTCTATTTCTTCTGATTCCTCTTCTGATCAGGAGTTATCTATACCTCTCTATGAGGATTCTGATGCAGAGGAGTCCATACCATCTGCATCACCTCCTGAGGATTATTCATTTGGCGAAACCTTGCATACTTTGATGGAGCATTTTCACTGGGAGAGTCCAGATTTCTCAGAATCAAAAAAGAGGCTCAGGGATTTCCTCCTTCTCCCTCAGCACAGGCCTTTAGCCATACCCCCTGATGTCCTTCAAGGATGCATCTGCAGTCCTTACAAATGGGCCGGATTCCAAAGTCTGGGTCTGGCCTTGGCTGGTGTCGCACTTCACCCGACGTCATAGCTGCAGTTCTTCGGGTATAAAGGCATCAGCCGACGCCATTTTCCTCCGTCTTTCTTGCCACGTGGCGCCCGAAGCAGAAGCTGTTCGCAAGTGCCGGTCGGTCAGAACCAGAGATTACTACTACCGAATACTTCTACTACTACCGAAGACTTCTAAAAAGCTAAGTACCCCGTTGGGGACTCTTTCTTGCCTCAGCCGATGTCAGAAAAAGTGAATAATTGTTTAACTTGTGGGAAACAAATACCTCATAAAGATTTCCACTCTTACTGCTTACCTTGTTTAGGCCCAGACCACGACGTAGCAGCTTGTCTGTAACCGACGGACGCTTAGACGTCGGTCGGAATTTGCTGAGGAGTTTTTAGGCTCCGATTTTGCTTACATTATGCCGTCGGATCCTCCGACTACGCAAATATCTAAAAAGCGCAAGGAAAAGGACCGACACGGTCCGCGGTTTCGGCCGAAACCGCGGTTAAACCAACCGCGAGTGTCTCGGTTTCGGCTGAAACCGAGCTAGCGGTTCTTCATTCAGCCGAAAACTTACCTTCTACCGAGGCCTCATCCAACCTGGTGGAATCGGCTTCTGAAATCCCACCTGCTCTTGCAGGTTCCCAAGAATTATCTGATACTATCCCCTTGGATATTTCAACCCCTGCACGTGGAGCTGCTAGGCCACCTGCAACCATGTCGATTAAGGCCTTTGCCAGGGCTAAAGCAGCTAAATCTACTAAATCTGTGCCTGCTAAGACCCCCTCTCACAGGCCTAGCTCTAGTTCACAAATGCTTAGTCTAGCAGAGGATCTCATTTCTTTGATCCGGGGATCCCAACCTCACCCAGACAGGGCCTCTCACCCACCTCCAGAGAAGAGGCCTAGAGCAGAGCCCCCTGAGCCAGTTTCTACAGATGACTCCTCTGATGATTCAGATAATACAAACCCTCCAGAGGGCCCTTTCTCCCCTTATGAAGACTCTGATGCTGAAGAGTCCATTCCTTCTGCCTCTGCCTGAGGAATTTTCCTTTGGGGAAACCTTGCATGCTATGAGGGAACAATTTCAGTGGCAGGGCCAGGATTTTTCAGACTCTAGAAAAAGGCTCAGAACCTTTCTGCATTTACCACAGCATAGGCCTTTAGCCATCCCTCCAGTTCTCTCTGTTGTGGATGATGCATTTAATGATGCTTGTACTGCTCCTGATTCACTACCTCCGGCCCCTGCTAAGCCCGATAGGTACTACAGGGTCCTGGACACACATTATCATTTGTATAAGGCTCCTTTTGCAGATCCCGAAACTATCTCCCAGGGACCTAAGGCTGTAGCAGCTACCTCTGCCAAAAAAACCCTCCCCTCTGAAAGGGAATCCAGGTCCTTAGAGAGATGGGGTAAAAAAGTTTACACTTCTGCTACTCTTTCAGCTAGGGCCTTGAACTGTCAATTCCACATGATCCAGTATCAAGAATTTATGTTAGACCAGTTAACTAAAAAGCTGTCCTCGGATGAACCATTAGACAAAAAATCTGTTCAGGAAATGGTACATAACATTCAGCAGGTCAGTAATCATTCCTTAAAATGCGGCTATGATGCACTGGAGGCTTCCTTTAGATCAGCCATGACTGGCACAGTGATCAGAAGACATGCATGGTTAAAAGAGCAGGCCTTACCAGACCATGTCAAATCAAAGCTACTAGATGCTCCCATGGACAAGATCAATTTGTTTGGCTCTCCTGCACAACAGGTGCTGAAGAAGATGGAAGAGAAGGCAAAATCTGTCCAGACAGTGAAAGATTTCTTACAGGTCCAACCTCCAAGGTTTAGCAGGAATTGGCCCTCCAAGAATTGGTCCTTTCCAGACACCTCCAGAGCTCAGAGCGGCAGGAATAGGCGCTCAAGAGGCAGAGGTCAATCCAGAGGTGCCTACAGGGGACGCCAGTGGCAGGCTAACAACCAGCGAGGTACAGCCACAGATACAGCCACCACCACTACTACAGGGCAATCACAGTGACTTGGCTCTGGCACCGCCTACCTGGGAACAACTAGAAGCACCCTTAGGAGGGAAGCTAGCCTTATTTTCAGTAAACTGGCTTTACATCACAGGAGACAAGTGGATTTTGCAGACAATAGACCAAGGTTACAGGTTTCACTTCCATACTCTACCAAGGAAGAGAGGAATGCCAAACCTGCCTCCAAATCAAAAGGCAGAAGCTCTAAAACAAATAACTCACTAAGGATGAGAGCTGTAGAAAAGGTACCATCTATGGAGCAAGGACAGGGATTTTACTCCAGGCTCTTCCTGGTACCAAGAAAAGAAAACAAATGGAGACCTATTCTCGACCTGTCCGCTTTAAACACATTCCTCATTGTTCCAAAATTCAAAATGCCGACCCTACAGCAGCTTCTTCCCATGTTGGGCAAGGAGTCTTGGCTGGTAACTCTAGATCTTAAGGAGGCATACCTGCACGTCCCCATACGACCAAATTGCAGAAGATACCTCAGATTTCTTGCAGGATCAGAGCATTATCAATTCTCAGCATTGCCCTTTGGCTTATCTACTGCGCCCAGAGTGTTCACGAAATGCCTGGCATCAGTAATTGCTCATTGCAGGCTTCAGGGAATCCAAATCTACCCTTACCTGGACGACTGCCTGTTACAAGCGGACAACAAAAACAAGCTAACGGAAGACTTGAAAAGGGTCATTTATCTACTGCAAGCCCTGGGATACACAGTCAATATAAAAAAGTCAAGGCTGATACCATCCCAAAGGATAACCTTTTGGGTGCAGAGCTGGACACATCAAAACAAATGGCATTCCTAACAGTAGAAAAACAGGAGCAACTCCCTCTCTACTTCTTGGCATTAACAAAGCAGAACCAGCTAACAGCAAGAAAAGTCCTGCAAGCCTTGGGTTTCATGGCATCCTGCATAATATTGGTTCCACATGCCAGACTGCATATGAGAAAGTTACAGTGGTACCTAAGGAATTTATGGTCTCAGCACAAGCACAGCCTAGAAACCCAAATTCCAATAATCCCATGCCTGAAACAAGAATTACAATGGTGGGCTCAGGCCTGTCAATCAAACAAAGGACTGCCCTTCCACAGCACTCAACCAAGCCAGACCATCACAACGGACGCCTCAGACCTCGGTTGGGGGGCGCACATGCTGGACAAGTGCATACAAGGCTTATGGACTCAAGACCAGCTGCACCTACATATAAATCAAAAGGAAATGCTGGCAGTAAAACTGGCAATTCAGACATTCAGACCATTTCTCCGACAAGGTCAACTGTTGATAAGGACAGACAACACCACAGTTATGTGGTACATCAACAAACAGGGAGGCACACATTCGTACCCTCTATGCCGGATGGCAATGGACCTCTGGAATGTGGCCCTGAGCTTCAACATTCAGTTACAAGCAATTTTTGTGCCAGGAAAAGAAAACATTCTAGCAGACATACTACGCAGAACTACCACGGATGCCCACGAATGGATGCTGCATCCGGACATCTTCAAAACCATTACAAGAAAGTGGGGACTACCAGAAATATACTTATTTGCATCCCCACGCAATCACCAACTGAAGAAATTCTGCACAAGGGCGTACCACCCACTTGCTTGGAAAGTGGACTCGCTATCTTTCAGTTGGAAAAACCTGACAGCATATGCATTCCCACCACTTCCTTTGATGCACAAGGTGCTATTGAAAATCAAAGAGGACCGTCCAAGGATCATCCTGATAGCTCCAGACTGGCCAAGGCAACATTGGTACCCATTACTGAGGAGCATGTCTCGGGAACAAATATGGACTCTACCTCTAGTTCCCTTACTGTTAACACAGAACAACTACAACACCCTGCATCCAAACCTGAAAACACTGCAGCTGTCTGCCTGGAACATTGCATAAGACCAAATAACCCAAATTTATCCCAAAGGGTTAAAGACATTATCTTGGAGGCTCGCAGACCCTCAACAAAAAAAAATTATTCAGCAAAATGGAAAAGATATCACATTTGGAGTACTGCAAAGGGAGAAAATGTGTCACTGGTAAACATAGCCAACATCCTGGAATACTTGGCAGAGCTCTTCCACAACGGCCTGTCCTATTCTTCCATTAAGATTCATGCATCAGCTATTTCAGCAGAATACAACTTGGATCCTCCAGTCTTCTCACATCCTCTGCTCAGGCAGTTTCTGAGAGGAATTAAAATGTAAAACCACCTAGGAAACCACCATTGCCAGCATGGGACTTGAACTTTGTGCTAGAAAAGTTGACACTCCCTCGCTTCGAACCAGCAGCAACAGCAGACTTACAATACTTATCATGGAAAACTGCTTTCCTGCTTGCAATCACTTCAGCAAGAAGGGTATCTGAGCTACAGGCATTAATGGCAGTACAGCCCTTCCTGATCTTCCATCAAGATAGAGTGTCCATGAGAACAAATCCTACTTTTATGCCAAAGGTGGTTTCCAGGGTATCTTTAAATCAAGCTATCCATCTACCTACATTCTTCCCCAACCCACAGAACAGGGGAGAAAGACTGTTGCATACCTTGGATGTACATAGACAACTACGCTACTACCTGGACAGGACTAAGGGCAATAGAAAAACTGACGAGCTACTGGTAGCATATGCAACAGGAATGGAAGGAAAAGCAATTTCAAAACAGACAATCTCTAAGTGGATAGGAAATTGCATTAGATTTTGTTACTCCTACCATGGGAAGAAAACTCCAGAAAACATCAGACCTCACTCTACAAGGGCAACAGCCACTACCACAGCTTTTCTACGAGGAGTGGCTACCAAAGACATTTTAGAGGCTGCTACTTGGAGCTCCGTGCATACATTTGCCAAGCATTATAATTTACCTTTATACTCCAGATCCCGAGCAGGTTTTGCCACTGCTGTTTTGCACGGGATCTTAACTACACCATAATCTTATTTCTCCTCCTCCCCCAGTTTGGCTATGGTATTCTACCCATTTGTAAGGACTACAGATGCATCCTTGAAGGACATAGTACAGTTTTGTACCTACCATAAATGTAGATGTCCGATAGGCATGCATCTGCAGTCAGGATTACCCACCCTCCTTCCCCTCTGTGGTACTCCTAGGGTATTTGCCCATCTTGTAGCTAGCTGGGGAATCTATTATGGTGTATTTGTTTGTATATATGTACATACATGCTTATTTTTTGTTTGCTCTCTACTATTTGGAACCATTTGCATTATCCAAATTTAGCATTCCTAGAGGGCACCTGGCATCTGGGGCAGGAAACACTGAGGAAAATGGCGTCGGCTGATGCCTTTATACCCGAAGAACTGCAGCTATGACGTCGGGTGAAGTGCGACACCAGCCGAGGCCAGACCCAGACTTTGGAATCCGGCCGACCGAAGGGCTGCCTGACGACAGGACAACCCATTTGTAAGGACTGCAGATGCATGCCTATCGGACATCTACATTTATGGTAGGTACAAAACTGTACTTTTTAGACATTGTGGATGATGTGTTTTCGGAGTCAAGCTTGACCCATGACTCCTTACCTCTGGCTCCCAGCAAGACTGACAGATATTACAGGGTCCCTGACTCGCACAAATTTTTATTTAGAAACCCTGCTGCTGATCCTGAAACTATTTCACAGGGTCCAAAGGGAGTTAAGGCCTCAACAGCAAAAAGTCCTACCTCCTCTAACAGAAATTCAAGAGCACTGGATAGATGGGGAAAAAAGGTTTATACATCTGCAACCTTGGGAATTAGGGCCTTAAACTGCAAGTTTTATTTGCTCAAGTATCAACATGTTATGGGATTGCTGAAACAGAAAATGATGTTGATTTCTGAATGTGCAGAAAATAAAGAATTGCAGGAGTTATTGCATTCAGCTGAACAGGTTGGAAAGCATACTTTGCAATGTGGTTTTGATTCTTTAGAGGACTCCTGCAGGGCCGCAGTTACTGCATCTGTGATTAGGAGGCATGCCTGGCTGAAGGAGCAAAATTTGCTTGATCATTTTAAAGCTAAATGACTAGATGCACCTTTACAACATGATACTCTGGTATTAAGGCAGAAGAGGTTTTAAAGAAAATGGAAGACTAAGCTAAATCTGTGCAAACTGTAAAAGAATTCTTACAAGTGCAGCTGCAGCCACCAAGATTCAGTAGACACTGGCGTACAAAAAATTGGTCCTTTCCTGTATCAGATAGCTGAAAGGGGGCAAATCCAGATGCCCTAAGGGTTCCAGATACCAGGAACAAGATTCATACAGGTCAAAGCAATGGGGCGCTTCTACCTCCAAATCTGGATGAGATAAAGGGCAAACATACAGAAAACAGTCCCAGTGACTTCCCTCTGCCTTCACCAAGCACTTATCTTTTGGCAGCACCCTTAGGGGGGAAAATTAGCACTTTTTGCCCAAAATTGGCAGCAGTTAAGCCAGGACAAGTGGGTGCTAAACATAGTATCACAGGGATACAGATTCCATTTCCATACTCTGCCAATGGCAAACGGTTGGCCAGATCTGCCAAAAAATCAATGGGCAGAGGCACAGAAACAGGTTTCATCCCTTATGGATATGGGAGCCATTCAGCCAGTACCAGAACAGGAAAAAGGACAAGGTTTTTACTCAAGACTGTTCTTGGTACCCAGAAAGGACAAGGCCAATACTGGATTTATCGATTTTGAACACATACCTGGATATTCCAAAATTCAAAATGCTGACTTTGCATCAGCTTCTGCCCACGCTGGGCTAGAATGCTTGGCTGGTGACAGACCTAAAAGAGGCATACCTGCATGTCCCAATCAGGCAATCATGCAGAAGATACCTCACCTCAGATTCAAGGCTGGCTTAATGCATTACCAATTATCTGCACTGCCCTTTGGCTTATCTACTGTGCCCAGGGTCTTTACAAAGTGCCTGGCACCAGTAATTGCATTTTGCAGACAAAGAAGTATTCAAATATATCCTTACTTGGACAACTGTCACATTCAAGCAGAGAACAAGGACATTCTTCTTCAACACCTGGCGTTTGTGAAAAGGCTTCTAACATGCCTAGGGTACACAATAAACTAAAAAAAAATATCACAACTGGTACCCTCTCAAAAGATGACATTCCTGGGTGCAAGCTTGAATACAACTGCCCAGATGGCTTACCTCACGCCAGACAAGCAAAGGCAACTGACTACTTACTTCAAACTGATGGCAACAAAAACCCAGTTATCTACAAGACAAATTTTGCAGGCTTTGACTTCATGGCATCCTGCATCCTACCGATTCCCTATGTAAGACTGCATAAGAGGAAACTTCAATGGTACCTAAAAAGTTTATGGAGTCAACATTGTCACAGTCTAGAAACAATTATTCCTCTCATTCCCTGCCTACAACAGGAGATGTTCTTCGTGTTTCACTGTTGCAGTCATTACACTTGGGTTATCCTGCTGGCAGGCTACCCTCAGTCAGCCTGAATTCCAAAGTCTTCGTCAGGCGTCGGTTGCTTTCGCCTCTTCCCTGACGTCAGTGCGTCGGGGGTATAAAAGATGCAGCCGACGCCATTTTCTTCAATCTTTCTTGTCACGTGGTGCCCGAAGCAGAAGCAGTTCTCAAGTGCCGGTCGGCCAGCTCCTGAGATTTTCGTGTTCGAATTTCAGATCCGAAGTCATCATTAAAAGTTAAGTACCCCGTTGGGGAAAACTTTTTTCTTGCTCCAGACCGATGTCAGAAAAAGTTAATAATTGTATTTCTTGTGGGAAGAAAATACCTCATAAGCATTTTCATTCTTACTGTATTCCTTGCCTAGGCCCTGACCACGACGTTGCTTGTTGTCGGTTTTGTGCTAGATTTAACCAGCGCACTGTAAAGCACCGGTACGATTTTGCTTTTCACTATTTTGGCAGAAGATTTAATTGCATGATGCCGTCAGATAGCCAACCGACTACTGCAATTCACAAGAAACGCAAAGAAAAAGAAAAGGACAGACATTCGAGGTCAAAAATCAACGACGAAGCTTCTTCTAAGTCAATCGCCGGTTCGCCGGCTCTCAGGTGCTTTCGCAACCCCTGACACCTGCTACTTTGGACCTGTAGGCCGCTACAGACTCCCATGTGGAATTTCCTAGGCCGCAGGAAGCTCAAGGTATTGGACCTTCGGAAACTATTCCCTCAGATGGGTCCAGAGCCGCTGAGCAGGCATCGGTTTCTGAGGGTGTTTTCAGACCTACTCAATTGTACATTAAAGCAACTCCAGTTACAAAGGCAAAGACTAAAGCATCTTTAAAGACAAAGAAACAAGTGCAACAGCCTCATGGTCAGGCCTCCATGCCTAAAAAACAGATGCTCAAATTGGCCGAAGACTTAATTACTTTGATCAGGGGTTCCCATCCCCCTCCTGATAAGAGGCCTAGGCACGAGACAGAATATGAATCTTCAGATCAAGTTTCCATTTCTTCAGATTCCTCTTCTGATCAAGAATATTCTCTTCCTCCTTATGAGGATTCTGATGCTGATTAATCTATCCCTTCAGCCTTTCCTCCTAATGATTATTCTTTTGGGGAAACTATGCATACCATGAGGGAACATTTCCACTGGGAAAGCCAAGATTATTCTGAATCTAAGAAAAGACTCTGGGACTTTCTTTTACTCCCACAACACAGGCCCCTAGCTATTCCGCCTGTCTTAGACATTGTAGGTGATGTATTTTCAGAGTCCAGAATGACCCCTGACTCCTTACCTCCAGCTCCTGTTAAGCCATACAGGTACTACAGGGTACCTGACTCATAAATTCCTTTTCAAGAACCCGGCTGCTGATCCAGAAACTATTTCTCAGGGTCCCAAAGGGGATCAAGGCATCCACTGCAACAAACCCTACCCCGTCTGACAGGGATTCCAGGGCATTAGACAGATGGGGAAAGAAGATTTACACCTCTGCTACCTTGGCTATAAGGGCTTTAAATTGTCAATTTCATATGCTCAAATATCAGCAATATATTATGTCACTGCTTAAACAGAAAATGTTGATAAATTCTGAGGGTGCAGAAAACAAAGAAATACAGGATTTATTGCATGCAGCTGAGCAAGTTGGAAAGCATACTTTGCAATGTGGTTTTGATTCTTTGGAGGCCTCATGTAGGGCCGCTGTCACGGGTTCTGTCATTAGGAGGCATGCTTGGTTAAAGGAACAAAATTTACCAGATCATGTTAAAGCAAAATTATTGGATGCTCCATTACAGCATGATACTTCGTTTGGCGTTAAAGCAGAAGAGGTGTTAAAGAAAATGGAGGACAAAGCTAAATCTATGCAAACAGTCAAGGATTTCTTATAGGTACAGCCTTCAAGATTTAGCAGACACTGGCCTACAAAGAATTGGTCCTTTCCGGTGTCTGACAGACCACAAAGGGGCAGATATAGGTGCCCAAGAGGCAGATCCCAGCCCCAGGGTTCATACAGGTCTAAACAATGTGGTGCTTCTACCTCCAAAAGTGGAGAAGACAAATCACAGCCTTACAGGAAACCGTCCCAGTGACTTCCCCCTGCCTATGCCAAGCACTTATCTTTTGGCCGCGCCTTTAGGGGGAAAACTAGCACTTTTTGCTCAAAATTGGCACATAATAACCCAGGACAAATGGGTCTTAGATATAGTGTCACAGGGCTACAAGTTTCACTTTCATACCCTGCCAAGGGCAAACGGTTGGCCAGATCTACCAAAAAAACAATGGGCAGAGGCACAAAAACAAGTCTCATCCCTCATGGACATGAGGGCCATTCACCAAGTACCAGAACAAGAGCAGGGACAAGGATTTTACCCAAGACTGTTCTTGGTACCCAGAAAGGACAAAGCCTGGAGACTAATACTGGACCTATCTATTCTAAACACATATCTGGATATACCAAAATTCAAAATGTTGACCTTACAGCAGCTTCTGCCCATGCTGGGCAAGAAGGCTTGGCTTGTGACTTTAGACCTAAAAGAGGCATACCTGCATGTCCCAATCAGACAAGCATGCAGAGAAGATGCCTCAGATTCAAAGCTGGCTCAATGCACTATCAATTTTCTGCACTGCCCTTTGGCTTATCTACTGCGCCCAGGGTCTTCACAAAGTGCCTGGCTCCAGTAATTGCATTCTGCAGACAAAGAGGAATACAAATATATCCTTACTTGGACGACTGCCTCATTCAAGCAGAGAATAAGGGCATTCTACTACAGCATCTGGCGTTTGTAGAAAGATTACTACCATGCATATAGGGTGCACAGTCAACGAGCAAAAATCAAAACTAGTACCCTCTCGAGATAATATTCCTGGGTGCAAGCTTAAATACAACTGCCCAGATGGCTTATCTCACGCCAGACAAACAAAGGCAGCTGACTACCTACTTCACACGGTTGGCAACAAAGGCCCAGTTATCTGCAAGAAAAATTCTGCAGGCTTTGGGCTTCATGGCATCCTGCATTCTACTAATTCCATATGCAAGACTGCATATGAGGAAACTTCAATGGCACCTAAAAAGTGTTTGGACTCAGCATTGCCACAGCTTGGAAACAATAATTACTCTCATTCCCTGCCTGCAACAGGAGTTTCGATGGTGGGCGAAGGCCTGTCACCAGAACAATGGACAGCCATTCACCTTACCCCCAGCCAGGCAGATATTGACAACGGATGCATCAGATTATGCCTGGGGGGCACACATGGCAGGAAGATATATTCAAGGCACATGGTCCGCCAACCAAATGCATCTACATATCAATCAAAAAGAGATGCTAGCTGTTCAGAATGCCCTGACAGCCCTCAAGGACCTACTTCATCCAGGACAACTACTGATAAAGACAGACAATACCATGGTCATGTGGTATATAAACAAGCAGGGAGGCACTCATTCTTACCCCCTCTGCAGACTAGCTATGACTTTGTGGGACACTGCATTAACTTACCAAGTACATCTGCAGGCACAATTCCTGCCAGGAAAGATAAATAGTCTGGCAGACGAACTAAGCAGAAACCTCATGGATCCCCATGAATGGAGATTGGATCCACAAGTCTTCAACATGCTAACAAGGAAATGGGGATGCCCGGACATTGACCTATTTGCCTCTCCTCACAACTGCCAAGTAAAGAAATTCTGCTCAAGGACTTATCACAGACAAGGATGGAAAGTAGATGCCCTATCTTTCAGCTGGAAAAAAATAACAGTATATGCCTTTCCTCCACTGCCTCTCCTCCCCAAGGTACTCCTAAAGGTCAGACAAGAGAAGCCAAGAATGATATTGATTGCCCCAGACTGGCCCCACCAGCACTGGTATCAAATCCTAAGGAACTTCTCAATGTCCAGCCTGGACCTTACCTCAAATACCTCACCTACTGTCCCAACAAAACAATCAGATCCTGCACAGCCAACTCAAGACCTTAAATGTGGCAGCATGGTGGATAATGTAGTCAAACAAAACACACCTCTCACTAAAGCAGTGATGGGTGTCATTTTGGAGGCCAGGCGGCCTAGTACTAGAAAATCTTATTCTGGAAAATGGAAGAGATTCTGTGCCTGGAACCAGGCACAAGGAATTGACACAGCAGTACCAAATATTCCTCAGATTTTGCACTACTTAACTGAGATGCTGGACAAAGGCCTATCCTTTTCATCAATTAAAATTCATGCCTCTGCCATTTCGGCTCATTATAATACAGAGCCACCAATCTTTTCTCATCCTTAAAGCAATATTTCAGAGGAGCCAAAAACTTAAGGCCTCCAAGGAGATCACCAATACCTGCATGGGACCTCAGTTATATTTTGGAAAAACTCACTCTGCCCCCTTTTGAGCCAGCCACTACAGCTGATATAAAGTTTTTATCTTGGAAAGTAGCTCTGCTCCTAGCAATAACCTCTGCAAGATGAGTCTCAAGAGCTACAGGCACTCATGGCTGTGGAACCTTTTATCATTTTTTATCCAGACAGGGGTTTCTGAGGACAAACCCTACATTTATGCCTAAGGTAGTGTCCAGTGTGGTCCTTAACCAAACTATTCATCTGCCTGCTTTTTATCCAAACCCACAGAATAAGGGAGGGGAGAATTCTGCATTCTTTGGACATACACAGGCAGCTACGCTTCTACTTGAACAGAACCAAAGCTTTCAGAAAGACTGAGCAACTACTAGTGGCATATGCTGCAGGATCACAAGGAAAGGCTATCTCAAAGCAGACTATTTCAAAGTGGATAGGCCACTGCATTCGTTTCTGCTATTCACACCATGGCAAGCCAGTGCCTGAGGGCATTAGGCCACATTCTACCAGAGCAGCAGCCTCCCTCAGGGGAGTACCAACCAAAGACATTTTAGAGGCTGCTACCTGGAGTTCAGTGCACACCTTTACAAAGTACTGTAATTTACCACTCTACTCTAAATCCAGGGCCGGCTTTGCCACTGCAGTTCTGCAGGGCCTCATAGCTGCTCCGAATGCTATTTAGCTCCAGCCTCCCATCCATAGCTTTGGGATTCAACCCAAGTGTAATGACTGCAACAGTGAAACACGATGAACATAATACAGTTGTGTACACTTACCATAAATGGAGATGTTCGAGTGTATTCACTGTTGCAGTCCAGGTTACCCACTCACCATCCCCCATTTCTTTGCTAGAACTTATCTACACTTCTCTAATCTATACAACATATGTGGTGTATTTGCTTGTAGATGAAGGTATTACATATTTTGGTGCATGTGTGTTTTATTGGCATATTTTTAGCCTACCCTTTTGGGGGCACCTGACATCTGGGGCAAGAAAAACTGAAGAAAATGGCGTCGGCTGCATCTTTTATACCCCTGGCGCACTGACGTCAGGGAAGAGGCGACAGCAACCAATGCCGGACCAAGACTTTGGAATTCAGGCCGACTGAGGGTAGCCTGCCAGCAGGATAACCCAAGTGTAATGACTGCAACAGTGAATACATCGAACATCTACATTTATGCTAAGTGTACACAACTGTACTTTTCTATGGTGGGCAAAGGCATGTCACCAAAACATTGGACGGCCCTTCACTCTACCCTCTGTCAGCCAAACCTTAACAACAGACGCATCAGATTATGCCTGGGGGGGGGGGGCCCACATGGCAGGAAGATGCATTCAGGGCATATGGACCCCAAAACAAATGCATCTACATATCAACCAGAAAGAGATGCTAGCTGTTCAAAATGCCCTGACAGCCTTCAAGGACTTACTTCATCCAGGACAACTACTGATAAAGATGGACAGCACCACGGTCATGTGGTATATAAACAAGCAGGGGGCACGCACTTGTACCCCCTTTGCAGATTAGCAATGGCACTGTGGAACACAGCTTTGACTTACCAACTACATCTTCAAGCTCAGTTCCTGCCAGGAAAGCAAAATACGCTGGCAGATGATTTAAGCAGAAACATTATGCATCCTCACGAGTGGAAACTAGATCCACAAGTCTTCAGCATGATAACAAAGAAATGGGGGAGCCCAGACATATTTCTGTTTGCCTCCCCTCAAAATAATCAATTGAAATGATTCTGCACAAGGACTTATCACAGACAAGCATGGAAAGTGGGCGCCCTATCCTTCAGTTGGAAAAACCTATGAGTTTACGCCTTTCCTTCTCTGCCTCTTCTTCCCAAGGTCCTCCTAAATGTCAGACAAGAGAAACCAAAGATGATACTAATTGCCCTGGACTGGCCCCGCCAATACTGGTATCCAATCCTAAAGAACTTGTCTCAATACCCAGCTTGGACTTTACCTCAAAGACCTCAACTACTGTCTCAGCAAAACAATCGGATCCTGCACAATCAACTCCAGACACTGAACCTGACAGCATGGGTGATCATGTAGTTATACAAACACCACCTCTCAATAAAGCTGTGATGGATGTCATTTTGGAAGCCAGAAGGCCTAGTACTAGAAGATGATATGCTGATAAATGGAAGAAATTCTGTGTTTGGAATCAAAAACAAGGAACTGATACAGCAGAACCAAATATTCCTCAGATATTACAATACTTGACTGAAATGTTTAACAAAGGCCTATCTTTCTCGTCAATTAAAATCCATGCCTCTGCCATTTCGGCTCATTACAATACAGAGCCACCAATCTTTTCTCATCCTTTGCTAAAGCAGTATCTTAGAGGAGCCAAAATTTTAAGGCCTCCTAGAAGATCACCAGTACCTGCATGGGACCTCAATTATGTGTTGGAAAAGCTCACCCTGCCTCCATTTGAACCAGCAGCTACTGTTGATTTAAAGTTATCATGGAAAACAGCTCTGCTACTAGCAATTACTTCAGCAAGAAGAGTCTCAGAGCTACAGGCCCTCATGGCTGTGGAGCCTTTTATCATATTTTTACCCCGACAGGGTGTCTCTGAGGACAAATCCAACATTTATGCCTAAGGTAGTTTCCAGTGTGCCTCTTAACCAAACTATTCATCTGCCAACCTTTTATCCAAATCCACAGAACAATGGGGAGAGAATTCTACATTCATTGGACATACACAGCTAAGATCCTACTTGAGCAGGACTAAAGCTCTAAGAAAAACTGAGCAATTACTAGTGACATATGCGCAGGATCAGAAGGAAAGGCCATTTCAAAGCAGACTATTTCAAAGTGGATAAGC
The DNA here is from genome assembly GCF_019279795.1 of Protopterus annectens. Classification (NCBI taxonomy): domain Eukaryota; kingdom Metazoa; phylum Chordata; order Ceratodontiformes; family Protopteridae; genus Protopterus; species Protopterus annectens. The sequence goes on along the minus strand of NC_056747.1, from coordinate 189,850,150 downwards.
CACTGCATTCGTTTCTGCTACTTACACCATGGTAAACCTGTGCCCAAGGGCATTAGGTCTCATTCCACCAGAGCTGCAGCTACTTCAGCAGCCTTTCTCAGAGGAGTACCAACCAAAGACATTCTAGAGGCTGCTACTTGGAGTTCTGTTCACACCTTTACAAAGCGTTATCATTTGCGTCTCTTAAGTCCAGGGCAGGCTTTGCCACTGCATTTCTGCAGGGCCTTATAGCTGCACCTAATGCTGTTCAGCTCCAGCCTCCCAACCATAGCTTTGGGATTCTACACAGATGTAATGACTGCAACAATGAAACATGAAGAACATAGTACAGTTGTGTACACTTACCATAAATGTAGATGTTCGAGTGTATTCACTGTTGCAGTCCAGGTTACCCGCCTGCCATCCCCCTTTCATTCTGGAGTTCATCTTTCCTTCTCTATCTTCTACAACCTATGTGGTGTATTTGCTTGTAGATGAAGGTAAAGTTTATATTGATGCATGTATATATATATATATTTTTGCTAAATTTCTGGGGGCACCTGACATCTGCAGCAAGAAAATCTAAAGAAAATGGCGTCAGTTGCTTGTTTTATACCCGACGACCTGACGTCATGGAAGAGGAGACAGCAGCCGACGCAGGACCCAAGACTTTGGAATTCAGGCCGACTGAGGGCAACCTGCCAGCAGATTACCCAAATGTAATGACTGCAACAGTGAATACACTCGAACATCTACATTTATAGTAAGTGTACACAACTGTACTTTCATTGCACTTGGGTTGCCAGTTGGTATTTTTTGTTACACCCACCACGGTGAGGCAAATCCAGAAAGGTGAAGGCAATTTTCACCAGGGTCTTTCCTTTATCAGTGGCATTTTGGAAAGGTGTGGACTCTGTATTCTAGAGGTAGCAACATGGTCCTCCATCCTTACCTTCACAAAGCACTACAAACTGGATGTTTTTGTAGAGCCAGTGCAGGCTTTGCGAGGACCATGTTTCAGGTGCTCCTAAACTTCTATCCTTCCTCCTCCCAGCTTGGGTAAGCTTTGGGAATCTGCCTGTTTGCCAGTACGGCAGTATGTTGATCCATAGTATAGTTGCGCAAGTTCCACTTACCTCTAACAGTAGATATTTGTAGAACACACTGCCTTATTTGGCAGTACCCTCCCACCATCCCCCTTTTTTCATGGATGTTCATAGTTGTTTTCTAGGAGGTGCTATTGAGTTTGGTTCAGCAACTTTTTGTGTGTGTGTGTGTGTGTGTGTGTGTGTGTGTGTGTGTGTGTGTGTGTGTGTGTGTGTGTGTGTGTGTGGCATTTGGTATGGAACAGTAGATGTTCACATTTCTTATGTTTCATCTGCTTTTCTTGACTCTAGTAAACTGAAAGCAGGCCCTCTCTGAGTGTGAAGGGCTGTCCTGGTCCTGCCATATGATTGGTGCTTTACCCTCACAGAGAGGCAGTGGGAGGAGTTTTGAATTTTGACAGACTGCTAGGTGGAGGGTAGCAGGGTTATACTACCTCTGTCAGTAATACAGCTTCACCAAGGATCTATTTATTTGGTCCAGGGATGACTTGCTCCACATCTTTACGGCAGCTGGAGATTGCTGTAAATCTAAAGAAAAGGCAGCTGAGACTGACCCAGATGATAGAATTTATAGGGTGTCAACTAGACACGACATTTCAAATTGCCAAACTTCAGACTTGGAGTACTGTGTCCATAAACTTCCGAGGTGTTCTTCTCAAATCCTGTCATAAGACTTCTTTGGTTACTGGGGTCAATGGCCTTTTCGATCACACTAGGCCAGATTTTACATGAGTGCTGCTGCTTGGACCCATTCTATCCAGTCGTCCATATTTATTTCAACCCATGCATTTTCCAGTATGTCTTATGGCTCCATACAGACATCATATCCAGTAGTGGTTAACTTCCCTACTGACTTGAGGTCAGTTGTCTTCCCACCCAGGAAGGCCATAGTGACCATGGACACCTCCCTTCTGGGTTGGGGTGGCATTTTAAAAGGGAGAACAAACTTCACATCGATGTTTTGGAAATGAGGGCAGTCCTAGCATTGCAGGCCTTTCAGCATTCCTTTCCCAAGTGTGTGATTTCCATCCAGATAAAGCTCACTGTGATCTAGTACATCAGCAAGCAAGGGGAAGTGAGTTCATATCCAGTATGTTGGGAAGCCAGTGAGGGTCCTGACAATGGGCAAGGTCTTCTCAATGCTTTATAGTGGCAAATTGTATCCCATGAGGTTCATGTTTGCAGACAAGCTGAGCTGATCCATTTTCCTGTCTCATAAGTAGTTCCTCAACCAGTCAGTGGCAGCCATGATTTTCAGTTGCTGGAGCCAGCCTTACTGTGATCTCTTCACATCCCTTTTGCACACCAAGTGCATCAGATATTTTGCCCTGATCCCCTCAGGAAGAGCGTCCGTCACCAAGGGATTCTCTGATTGACAGTTGACCCTGTGGTGTCTCATGTCTTTCCTCCATCCCCTATTAACAATGTTCCATTAGAAAGCAGTGTGGTGCAAGGCGACAGTGATTCTCATTGCTCCTTTATGGCCTCATCAGGTTTGGTTCCCAGTCATTTGAGCTTATTTGAAACACCTTCCCTGAGTGCCAGACCCTCTTACAGATTTTCTGTGTCATCTATCTGGTCAGCCTCACTCAATGTAAAGGTGAAATTAATTGCCTGGCTTCCTCCTGTTCTGTTGATAGCCAGGGATGCCAGGCTTTCTGTTTCAGTAGTCCATATTTTATCGTCGTTAATGCCAAACCTCAGGAAAGTCTATAGAAGTAAATGGAAGAGATTTGCTATCTGTGCTTCATTAAAGGGGTTGGATCCTTTCTCAACACCTTTACTGTTCTGGATTTTTTTGCAGCATTATTTCAAGAAGGTGCTAGTTTTTCTACCGTTAATGTACAGTTGGCAGCCATATCTAACTTTCATGTAGGAGAAGAATCAAATTATCTAAAGCCTTTTCCAGGGAACATGCCTGATGCCATTGATGTTTTTGCTGGGGCTACTTTGTGTGTTCACACTCTTGTCTCCCATTGCAAATTGGGCTTGCATTCTAGATCCAGTATATCTTTTAGCTCTGTCATCCTTCAGAATATCCTTCCATGAGACCAGCCTGGTGTGCTACTAGCTGGTGAATCTGTCCCATCCATTGAGTTGATTGGAAAAAACATAGTTGGATATGAAAATTATTTACTTACCGTAATGCTAGATCCATGTTGTCATCTGTTCAGCTTAACTTTCCTTCCCTCTGTTGCCTTACCGAAATTAATTTTGTGGCTTTGTGGCTCTTGACTGACCGCATTGGACCTGTCTGGAGCCTTGTCTGGCATACTGTTTGGAGCTGTGTTCTTGTGCTTTCTTATTTCTTTCTGATCACTTTTAATTTTTTTTTTGGAGGGGGGCATTTTTGTAGGGTGGAAGTAAGCAACAGGAAGGAATTATGGATGGGGAAGTGCCTGAGCTCTCGATATGAGGAACCTGGAAAAAAAATGCAGACGTCTGATACAGTAACCTATCTGTTGAGCTAAACAGCAAACACTGGTCTAACATAAGTACGTAACTTTTGTTTATCTATGCAATTATACTATACTCATTATTCAGACTTTTGCAGGAAGAGCAACTGAGTTACAAGCTCCTATTATGACTCAACCATGTTTCATCCTCCTCTATGCTTTAACATTTCCGAGTTTACCTTGAGCCAGGCTATTCATCTTCTCTGATGTTCTTCGTGTTTCACTGTTGCAGTCCTTACATTTGGGTTATCTGCTTGCAGGCAGCCCTCAGTTGACCCTGATTGTCAAAGTCTTGGGTCCTGCGTTGGTTGCTGTCTCATCTTCCATGACGTCGGGTAATCAGGGGTATAGAGCATACAGCTGACGCCATTACATCAGTCTTAATTGCTGTGCAGTGCCCGAAGCAGAAGCAGTTCGGAAGAGCCGGTCGACCGACTCCTGAAATTTTCATTTTCGAGTTTCAGATATAACGTCTTCAAAAAAGCTAACTACCCTTTTGGGGATCCTTTTTCTTGCTCTAAACCGATGTCTGTAAAAGTTAACAATTGTATTTCTTGTGGAAAGCAAATATCTCATAAAGATTTTCATTCGTACTGCATTCATTGCTTAGGCCCAGACCACAACATCCCTCACTGTCTGTTTTGTGCCTTATTCAATCCTGGAACTATTCATCGTCGGTACATTTTCTTATCTAACTATTTTGGTACTCTGTTCAATTATCCAGAAATGGCTTCGGTAAGCCATCCGACTACCGACTTTCCGAAAAAACACAAAGATAAAGACAGAGAACGACTGCATAAGTCCATAGCGGCTGACGAAGCTTCCGCTAAGCTGGTCGCCAGTTCGTCGGTACTCAGTGAGGCACTTTCGCAGCCCCTAATACCCACTACTTCAGATTCACAGGCCTCTACTGAGACCCATTTGGAGTCTGGTACGCCGCGATATGCTTCTTCGACTTTGGAACCTGCAGATGTCTCTACCTTGGATGGGTCCGGAACCGCTTTGCAGGCACCAGCTTCTGAGGGTGTATTCAGGCCTACTGACTTGCATGTCAAACCAACGTCATCATCTTCTTCCAGGCCTAAAACTCGATCCACGCCTAGAAAACTAATGCCCAGACCACATGGTCAGGCCCCTATGCCTACAAAACAAATGATAAGAATGGCTGAAGACCTTATTACTCTAATCAGGGGAAGCCACCCTTCTCCCTCTAAGATACCTTGAACTGATTTTCTTTCTGATCCTTCGGATCAGGATTCTGAAATTTGTTTCTTCTGTTGACCAGGATTTGCCCTTATCTACCTATGAGGACTCTGATGCAGAGGACTCCATTCCCTATGCCTCCCCTCCAGAAGATTTCTCTTTTCTTGAAACTTTGCATACTCGTAGGGAGCATTTCTGCTGGGAAAGCCAGGATTACTCTGATTCCAAAAAGAGGCTTAGGGAATTATTACTTCTACCTCAACACAGGCCTATAGCTATTCCTCCAGTACTGGACATTGTAGATGATACCTTCATGGAATCTAGCCTGGCCCCAGACACTTCAACTTCGGCTCCCAGGAAACCTGACAGGTATTACAGATTACCTGACTCTCAGAAGTTCCTCTTTAAGAATCCTACTGTGGATCCAGAGACCATTTCACAGGGACCCAAAGGCTTTAAGGCTACTACTGCCAAAAACCCTACACCCTCTGATAGAGATTCCAGGGCCCTGGACAGACTGGGTAAGAAGGTAAAAACTTCTGCTACTTTCGCCATTAGGGCCTTAAACTGCCAGTTTCGTATGTTAAAGTATCAACAGCATTTTATTGGATTACTTAAACAGAAAATTATGTTGATTCCTGATTGTGCTGAAAATAAAGAATTACAGGATTTAATGCATTCTGCTGAACAAGTTGGTAAACATACTTTGCAATGTGGTTTTGATTCCTTAGAGGCATCTTGCAGGGCTGCTGTCACTGGGTCTGTACTTAGAAGGCATGCTTGGCTTAAGGAGCAAACTTTACCAAATCATGTTAAAGCTAAATTACTGGATGCTCCCTTAAACCATGACTGCCTGTTTGGCAACAGAGCAGAAGTAGTAATTAAAAAGATGGTGGAAAAAACTAAATCTATGCAAACTGTTAAAGATTTCCTGCAAGTACAGCCTCCCAGATTTAGTAGGCACTGGCCTTCTAAGATTTGGGCCTTTCCTGCCTCTTCCAGGCCTTCAGTCCAATCCCAGGACCAGTAGACCACCCAGGCTTCAGTCTCAAGGTACTCACAGGCCTAAGCAGTGGGGGGCTCCCTCTTCCAAAGCTGGAAGTGGTAAAACACCCCCCTATAGTAAACTGCCACAATGACTTAACCTTAAACCTTCCAAGCCCTGCTCAACTGACTGTTCCTTTAGGGGGAAAGATCGCCCTGCATGCACAAAACTGGGAACTCCTTACCCAAGACAAATGTGTTCTAAATATAGTTTCCCAAGGATGCAGATTCCCTTTCCACTCCTTACCAACCCCAAATGGTTGGCCAGACCTAACCCAAAATCAGTGGACAGAGGCTCAACAGCAGGTTCTCAATCTTCTAAGTATCAGGGCTATTCAGCCTGTCCCGGCAGAGGAATTGGGACAAGGTTTTTACTCCAGACTTCTCCTGGTACCCAGAAAAGGCAATACCTGGCATCCTATCCTGGACTTGTCTATTCTAAACACCTTTTTGGTAATGCCAAAATTCAAAATACTAACTCTTCATCAGCTGATTCCCATGCTAGGCAAAAATGCCTGGTTGGTAACATTGGATGTAAAGGAAGCTTACCTGCATATTCCAATAAGGGAATCTTGCAGAAAATACCTATGCTTCAGAGCAGGCTATATGCACTATCAATTCTCTGCACTGCCCTTTGGCTTATCTACTGCGCCCAAGGTATTCACAAAGTGCCTAGCTCCAGTCATCGCATTCTGCAGGCAAAGAAATATTCAAATATACCCATACCTGGACGATTGTCTAATTCAGGCAGAAAGCCAGGACATGCTATTAAATCATCTGGCATTTGTAAAGAAACTGCTAACCTCACTGGGGTACACCATAAACGAAAAATATCTCACCTAGTACCCTGCCAACAAATTGTATTACTGGGAGCAAGCTTGGAATATAACTTCCCAGATGGCCTGCCTCACGCAGGAGAAACAAGTTTGACAGCCTTCTTCAAACTACTGGCCAAAAAAGACCCAGCTGTCTGCAAGGAAAATACTGCAAGCCCTGGGGTTCATGGCTTCTTGCATTCTACTAATTCCATATGCAAGACTGCATATGAGGAAACTACAATGGTATCTAAAAAGCCTATGGTGTCAACATTCTCAGGACCTGGAATCAATGATTCCCATAATTCTTTGTATAAAGACAGAGTTCCTTTGGTGGGCAGAGGCCTGCCACCACAACAAGGGACTGCCATTCATTCTACCCCCTGCTGTATAAACCCTAACAACAGACTCATCACACTATGCATGGGGGGCTGACTTGGCATGACAGTGCATTCAGGGCAAATGGAACCAGAGTGAAGTGCACCTGCACATCAATCAAAAAGAAATGTTAGCTGTACAGAATTCTCTGACAGCCTTCCAGGACCACTTTCTTCCAGGACAGTTATTGGTGAAGACGGACAACACCACTGTTATGTGGTACATAAGCAAGCAGGTGGGAACCCACTCATACCCCCTTTGTAGACTAGTCATGGCTCTGTGGAACACAGCCTTGAACTACCAAGTGCACCTACAAGCTCAGTTCCTGCCAGGCAAGCTAAACACACTGGCAGATGTACTAAGCAGAAATCTCATGGACCCACACGAGTGGAAACTGGAGCCAAAGATATTCAACATTCTGAAACACAAATGGGAGAGCCCAGAGATAGGCCTGTTTGCCTCCCCTCAGAACTATCAGTTGGACAAATTCTGTACAAGGATTCCCCACAGCCAAGCTTGGAAAGTGGATGTCCTTGTCCTTTACCTGTAAAAGTCTCTCAGTTTATGCCTTTCCCACTCTGTCCCTCCTCTCGAAAGTTTTACTAAAGATCAAACAGGAAAAACCAAGGACAATACTCATTGCACCAGACTGGCCACGCCAGCACTGGTACCCCCTCTTGCGCAGTATGTCACTACTGGAACCATGGCATCTGCCTCAGACTCCTTCCCTACTGTCCCAGCAGGAGGGCCAGATTCTGTACCCCCAGCTTCAAACCCTGAACCTTGCAGCCTGGGTAGTTACCCGAGTTCTCCTATACCATCCCTCAGCAAGCGAGTGCTGGATGTCATCCTGGAGGCAAGGAGGCTTAGTACTAGAAAATCCAATGCTAAAAAGTGGAAAACATTCTGTTCCTGGAGCCAGACCCAGGGGATGGACACAACAGTGCCCATTTTACCACATATTCTTCAATGTTTAACAGAGTTGCTTAACAAGGGCCTTTCCTACTTCTCCATTAAAATTCATTCTCCAGCCATTTCAGCACATTATAATACTGAGCCACCCTCTTCTCTCACCCCCTACTGAAACAATTCCTCTGAGGGGACAACATTTTAAGACCACCCAGGAGAACTCCTACTTCTGCCTGGGACCTTACCTTTGTATTGTAAAAGCTTACTCTACCCCCTTTTGAGCTAGCTGCAACTGCGGAGTTGAAATTCCTTTCTTGGAAGACTGCCTTCATTCTAGTCATCACTTCAGCAAGAAGGATGTCTGAATTGCAGGCCCTCATGGCAGTGGAGCCTTTCATCATCTTTCATGATCCCTCAGGACCAATCCTTCCTTTATGCCCAAGGTGGTATCCACTGCGGCCCTTAATCAGTTTATTCACTTGCCAACCTTCTTTTCTAATCCACAGAACAAAGGAGAATGAATACTGCACTCCTTGGACGTGCATAGACCGCTTAGATTTTACTTGTACAGGACCAAGCCTCTCAGGAAATCTGAACAGCTGCTAGTTGCCTTTGCTGCAGGGGCAGAGGGGAAGGCCATTTCAAAGCAAACCATTTCTAAGTGGATAGGCCATTGCATTCTTTTCTGCTATAAGCACCATGGAAAACCTGCCCCACAGGGGATAAGACCCCATTTCACCAGGGCTGCATCTACTTCTACAGCCTTTCTCAGAGGTGTACCTATCAGGGACATCTTAGAAGCTGCTACCTGAAGTTCTGTACATACCTTCACCAAGTATTACCACTTGCCAATTTTTTCTAAATCCAGAGCTGGTTTTGCCACTGCAGTCTTGCAGGGCCTAATAGCTAGTCCTAATGCTCAGTAACTGCCTCCTCCCTTACTTAGCTTCGGGATTCTACCCAAATGTAATGATTGTAACAGTGAAACACGAAGAACATAGTACAGTTGTGTACACTTACCATAAATGTTGATGTTCAAGTGTATTCACGTTGCAGTCCTGGTTACCCTTCCTCCAGCCCCCTGACTTCTATTTTCTATACCTCTCTTCTTATTTACTATACTTAAGCTTTCTGGTGTATTTGCTTTTTGTTGGAGGTGTAACCTTATATTTAATTGCTTCCCATTATGGGGGCACCTGACATCTGGGGCTAGAAAAACTGATGTAATGGCGTCGGCTGCATGCTTTATACCCCTGGCTGCCTGACGCAGGACCCAAGACTTTGATAATCAGGCCGACTGAGGGCTACCTGCAAGCAGATAACCCAAATGTAATGACTGCAACAGTGAATACACTCTAACATCAACATTTATGGTAAGTGTACACAACTGTACTTTTTTTTCCATGTCCAAAATTTAGAATTATGCGCACACTGACTATCCGCAGTCATCTGAGATACTACATTGACAGGACAGAAGCTTTCAGAAATTCAAATCAGCTGTATTTTCTATGAAGGTAAGAAAGAGGAAAGTCTGTGTGAAATCAGACAATTTATAAATGGTTGCCTCATGCTGTTTCTTCTTGATGATCTTCATGTTTCACTGTTGCAGTCACCACATTTGGGTTATTCTGCCAGGGGTAGCCCTCAGTCGGCCCGAATACCAGAGGCTTAGTATTTCTGTGCCGGTTGCTGTCGCTCCAGGACTGATGTCAGGTCATTAGTGGTATAAAATCAGGCAGCCGATGCCATTACATTAGTCTTTCTTGCCGAGGAGCAGAAGCAGTTCTCAAAAGTGCCAGTCATCCGCTACCTGAGTTTTCGTTTCCGAATTGAAGTTGAAGTTTTCTAATAAGTACCCCATTGGGGATCCTTTTTTTTTTTTGCTCTAGCCGATGTCAGAAAAAGTTAACAATTGTCCCGCCTGTGGAAAGCAAATATCACACTGAGACTTCCATTCTTACTGCGTCATCTGTTTAGGCCCAGACGACAATGTCCCCCGCTGTCGTTTTTGTGCTTTGTTCAGTGCCAGAACTATGTCATCGGGCCCTTATTGTAGCTAGATATTTTCGCTCTGTCTTCGAATTCCGATATGGCTTCGGCAAGCCATCCGACTACTGATCTTCCGAAGAAACGTAAGGATAAAGACTGAGACAGACCACACAGGTCCAAAACTGCTGACGACGTTTCTGTTAAGCTAGTACTCAGTTCTCCTGTCATCAATGAGGCACTTTCTCAGCCCCTGATGCCCGCTTTTGTGGATATGGATTCGCAGTCCGCTACCGCGACCCTTTCAGAGTCCGGTATGCCATGAGACTACTTCGACTAAGGATCCTGCGGATGACTCTGCCTTGGATGGTTCCGGAGCCGCTGAGCAGGCATTGGCTTTTGAGGAAGTACTTCTCACTACCGATACTTGACACAGACTTCTTTTGCATCTTCAGTTCTTTCTAAAACTACAGAGTTTCTAAGGTCCAGGGTACGAACCACACCCAAAATACCGACGACCCAAGCTCAGGCACCTGCTTCCTTGCCCGAGTCAAATGCTTAAAATGGCGGAAGACCTTATGCTTATTAGGGGAAGCCAGGCTACCCCTTCCAAAAGAAATAGACTTGTCCCTAGTAGTTTTATCTGAACAGGAGTCTGATGACTCTGATGCATCTGTATATGAAGATATGCAACCAGTCTGTGCTTACGAGGATTCTGGTGCCTCTCCACCCGAGGATTTTTCGTTTGGGGAAAACCTACATACTTTAAGGGAGCATTTACAGTGGGAATGTCAGGACTACCCTCGGTCAAAAAAGAGACTCAGGAAATTCTTATATTTACCACAGCACAGACCTTTAGCCATTCCTCATGTTCTGGATGATGTGGATGATGATTTTATGGAATCCAGTCTGACTCCTGACACACTTCCTCCTGCTGCCAGGAAACCTGACTGGTATTAGAGTCCCTGACTCTCACAAATTTCTTTTCAAAAATCCTACTGCTGACCCTGAGGTAATTTCTCAAGGAACCAAAGGAATCAAAGCAACTTCAGCTAAGAATCCCACCCCCTCAGATTGGGATTACTGAGCATTAGACAGATGGGGTAAAAAAAAGTATACACTTCTGCTACTCTTACTATTAGAGCATTAAGTTGTCAGTTCCACATGCTGAAATATCAGCAACATACCATGGAACTCCTCAAACAAAAAATGCCTTATTTTCCTGCTTGAACAGAAAACAAAGTATTACAACAGTTAATGCATTCTGCAAGTCAAGTAACTAAGCACACCTTAGTGTGGTTTTGACGCCCCTGAAGCATCTTGCAGGGCAGCAGTCACTTGTTCTGTCCTTAGAAGGCATTCTTGGCTTAAGGAACAGACCTTGCCAGACCATGTCAAATCCAAATTATTGGATGCACCCTTGAACGAAGACAACTTATGGTGGTGCCCCATCCTCGATCTATCCATTCTAAACCCCTTTCTGGTGATACCAAAATTCAAAATACTCACCCTCCAGCAGCTTTTACCAATGCTTTCCAAGGATGCTTGGTTAGCCACCCTAGACCTAAAAGAGGTCTACCTATACATCCCAATCAGGGAATCCTGCAAGAAATACCTACATTTCAGGGCAGGATCTATGCACTTTCAGTTCTCTGCACTTCCCTTTGGCTTATCCACTGCTCCCAGAGTTTTCACAAAATGTCTGGCTCCCGCCATTGCTTTTTGCAGACAAAGAAATATTCATATTTACCCATACTTGGATGACTGCCTGATTCAGGCAGACAGGAAAAGCTGCTACAGCACCTGACTTTTGTAAAGGACCTACTGACCTCCCTGGGGTATACCATCAATGAAAAGAAATGAAAACTAGCCCCCACACAAAAATTGTATTCCTGGGAGCAAGCCTGAACACAGCATCCCAGATGGCATTCCTTACTCCAGAAAAACAAGCCTACCTGACGGGCTACTTCTCTCAACTAGCCACCAGAACCCAGTTGTCTGCAAGGAAAATCCTGCAAGCTCTAGGGTTCATGGCCTCCTGCATTCTACTCATTCCATATGCCAGACTGCATATGTGGAAACTACAGTGGTACCTAAAAAGCCTTTGGCGTCAACATCTCAAGAACTGGAAACTCTCGTACCAATGATATCTTGTCTAAGGAAAGATTTTCTTTATTGGGCAGCAGCATGCAACCACAACAAGGGACTTCCCTTCTCACAACCCCATGCTGCCCAGACCCTCACCACAGACTCATCAGACTATGCCTGAGGTGCACACCTGGACGGCAGGTGCATTCAAGACCATTGGAGCCCAAATCAAATACATCTGCACATCAACCAAAAAGTGATGCTAGCTGTTCAGCACGCCCTGACAGCTTTCAGACCCCAACTCTCCCAGGGGCCTCTACTGATCGAAACAGACAACACTAGAGTGATGTGGTATATCAACAAGCAGGGAGAGACTCACTCTTATCCTCTCTGCAGGCTTGCCATGACCCTTTGGCACACGGTCTCAGCCATGCAACTACACCTGCTAACACAATTCCTGCCAGGCTTCTTAAACTCTCTGGCAGACAACTTAAGCAGAAACCTGCTAGACCCACACAAGTGGCAGCTAGAAAACAGAATCTTCACCCTTGTAACCCAGAAGTAGGGCGCCCCGAAGGTGGACCTATTTGCCTCCCACTCTGTTCATCAGCTCAGTAAATTCTGCACCAGGGAACCTCACAGCAAGGCCTGGAAAGTGGATGCTCTATCTTTCCAGTGGGTGAGCCTCTTTGTCTACGCATTTCCCCCTCTTACCACTCATTTTAAGGGTACAGCTAAAAATAAGGGAGGAAAAACCGAGGGCAATCCCGATTGCCCCAGACTGGCCATGCCAGCACTGGTACCCACTGCTGCGCCGCCTGTCACACCTGCCACCATGGCACCTGCCTCAGATCCCAACACTCCTGATCCAGAGGAATGGAGAATTAATTCATCCCCAATTTCAGACCCTCAACCTGGCAGCCTGGCTTACTCCCTGACCTCTCCTCAAGCTGCCAGCCTTAGCAAACAAGTCCTAGATGTTATACATAAGGCAAGATGCCCCAGCACTAGAAAATCCTGTACTGACAAGTGGAAAAGGTTTTGCACCTGGATCCAGGCTAAGGGAGCCAAAATGGCACAGCCCTCCCTACCTCTCATCCTGGATTACCTAGCAGACCTACTACACAGGGGGTCTATCCTTCTCTTCTATTAAAATTAATGCCTCTGCCATCTCTGCTCATTACAGCACAGAGCCACCTCTCTTCACACACCCTCTCATCAAACAGTTCCTAAGAGGGGCTAACAACTTAAGGCCACCCAGAAGAGCTCCTACCCCAGCATGGGACCTTAACTTTATGTTGGAAAAGCTCACCCTACTCCCCTTTAAATCTGCGGCTTCAGTAGAGTTAAATTCCTCTCTTGAAAGACAGCCTTGCTTCTGGCCATCACTTCAGCTAGAAGATTATTAGAGCTACAAGCACTCATGACTGTAGAGCCCTTCATCATTTTCCATGCTGACAGGGTCTCCCTCAGGACTAACCCATCCTTCATGCCTAAAGTGGTGTCCATTGTGGCTCTCAACCAAATCCATTCATTTGCCCACCTTTTTCCCTAACCCAAAAAACAAAGGGGAAAGGATTCTGCACTCCAGATGTGCACGAACAGCTCAGATTCTATCTGGACAGGACTAAATCTTTTAGAAAACTGATCAATTGCTAGTCAGCTTCACAGCAGGGGCAGAGGACAAGGCCATATCCAAACAAACCATCTCCAAATGGATAGCACACTGCATCCATTTCTGCTACAAACAGCATGGGAAACCGCCCCCAAAGGGGCCCAGGTCACATACCACCAGGGCACCCTCCACCTGTGCAGCTTTTCTCATAGGGGTCCCCCCACCAGGGTCATTCTGGAGGATGCAACATGGACATCTGTTCATACATTCACCAAGCATTACCACCTGCCTGCCTTCTCCAAATCCAGGTCAGGCTTTGCCACTGCAGTCTTGCAGGGCATCCTAGCCAGTCCCCAGTCTTCTTGATTGCCTCCATCTTTTCCTCAGCTTTGGGAATCAACCCAAATGTGATGACTGCACCAGTGAAACATGAAGAATACAGTACAGTTGTGTACACTTACCATAAATGTAGATGTTAGAGTGTATTCACTGTTGCAGTCCTGGTTTCCTTCCCTCCATCCTCCTTGTCTCTCTCTCTATTCCTCTGTCCTTACAGGGAATTTTGGTATTTACTTTCTGTTGGTGGTGTTCTTCCACCATAACCTAGCTCACTATTTGGGGGCTCCTGACAGGGCAAGCAAAACTGATGTAATGCCATCGGCTGCCTGATTTTATACCACTGACGACCTGACGTCAGCCCTGGAGTGACAGCAACCAATGCAAAAATACTAGGCCTCTGGTATTCGGGCTGACCGAGGGCTACCCCTGGCAGGATAACCCAAATGTGTTGACTGCAACAGTGAATACACTTAAATGTATACAACTGTAGTTTCTTACCATAGCAAGACACTTAAAGGCAAAGTCAGGGCCCACTCTGCTAGAGCTTTGGCTACTTCTGTGAATTTTTGGAAAATGTTGATTTCTAGAAATATTCTAGAGGCAGCAACTTGGCATGTGCATCTTTATCAAATTTTACAACTCAAGAAAGAACTTAAGATGGCTAGGCATATGCCACCTTTACACCAGGTTCATCGGGGTGCCTTGTGTGATGTTCTTCATATACGTGATTGTTACATTCTTAGCTTGAGAGAACTTGACTGTAGGCTGAAGTCCTGCATCTGAGCAGAATTTAAATCTTAACCCATTTCCCCTATGACCAGGTTGACATCACTTAACTTCATGCATCTTGAATTACCTAGTGTAAAGGTGGTGTATGCCCTGTCCTTGGTTCTGTAGCGCTACATTTGCTAAATGCACTGTTTGCTAAAGAGGAGTTTGTTAGTCTGTATGGACCAGGTTGTGACAGAAAAGCAGAGGACACCACTGGGACCCTTCTTTTCTGTTCCCCCAGACACTTCTACCTTGTACTTGTAGTAGAAATGTGCAGGCATCTGTGTGGTTTCTTTTTCGTTAGAGGTTTTGGAAATGACCATCATGATTATACTTGGCATGCTTGCCAGAGTAATATTTCCTTTAAGAGTAACTGTCATCAGTGTGTCTACTGTCCTGGGTTAGAAGATTAGTACTTGCAGTTTTTGCCAGGGTTTTCCTGATACCATATGGAAAAATGTAAGGCCATCCTGGCCTTCCCAAGCAAGAGACTAGTGGCCTTTTTAGGTGAGCTTATGTCATTTGATTCCCTTAATGTGGCTACATGGTTGTCCCCTGCAAAAGGAAGATGGAGAAGCCTAGAGAGAAACCCTGGGAGACCATGGAGTCTGAAGATTGCCTAGGGACTCAAAGTCTGAGGATGATGAAAGTGAAAATGCTAGACAAGCTCACAGTTATGATGTCTATTGTTGTCAAGGCCTTTGGTAATGCACCCTCTAAGGGTGCTGAGCCATTTGCTTGGAAAACATCTCCCTAGACGACTATTAGAACTTCTAGAAGATGAAGAGATGTAAGCATCATTGAGTCATTAAGCAAGGGGAATGTGATTTTCCCATTGTGAATGTCTAGAAAAATGTACTTCTAAGACAGAGGCCTGGGGTTTCCATCTTTTGAGCTGCCCACAACCCACACTATAAAGCCCAGCTTTCTGCTAAATCTGGGCAGCCTCTTGATGGGTCATCAGCCCCCCCCCCCTTTCAGTATTATCCAAACAAGACTAGTGCAGAAAGTCCTGATAAGCTTACAGCCTGTGCAGCTTAACCCTCTGTGTTTTGGAGTCCAATATTTCAAAAGGAAAAGGGAGATGTTCTTCGTGTTTCACTGTTGCAGTCATTACATTTGGGTTATGTGCTTGCAGCAGCCCTCAGTCGGTCTGATTAACAAAGTCTTGGGTCCTGCGTCAGTTGCTGTCCCTTCTTCCATGACGTCAGGTCGTCAGGGGTATTAAACATGCAGCCAACGCCATTACATCAGTCTTTCTTGCCGTGCGGTGCCCGTAGCAGAAGCAGTTCTCAAGTGCCCGTCGGCCAACTCCTGAAATTTTCGTTTTCGAGTTTCAGAACCAAAGTCTTCAACTAAAACCAAGTACCCCGTTGGGCTCCTTACCGATGTCAGTCAGTTAATAATTGCATTACTTGTGGAAAGCAAATACCTCAAAGATTTTCATTCGTACTGTATTCCTTGCCTAGACCCTGACCACGATTTACCTTGCTGTCGGTTTTGTGCTTTATTTAATCAGCATACTGTCTGTCGGTATATTATTGCCTCTAAATATTTCGGTTCTCTGTTTAATTATCCAGAAATGTCGTCGGTTGGCCATCAGTCTACCGGGATTTCGAAAAAACGCAAATATAAAGACTGAGACAGGCCGCCGAGATCCAAAACTGCCGACGACGCTTCTCCTAAGCCAGTCGCCAGTTCGCCGGTACTCAGTGAGGTGCTTTCGCAGCCCCTGATACCCACTACTTCTGATTCGCAGGCATCTACTGAGACCCATTCGGAGTTCGGTATGCCGTGAGATGCTTCAACTATGGAACCCGTGGATGTCTCTACTTTGGATGGGTCCGGAGCCGCTGTGCAAGCACTGGCTTCTGAGGGTGTATTCAGGCCTACGGACTTGCATATTAAACAGACGCCTCCTTCATTTAGGCCTAAATCTCGAACCATGCTTAAATAACCGACGCCCAGGCCGCATGGTCAGGCCTCTATGCCTAAAAAAACAAATTGTAAGAATGGCTGAAGGTCTTATAACTCTAATCAGGGGAAGCCAACCCCCCCCCCCCCCCTTCTAAGAGACCTAGGACTGAAGTTGTTTATGAATCTTCTGAACAGGATCCTGATTTTTCTGATTCTTCTGATGATCTGGATTTGCCCTTATCTACTTATGAGGATTCTGATGCGGCGGATTCTATTCCCTCTGCTTCCCCTCCAGAGGATTTTTCTTTTGGTGAAACCTTACAATACTGTAAGGGAGCATTTCCACTGGGAAAGCCAGGATTTTTCCGATTCAAAAAAGAGGCTTAGGGATTTCTTACTCCTGCCTCAGCATAGGCCTTTAGCTATTCCTCTTGTACTAGACATTGTTGATGTTGCTTTTTCGGAATCTAGTTTGGCCCTTGATTCTTTGCCTCCTGCTCCCAGAAAACCTGACAGATATTACAGGGTTCCTGATTCACACAAGTTCCTTTTTAAAAATCCTATTGCGGATTCAGAGACCATCTCACAGGGACCCAAAGGCATTAAGGCTTCTACTGCTAAAAATCCGACCCCTTCTGATAAAGACCCCAGGGTGCTGGATAGATGCGGTAAGAAGGTTTACACTTCTGCAACCGTAGCCATTAGGGCTTTAAACTGCCAGTTTCATATGTTAAAGTATCAGCAACATGTTATTGGATTGCTTAAACTGAAAGTGATGTTGATTCCTGATTGTGCGGAAAATAAAGAATTGCAGGATTTAATGCATTCTACAGAACAGGTTGGAAAACAATTTGCAATGTGGATTTGATTCATTAGAGGCCTCTTGCAGGGCTGCTGTTACTGGGTCTGTGCTCAGAAAGCATGCTTGGCTTAAGGAGCAATCTTTGCCTGATCATGTTAAAGCTAAATTGTTGGATGCTCCCTTAAATCAGGACCGCCTGTTCAGCAACAAGGCTGAGGAAGTTCTTAAAAAGATGGAAGATAAAGCTAAATCTATGCAAACTGTTAAAGATTTCTTACAAGTTCAGCCTCCTAGATGTGGTAGGCACTGGCCCTCTAAGAATTGGTCTTTTCCAGCCCCTTCCAGGTCTTCTCAAGCCAAACCCAGGCACAGCAGAAACCCAGGTTTCAGTCCCAGGGGACACACAAGACTAAGCAGTGGGGGCCACACCCAAATCAGGGAGTAGTTAGACTCCCCTTTGGAAAAACTATAGCAATGACATGCTTTTAAAACTTCCAAGCACTTCCCAACTGAATGTTCGTTTAGGTGGAAAGATTGGTATGCAGGCCAAAAACTGGGAACTCATTACCCAGGACAAATGGGTTTTAAATATAGTATCCCAAGGATACAGATTTCACTTCCACACCTTACCCAACTCCAAGCTGGTGGCCAGATCTACCCCCAATTCAGTGGGCAGAGGCCCAAAATCAAGTACTCTCTCTCTTAAGCATGGGGGATATTCAGTTAGTACCAAAAGAGGAAAAGGGACAAGGTTTCTATTAGAGAATTTTTCTGGTATCCAGAAAAGGCAATACATGGCGTCCTATCCTGGACCTTTCTACTCTAAATACCTTTCTGGTGATTCCAAATTCAAGATGCTGACTCTTCACCAGCTGCTTCCTATGCTAGGCAAAGATGCATGGTTTACAACACTAGACTTAAAAGAAGCATTACCTGCACATCCCTGTCAGGGAGTCTTGCAGAAGATACTTGCGCTTCAAAGCAGGCAACATGCACTATCAGTTCTCTGCACTGCCTTTGGCTTATCTGCTGTGCCCAGGGTATTCACAAAGTGCCTAGCTCCAGTCATTGCATTCTGCAGGCAAAGAAATATTCAAATTTATCCATACCTGAACGATTGTCCAATTCAGGCCGAAAGCCAGGACATACTTTTGAATCATCTCGCCTTTGTTCAAAGGGTACTGACTTGTCTGGGGTACACCACAAATAAAAAGAAATTACACTGTCAACAAATTAATATTCCTGGGAGCAAGCTTGAATACAACTTCCCAGATGGTTTTCCTAACGCCAGAGAAACTAATTCATTTGACATCCTACTTCAAACAAGTGGCCACAAAAACCCAGTTATCTGCAAGGCAAATACTGCAGGCCTTGGGGTTCATGGCCTCCTGCATTCTTCTAATTCCATATGCAAGGCTGCGTATGAGGAAACTGCAGTAGTATCTCAAAAGCCTATGGTGTCAACATTAACAGGATCTAAAAGTTATGATTCCTATCATACCTTGTCTATGCCTAGAGTTCCTTTGGTGGGCAGAGGCTTGCCACCTAAACAAGGGACTACCTACCATTCACACTACCCCCCTGCCGGCCAAACCTTAACAACAGACGCTTCAGACTATGCATGGGGGGGGGGGCTCACCTGGCAGGGAAGTGCATTCAGGGCAAATGGAACCCAAGTCAAATGTACCTACACATAAATCAAAAAGAAATGTTAGCTGTACAGAATGCTCTGACAGCCTTCAAGGACAACATTCTTCCAGGACAACTAATGATAAAGACGGACAGCACCACGGTCATGTGGTACATAAGCAGGGGGGTACACACACTTACCCCCTCTGCAGACTAGCCATGGCATTGTGGAACACAGCCTTGATCTACCAAGTAAATCTGCAAGCTCAATTCCTGGACTAAGCAGAAACCTCATGGACCCATACGAGTGGAAACTGGAACCAGGATTTTCAACATGTTGACAAGCAAATGGGGGAGCCCAGATATAGACCTGTTTGCCTTCCTCCAGAACCATCAATTGGACAAATTTTGCACAAGGATTCCCCACAAATTAGCTTGGAAAGGGATGCTCTATCCTTCAGCTGGAAAAAACTATCAGTTTATGCCTTTTCTCTCCTCTACCTCTGGTCTCCAAGGTACTACTAAAGATCAAACAGGACAAGCCAAGAACGTTTTTAATTGCACCAGACTGGCCACACCAACACTGGTACCCCCTCCTGCACAGTGTGTCACGCTTGGCTCCATGGCACCTGCCTTAGACTCTTTCCCTCTTGTCTCAGCAGGGGAACCAGATTCTGCACCCTCAGCCGCAAACCCTGAACCTGGCAGCCTGGCTAATTACCTAATCTTTTTCTTACCACCCCTCAGTAAATCAGTGATGGATATCATTTTAGAGGCTAGGAGGCCTAGTACTAGAAAATCTTATGCTGCAAAATGGAAAATATTTTGTACCAAGAACCAATCTCAAGTGATGAACACAGCAGTGCCCAGTTTACCTCAGATTCTACAATATTTGACTGAGATGCTTCATAAGGGCTTGTCCTTTTCCTCCATTAAAATTCATGCCTTAGCCATTTCAGCTCATTATAGCACAGAGCCTCCCCTCTTATCTCACTCTACTGCTTAAGTAGTTCCTCAGAGGGGCCAAAAATTTAAAGCCACCGAGGAGAGCTCCAACTCTAGCCTGGGACCTTAACTTTGGTTTGGAGAAACTCACTCTTCCTCCTTTTGAGCCAGCTGCTACTGCAGATTTAAAATTCCTTTCCTGGAAAACAGCTTTCCTTTTAGCAATCACTTCTGCAAGAAGGGTATCTGAGTTACATGCCCTTGTGGCAGTGGAGCCTTTCATCATCTTTCATGTGGACAGGGTGTCCCTCAGAAACAAACCCTCTATGTCCAAGGTAGTATCCAGTGTGGCTCTTAATCAGTCCATTCATTTGCCTACCTTCTTTCCTAACCCACAGAACAAAGGAGAACGGATACTGCACTCCTTAGATGTGCACAGACAACGTAGATCCTACTTGGACAGGACTAAACCTCAAAGGAAATCAGAACAACTGCTGGTGGCATTTGCTGCAGGGACAGAGGAGGAAGCTATTTCAAAACAAACCATTTCAAAATGGATAGGCCACTGCATTCATTTCTGCTGTAAGCACCATGGAAAACCTATTCCCCAAGGCGTCAGTCCCCATTCAACCAGGGCTGCATCTACCTCTACAGCCTTTCTCAGGGGCGTCCCTACAAGAGACATCCTAGAAGCTGCTACCTGGAGTTCTGTACATACTTTCACCAAGCATTATCATTTGCCAATTTTCTCTAAATCCAGAGCTGGTTTTGCCACTGCAGTCTTGCAGGGCCTTATAGCTGGTCCTAATTCTATTTAAACTCCTCCCAACCTTAGCTTTGGGAATCTACCCAAATGTAATGACTGCAACAGTGAAACACGAAGAACATAGAGTTGTGTACACTTACCATAAATTTAGATGTTCAAGTGTATTCACTATTGCAGTCCTGGTTACCCTCCCTCCAGCCCCCTTTCATCTTTTGGCTGCACCTCTAGTCTGACTTACTATGCTCAAAAATCTTTTCTGTGTATTTGCTTTTTTATTGGAGGGTATATCTTTGTATTATAGATTTAATTGCTTCCCATTAGGGGGGGGTCACCTGACATCTGGGGCAAGAAAAACTGATGTAATGGCTTCGGCTGCATGTTTTATACCCCTGACGTCATGGAAGAAGGGACAGCAACTGCCGCAGGACCCAAGACTTTGTTAATCAGGCCGACTGAGGGCTACTGCAAGCAGATAACCCAAATGTAATGACTGGCAAGTGCATGAGTCCACAACTTCCCCAGAAACGAACTGCGTAACTTCTGTGACTTGGCCTACCTAAATGAGAAGCCATTCCTCCAGTTCTGGATGTCCTGTTGGATGTTATTGGTACTACCTGCTTGGAACTAATCTTTCATCCGTCACCCAAATGAAATCTGGTCATTTTTATATGATTCAAAATTGTCATGAATTTCTATTCACAAATCTTGATACAGGTAATATATCTGGAATCTGCAAGGGAAGCCATACTGGTTCCAGCTGCATTACTGCCCCAAATGAAGGAGCAGATTGCTAGACAGGTGAGGAAAGTAAATGTATGTCTCTACAGCTGTGGCCTTTTGGGCCTGAATTGCTTAACCCACACTTTAAAACACCAAGAATAGCAAGCTGATATGGTTTACTATCAAAATATCGACGTTCAGAACACTGAACGTTCGATACAATGAAAATGATGCAACACTTCCAGCATACTAATTAGCTTATAATGTCAAATGTGTTGATCGAATTGAACAAATTTGACAATGTCTAAAATTGGCCAAGATGGCAGTGTAGGTGCAAACGTAAATGAAACACCTACACTGTCAATTATGTTTTAGCAGGGGGTGCAAGTCCCTCCTGTACCCCCCCCCCCCGTGGGGGGCTGCCCCCCTTGCGTATTAAATATTCTAACTCCGAGATCACACTACAGAGTGGAAAGGGATACATTTCTTTTTCCGCACTGTACCATGACTCTACTCGCAACATCGAGTTACTATCATCGAATGCATATTTGCATTCGCTGCTATGTAATCTTGATCTCATAGCGTTTGGCAACACAGAAAGTCGACTAACGTTTGATTTTCCGCATTCGCTTAACCAAATTTTAACATTTTGATAGTAAACTGGCTGATATGGGCCTCCATTTTACAGTAAAGGAAAATAGATCAACTAGCAGAAGGGATGGGTCACAACCCTCAAGGGGGCAGTTATGCCTGTGGGTCCTAGCACATCCCTGTGAACTGAAGACCAGACTTTGTGCTCCTTGTCAAAACAGCTTTTCATACATCAGCAGCTAAATCTTCTGTGTTTATTAAACAGTGACAGGGCAGCATCCATATAGTTTTTGATAAGAAAACTGTCAGCTTTTTAAAGTTTGAATACAAGGATGCCCCCCCCCCCCCGCACACACACACACACACACACACACACACTGTTTCAAAATCTCTAGCAGCTGCCTGGCCTGTTAAGACACCTTTGTATGTTTCAGCAGCTGCATCTCGTGGAGACTGTTCCTCATAGCTAAAGGAAGACTTCCTGTCAGAGGTGGAGTAATTTTACTCAGAATTTCTATCAATTTCTCTCTACCCTGCAGCCAGACTGAGTGCAACCCTGTGATAGATCTTTCTTCCTATGAGGTAGGGGGAAGTGTAGCAGGTGAGATGCTGCTGATTTCTAATGAGGAATGAGACTATAGCTCCCAGCTTTTCTCACCAATGTTGGCACAGGAAGTTAGGACACATTGGTCTCTGCCAGAGGACATGACATTTGGAAACATTGTTAGTCATGAAAGAACACTTCAGATGGCAGTGTTGGGCTGATTCAGACTTCGAGAAAATATAGTGGGACCTTTTTGGTTTAGGGGAACCCAAACCAGTGGCTGTCATTCTAGTCTGAGGACCCTTTAGAATGTTTTTCAAATAGCATCCTTGGAGCCATCTTTTAGCTACTCTGCTCCCAAGAACCCTGACAGCGCCATTAGGTTTCAGGAACCTTGCAAGCTTTTATATAAAAATGTGACTTGACGCAGTGTTCCTGGACACTGCCAAGAGAAGTAAACTGGCTCCATGGCAAAATACTCTTCCCAGTGACCGGCAAAACAGATTGTTAGACTGGTTTGGGAAGAAAGTGTAAATCAGCACCCCTGTTGTGTTGTGCCTTGAATGTTTAAGACCCACATTTTCAGGAACATGTCATCATGGGACTCCATGTCGTTGATAGGGAGTGCAGTATGAGACCCAGATGGTGAATATGCATAGCCAAATGTGAACCATTCTGCAGTTCCCTTAATTGGGTCATAAAATGTTGTGATGCTGTAGATGCAGCGTCAAGGACTTTTGCAATGGGGAGAGTTTTAAGGAGACATTCTGGCTTAGGACCAAGTCGTTGCTTGAAAACGAGAAGATTCAGCTCATTAATGTCCCCCTAAAGTAAGGAGGTTCTCTGGAGATCTCCATCTTACAATGTTTTTAAAAGACCAAAGAATAAAGGAAAACTATGGAGGCATACACGCACATTTCACCCTTACAGTCCCAAATATAACAGTAATTATCCTAACGCAAGGACCGTATTACCAGAGGCAAACAAAATGCAAGCAGCTAAAAGGTAGAAGGGCCACACAGAAAATAAAATGGCAGCAGAGATAGGGCTGACAGTACTGATCCCCACCCCTATTTTCACTGTATGGGGGGCAAGTTGGCTTCCTTTCTGCAGAACTGGTTAAGCATAACTGTAGACTAGAGGGTACTCCATATTGTCTACAAGAGGGTACAGATTTCGCATCCAAGCCAAGAAAGTCTTTACCAAAAGACCAGGAAATTTTAGTCCTGTTGTTTTGAATAGAGATGCCTTTTCAAGGGACCTGTGCTGTTTAGCTAAGAAGTTGAAGGATTTTTCTCTTTCATTCCCCACAAAAAAAAAAGAAAAAAAAATGGGTCATGGAGACCCATAGTGCATCTGTCAATGCTAAACAGCATCTTTAGTTGTAAAATTCAGAATATTGACTGTAAAGCACTTGTTCCACCTGGGATCTCCAGCTCTGCTAGTGACAGCATTGAATATAATGCTCCCTTCTGTATGTTCCTGACCAGGCACATGCAACAACCAGAATGTTCACAGAGGTTCTTCAGAAAAAGAATACAGGGAGTAAACAGAACACCCTTTGTATCGACTCAAAGCCCTATCCCTATACTCTTGTTTCCTGCAGACTTCTGAGAAACGAATTATGCCTGGCATACAAGGCATCGTTGGATCCCTCTTTGATAGACCTTTTGCACATGTGCAAAATGGACAGCATCAGAGCTACTAGGTCTAAGGATTTAAATTTTGCTTGTGATTTAAATAGGACATGTGAATGGGACAGGTAAATGTCCTAGAGAATTCCCATTCTCTGGAATAAGCCTTCCATTAATGTGAAGCAAAGCCCCTCTCTAATCCTATACAAGCATAGCCTGGCCCAGTGGATGGGAAATCAGAAATTCAACCTTGGTCTAACACCTACATTTCTGATGGACAGAGGCAGGAGTTAAATTATGACCTAACTAGCATACACCCTTAAAACGATCTCTTAAGACCAATCTGCCTGTGGGATGTATTTGGGTTGAATGGCTAGGTCTATAAAGGCTGCAGTGGTCGTTGGATAGGTATATACCAATGAACACTAGATCTCAAGGATGCCTACTTTCTATAGCCCTGTTTTCAAAGGACAAGAGTCATACTGAAGTTTGGTAGCATTTGGCAGTCATTACCAGCTTACTTCATTCAATTTGGCTACAAATTTCTTGCTCCAGTAATTGCCCAGAGCAGGACCAAGAGCATCCATATGTATCCCTGTTTGAACGACTGCCTCTTTCTGGCTCATTCCCAGGAGGGAATGAGGAGAGCATTAGAACACACTGTGAACTGCATCAGCAAATTAATGTTCTCCTTAAACAATCAAAGGTTAGCTCTCTGCCCAGCCAAGAAGGTGAGCTTCCTGGGGGCCCATTAGGACATCACCTCTGTAGAGGGTTTGTCTGCTACAGGAAAAGGTAGAATCCCTTTTGACCCTTTTTAGGATGTGCTAAGGAAATCAGACCAGACAGCCAAGAAGTTTGAACATTCCTCTGGCCATGGCTTCCATGAAACCTACGGTGTTATTAGCCAGCTTGCACATGAGCAAACTTCAGTGGTACTTGGAATACTTGGGAGCTACAAATTCAGCCTTTGGCACACAACCATCTCATTCCTACCTAGCACAAGTAGACAATTATAATGATAGAAAAGCTGAGTCAGGAAGAGCAAGGATATGCTGTTAAGCCTCTCACTTCAAGCCAGACCTTAACCACAGATGCATCAGACACAGCTTGGAAGCACTTTCCAGGAATGTCGAAGTGCAGGGGCACCAGGATTCACAAAGGAGCAAACTTGCTGATAATATAAAAAACATTCTTGGCAGTGGTCCAGGCTTTCAGAGCCCTCAATACAGCTTAGTGACCTTGAAAGCTGTGCATCATCACAGATAACACCACAGTCGTCGTTCGTAAACAAGGTGGTATAAGCTCCTAACAGCTGTGCAGGCTAGCCATGCAGAGTTTGTGACAGGACCTGTTGTACAACATGTTCCTGAAGGCTAGGCGCATGATAATACAGGAGAGCTGTGTGGCAGACCAGTTGAGCAGCACCTCAGCAGAGCCACTTGAGTGGATGGCAGACAGGTTTAGATTCTTGGACCACAGTAACAGACTATACAAGAGAGTTTTTTTTTTACTTATTTGAGCAACAGGCATCTGACAAAAGTTATGCTCCAGGGTCTCAAACTGGCAGGCTTGGGCATTGGATGCCTTATTCCCTGGTTTGTACTTGATTTTCTTTGTGCTTTCCCCCTTGTCATTGCTTCTCAAGGTAGTAGAAAATGTGGAGATCGCAAAACATTATTCCTGTTGCCAATTTCTGTGACAGGCAACACTGATTCTCCCACCTGATTCAGATGCTAAGGGAAAACTTTTACTGTTGCTTCAACGTGTGAACCTCTTGATGCAGCACAGGACCATTATACATCCCCCTCAAACTGTCCATGCCTAGACTGGCAGTTTAGAGGATATAATCCTGCATCCTTTGTTTACGTTTTCTGAGGGCATGCCGAAATCATGCCAAGTAGAAGGAAATCCTACCTAATCAAATAAAAAAGTTTCTCCCTCTTGTGCCACAAGAGAAAACAGCACCCATAGCAAGTATGTGTGCCTATGTCTGAGCTGTTCTTTCAGGTGTGTGCTACGCTTCCACTGAAGGTACATTTCTTAGCTATTTCATTACGCCTACCTGTTGACCTCCCAGTGGCTTACATGCTCCTACTGAAGCAGTTCTTGAACATGAGCCATTTGAGGCCTTGTAGAAGAGTGATCCAGTTTGGAGTTTGTTATATTTTAGAGAAACTTTTTGAAGCAGCATTTTGTGCATCTATGATGTTCCTTAACTGGATAATAGTGTTCCTGATGGCTGTCACCTTTACTAGAAAAGTCTCTGAACTTCAAGCCTTCATGTACCAGGAGCATCTCTTGTAGTTCATAGAGACAGGGTAACGTTGCATATTTACCTGTCCTTAATGCCAACGGTTATTACAGGGATAACTCTGAATCAAGCTATCCATCAGCCAGTGTTCTTCCGTAATTTCAAAAATAAAGGGGAAAAATCCTTCAGTCTTTGGATGTACATAGACAGCTGAGATGCTATCTAGACAAAAGTCTTCCAGAAAATCTGATCAACTAATTGCCTCCTTTGCAGAAACCAGGCAGGATTACTGGAGAAGGAACCACCTGAAAGTTGCTCATTGCATCACCTTTTACTATAGAAAATGTCTACATTACAGGATAAGGTCAGACCCCATTCTACAAGGGGCACTGCTAGTGCCAGAGCCATCCTGAGTGAGGCAAGTACCCACAACATCCTAGAAGCAGTCACTTGGCCTTCATTGCATACTTTTTCTAGACATTAAAGGCTTGCTGTAAACCTTGGAATATTCTGTGAGTTGGCTGCAGTAATGACCTAAAAAGAACATAATATAGTTTTGTTGGCAACTTGCCTTAATTGTTGATGCTAGAGTATAATCATTGTTGAATCCCCCCTCCATCCGTTATTCCCCTCTGACTGTACTGGGGCTATTACTTACTGGGTTGTCTACCTGTACATAGCTTCCCTCCATCTCCCTACCTGACTTCTCTTCTGTCCTTGTTCAGGTTTCTTGCACCAACTGTACCCCTGCAATAAACCAAACCAGCAGACTTTAACAAGGATGATCTGACCAACAGGTACAAACATGCTTGGTTCTACCCAACTTGAGTGCAAGAAAGAACCAGTGATGGTGCAGGCAAGTGCTACCCATGTAGCAGGTATGTGGAGTTGTCTGAAGAGATGTTACCATCCCATTCTTGGCAGAAAGGCTCTCAGCTGTGAAAAGTCTTTTCAAATGTTGGGGACAGCCTGTGGCAGAGATCCCTGTAAAGCTGTGACTGCAGCAGTGACAAAACTTAAACATCAAGAGTTATAGTAGATTTGTACAATTCTACTTTCTCCCACTTGCTCCACCTGGTAAAAAAGAAACCTTTCCTGTGGTCATAACTTGTCAGCCTCCTCACGTTGGGTAGTGGATTGCTCATACATCCCACCTGTCTAGCATCTTGGGGTCATATGACCTTCCTTCCCTTTAGAACATTTATTCCAAAGACGTGCTACCCATTGTGAGAGATGCTAGAAAGCAAACACCAGAAAATTCTACCCAAGGGAAAAACTTGTCCTTCTGGTGCCAAAAGAGGAGCCTACACGCTAAATGGGTAGATTTGCCTATAGTGATATGTACGTGTAGAAGGTGTTCTCTATTGGCATAGCTTACACCTCTGTGAAGGTGCTTCTCTTAGCCATTTGTGCTTGCTTGCCTTTAGAAACCCCCACCCTGCATGCAGGTACCAGTTAAGCAGTTTCTGAAGGGAGTCCATCTCAGACCCTCACCCAGACAAGGCAGGTCCTGGCTGTGAAGCTGTTCTCTTGGAAAACAGTATTCTTAATAGCGGTTACATCAGTCAGGAGAGTTGGGCTTTAATGCAGAAAGAATTATTCCTTAAAGACACTGTGGGGGTACCATGCACACTAATCTCTCCTTTATGCTTAGCATGATGAATGAGGAAAGATCCTGCACTCTTTGGACATATCAAGACAACTGAAATATTGCCTGGGCAGAACCAAAGAAATTTGAAAGTCAGAACAAGTGTTTATTTCTTTTGCTGATTGTAAGAAAAATTACCCATGTCCAAACAGATAATTTCTTAATGAATAGTCCATTATATTTTTATGTCTAAGGACCCATGGAAAGTCACCATAAGGAAATGTCAGTTCACGTGTTGCAAAGGTCACAGCAGCTACTACTGCTGTCTATAAAGGGATTGGTGCCCTGGACAATTTGGAAGCAGCCATATGACCCTTTGCCCCCACGTGTTATCCAACTGTTATAGGTTGGACCTCATACCTGGAATAGGGTAGGTTTGAGGCTGACATTCTAAAAAAAAAAAAAAAAAAAGTATGGTATCTTCTACTTCTCTTCATTAGCCTGTTTACTCTTCCTGTATTTGGGGGGTAAATCTAGTAATCTTCCTTAATGTTCTGACTGCTGCAGTCATCCACCCTCTGTGTGCTGTCTGTTACTTTTTCTATACTCCATTTTCTTTCTGTGTTGGGGGGGGGGGGGTGGCAGTATTGTCCAGATCACAAAGCAAGACCCATAAGAATGGTTTCTCTGTTGGCTTAACACTAATTCTAATAACATTGGTTTGGGGGGGGGGGGGGTGAGAGAACCAAAGATGGTTGGGTGTATACTACCTTTACACCAAATACATCGTGACACCTAAGGTTGGGTGATGTCATCCCAGTCATGGGGGAAGTGAAATCTGGCCAGATGTTGGACCTTGGCTTGCAGCAGAATTCCCTAAGACTGCCTGCTGTAGTGAACAATGCTGTAGCATCTACAGTTACAGTATGCTGATTGCACAGCTATACCTTTGCTATAGTTTATATTTTTTCTTAAGTTTAACTTTGAAAATGAATATTTTCTAAGTACTGCTGTCGTGTGATTCTTTCCTGCTGATATTTTTTAATAAAGCACATATTTAGAATTGCATTCCTTTTGAGTTCCCTGATGTAAACTGCATACTCTGGTGTTGACAGACCAGATCACACAGTCTGTTGGGAATGACGGTGGATAGAATGGACTTTTACGTGTGTGTGTGTCTGATCATTGTTGCATTGGATTTATGTGAAGCATGGTGACTTTTAATTCCCAATTAATTTTTTTTTTTTTTGACGTGCTTGTTGTTGTGCAGCATAGAACTCTGTCAGTTGTCTTAGTTGTCAGTGAGTAGTACTAAAGTTTGCTCAGTGTGTGGGTAAACAAATCTTAACTGACCTTTTACTTGGTGATGACTTGAGCACTTGTCAGTGCAAGGGTCATCTATATCCACTAGTTTGTTAAAGACTGCATTCCCACATGAACTGATGAGGGCTACTGTCACCAGCTTCGGAGGGTACTCCCAACATTTCCTCTGCTCCAGCTTCCTGCATCTTGATAGGCCTCTGGTGCTTAGTCAAGGTCCTGTCATCAGATTGAGCCACTGTACCTAGCCCTGGGCTATCCCTTCTCCTGGCCTACACCACCAAGCAGCAGAATTGCTTTTCTAATTCTGGTCACATGGGCTGTAGTCAGGGTTTTAGTTCTCTACACCACTGGTGCAGGGTTGTGGTAATAGTTTATATTGTTTTCACCAAGAAGTTTGAATTTGTTGTTATGAAGTGTCTTGTTTGAGAAAATGTGGGTCTTTCTGTTCCTTTTTATAAAACTGCATTGAAAAACATACTTCGATCTTTGATTGTAAATGCTGCAGGAAAAAGACAATGTTCTCCTCCAGGGATTGTATTTTTTTTTTTGTTTCCAATTATTATTGCTGTTTAACAAGACCACATTTCTATTGTTTTCAGCCACCTCCTCCTCCAACTGCTGTTGCTGCTCCTCCCCCTCTGGTCAGAGGAACACAGACCATTCCCTCCATCAGACCACCTCTTCAGGTCAGTGACTTCAGTGCATGAATGGAAATAAAGTAAGGTGGCATTATATGAAAGGAGTGCAGTACTGTCTTGTTTTTATAATCTTTATTTATCCTTTGTTGACTGGGTTAATTCCATTATGCTAGTTGCCTCTCTTCAAGGAAGACCCAAGGTGGTATTTATACTACTAGGGGAAATTTAGCAAGGGTGTTGGGGATATTTCCTTTTTGCATTCAGTGTTTGCCAAGTGATCTTCTACCTCCACCTGACCTACCACCAACTCAAGTAGATGAGAATCCGCTTAATGCCTCATCCACAGTGCCAGCAGTCCATTCACCTGGAGTAAGAATAGAATCCATCGCTGTCTCTTCTTTCCAGTACCAAATGCATGTGTGATATTGGTTTATAGAAAATTTATTTATCTGCTGAGTTATTCACACTGGTGAGGTAGTTTCTTTCACTTAGGAAGATGTGTGTTAAGGAAATAAATTAGTGGTGTATAATACTTGAAATCAGAATATTGTCTTTACTGGTGAAGTACATTGTTAGACTGAGATGGACCATTTGCTGAACAAAGTACGATACACCCTTCAGAGCTGGTCGTCCTTTTTGCCTTTGTGCTGTAATGATTTTTTTAAATAAAACTTTATTATTGCTGTTTCCAGTAAATGCTGACTTCCTTTTTAGTTTAATTGTTATAATGTGAGGGCTAATAGACTGTCTTTTCTACTGGTTTAGCCACCTTAGCACCTTTCAAAAACTCACCTAGGTCAATTCAGAGTTCAGGGGTCCTAGGTCATTTAGGAGGCAGCATAGGACATTGGTGTGAAAGAAGATGGCAGTGATACTAGCAATAAAAGCCTTTCACGAAAAGTTTAGTCTAGCACCTGTAAAGATTCTGAGGAACAACATGTGGTATCCAAACATATGGGGGGGGGGGGGACATTCCTGCCCCTTACACAAGCCGGCTGTGGAACTTTGGCATGTGGCACAGCAACTTGGAATCATACCCATATATTCATACATACTAGGGGTGAGACAGTCCGATAGAAGACTCACTCAACAGGACCCTCCTAGACCCTGTAGAGTGTATGTTAAAAAGATAGATCATCATGGATCTGATACACAAGTGGGGTGTACCAGAATTAGACTTTTTTGCTTCCCCAGAAAACAGGCAACTCGGTAGATTTTGTTTGAGGACACCTTCTCCTTCAAATAGACATCTTTCTTTATGCCTTTTTTTTTAATATCCCTTGTCCTTCAGGATATTACAGAAGATGGAGTCAGACATGCCAGAAATGATTCTGATAGCACTCTACTGGCCCATGTACACTAGTTTTCCCTCCGTGCACTCAGCAAAGGGAAAACCACAACCTTATTACCCCTCATGGACGTACTAAGCCAATATATAGGGTCTTTCATTCATCCCAACCTGAAAACCCTTAAATTGTCAGCTTGGATGATTGGCTTTTAATCCAGTTTCAACATTCCTTTTCTAGGTTGTCCTGTCTATGTTGAATGACTCTAGGAAACCAAGTACCAGGAAGACTTATGTGGCCAAGTGGAAAATGTTCTATGCTGGGTGCAAAGCTACTGTGCAACAGGAGCTGGAATACCTCTCACTTCTGTACAACTAAGGCGTTTCCTACTGTAGCATTAAAATTCAAGCTTTGGCTATTTTTTGCATGCTTGTCCCCTCTGATCAATGCTGAGCCCCAAAT
Source organism: Protopterus annectens (assembly GCF_019279795.1). NCBI lineage: Eukaryota > Metazoa > Chordata > Ceratodontiformes > Protopteridae > Protopterus > Protopterus annectens. Next base: position 189,818,362 of record NC_056747.1, on the reverse strand, counting down.
AAAACAGTTTGTAAAAGGGGCACTGCATCTCAGACCACCCAGAATGGAACTGGTCCCCACTTGGGATTTGAATTGTGTAGTATAAAGATTTACTTTGCCTCCATTTGAACCCATGTCAGCCCCTATCAAACTACTATAATGAAAAACTGCCCTGCTGCTGCCACTAATTTCAGCAAGGCATATCTCCTTGTTACAAATGCTGATGTGCAAAGAGGCATTCCTCATTTTGCATAGGCACAGTTACCCTGAGAACCAACCCCTCTTTCGTGCTTTGAGATTCCTTGAATCACGGCACCCATCTCCCTGTGTTCTTTCCAACCCACAAAAAGAAACGGAGAAAGAAAACTCCATTCTCTCGATGTAGGCTAACCACTACCATTCTACGCTCACAGAACAAATTTTCCAGGAAAGGATCTTCAGCTTTTAGTAGTATTTGCAGAAGGAAAACAAGGAAAGCCAGTATTCAAACAAACTGTCTCTAAATGGATTGCCGACTACATTGCCGTCTGTTATTCACAACAATGCAAAAGACACATCCTCCGCTTTCCTCAAAGGAGTTCTTGCTTGGACTCTTTTGGAACCAGCCCCCCTGGTTATTTGTGCACACACTTACCAAGTAATAAATATTGTGCCATTTCCAGGGCTAGGGCAGGGTTTACCTTGGCCATCCTGCACAGTTTGCTGTCCCAGGACAGAAGTTCCTACAAATCTCCCCAGTAAGGAAGCTTTGGGAATCTTCCCAAGACTTAGTTCTGTAACATTGACTAAGATGCGCATAGTACAGTTGTGTAGATAACTTGCCATAACTCCCATGTTGTCTCTACTTCCTAACACAGGGCTATAGGCATTAGTAGGGCTATGTGAGCAGGCAGTGCTCCACCAAAGGATACTCTCTGGCAAGAAACACTTGAACATGGCACCAACCAATGTCTCACTTATAACACTGATTTCCTGACCTTGGATGGCCAAGGATGGCCATTGGCTCTGGAATAGAGAAAAAAATGGTATTTGAGCCAACCACTGGCTTCTCCATGTCATTAAGTCCCAAGACTTAGTTCTGTGACATTGATCTACTCGAATATTTGTAGTCATGGTAAGTTACCTACAGAACTGTACTATGTGCCAAAAAACTTCAAGCATTAAGATTTTTTGTTTTTAGCTAAGGACTCCTAAGGGATACCTCATAATGTTTAAGAGCCTAAGTAACCATCATCTTGCAGCTTCTCTGGGTATAACATTAACATCTGACAATTTGAATATATGTAATAACCAAAAATGTATGTCTAGAATATTAACAATCAAAGTAGTACTAAGACTAATGACGTCTCATTTAGAATAGAATGCCTGTGGATACTTTTACCCTGGGTGATCAGGCATGTGACTAGTATTTCAGTATTTGAGTTTAGTAGATAAATGCACAGGTGACACATTTGAGTTGTGGTTTTGTAGCACATTAGGCTACATGGCATCTTTTGTATCCTAATGATTCCTCTGGCCAGGCTACTCATGAAATGCTAGTGGTGTCTCATGAAGCTGTAGTGCCCACTCACACTCCCTGGCAAAAGAAATTCAGCTGATCTCTTGTCTCTAAGAAGAATTTGCATGGTGGACGCAGGCTTGTGCCCAGAACCAAGGTCTCCCCTTCACGTTCATCCCCCAAGGTCAAACCTTAACCACAGGTGCTTCAGAGACGGTCTGGGGGGCTCATTTCCTCCAATCCCAAGGCAGATGGTAAATTCAGGTCAGAGAAAAGCGCATAAACTGTAAAGAACTGATGTCAGTTCAAAAGAGAATGTTAGCTTAAAAAATTGGAAACCAGGGGTCCTGCTAGTCAAAGCAGATGACACCACTGTCATGTAGTACATAAACAAACAAGGAGGTACTCACTCTTACCCTTTATGTCAAGTAGCTATGTAGGTCTGGGAGACTGCTCATTCTTTGTGGTTGCACCTCATGGCACAATACCTTCTAGGGGTTGAAAACTGTCTAGGAGATCACCTCAGCAGGAACTTGATGGATCCCACAAATGGCATCTGTATCGGGAAATGTTTCTGAGCATAGTTCAGAAATGGGAAACCTCACAGACATCCTTGCCACCAAATAAAATGTTCAACTAAAAAGATTCTGTTCCAGGAGCAAACTGCTCACAGCCTGGAAGACAAATGCTTTTTCCTTCCTTTTGACCAACCTTTTCTGTTATGTGCACCCCCCCCTTCTGCCTGTTCTTCCTCGAGTCCTCCTAAAAATTGAGGAAGAGTGCCCGAGTCATTCTTATTGCCTCTGACAGGTCCAGCCAGCACTGGCATCCTCTGCTACTAAGTTTAACCAATGTAAATCTGTGGCAGTTACCACAGAGAGAGTGGACCTTCTGACTCAGGACAAAAGGAGGATGTTCTTTGTGTTTCACTGTTGCAGTCGTCACACTTGGGTTGTCCTGCCAGGGGTAGCCCTCAGTCGGCCTGAATACCAGAGTCTTGGGATTTCTGCGTTCGATGCTGTCATCTCTTCCATGACGTCAGGGGTATAAAACATGCAGCGGACGCTAGTACATCAGCTTTTCTCGCTGTGCGGGAGCCCGAAGCAGAAGCAGTTTGTAAGTGTCGGTCGGACACTACCTGAAATTTTCTTTTTTCGAGTTTCAAACCTGAAGTCTTCTAAAGCTAAGTACCCCGTTGGGGATTCTTTTTTCTTGCTTTAACCGTTGTCAGAAAAAGTTAACAATTGTCTTGCCTATGGAAAGCAAATACCTCACAGAGATTTTCATTCTTACTTCTTCACCTGTTTAGGCCCAGACCACGACGTCCCTCGCTGTCGGTTTTGTGACTTGTTTAATGCCTGAGCTATTCGTCATTGGGCTATCTTTTTTGCAAAATTTTGCTCTCGCTCTCCGTATTCCGAAATGGCTTCAGTAAGCCCATCCGACTACCGATCTTCCGAAAAAACGTAAGGATAAAGACAGACAGACCGCATAGGTCCAAAACTGCCAATGATGCTTCCTTTTAAGCTAATTTCCAGTCCGCCAGTACTCAGTGAGCCGCTTTCGCAGCCTCTGATACCCACTTCTGCAGATTTGCAGGCCTCTGCTAAGACCCATTCGGAGTCCGGTATGTCGTGAGATGCTTCTTCGATTATGGAACCTGCGGATGTCTCTACCTTAGATGGGTCCGGAGCCGCTGTGCAGGCACTGATTCTAAGGGTGTATTCTGACCTTCCGATGTTCGTATTAAACGGACTACTTCATTTCAGACTAAAACGACAGAGTTTCTCAGGCCTAGAGTTCGCATTACGCCTAGAAAACCGATGACCAAAGCGCATGCTCAAGCTCCCATGCCACAGAAACAAATGCTTAGAATGGCCGAAGACCTTATAACTCTAATTATGGGCAGCTAGCCTTCCCTCTCTAAAAGACAAAGAATTGATTTCCTTTCTGAGTCAACAGACCATGAGTCCGATGACTCTGATCCCTCTGATTACCAGGGCATACCCTTATCTGCATATGAGGATTCAGATGTAGAGGATTCCATTCCCTCTACCTCCCCTCCAGAGGACTTTCTTTTGGTGAAACCTTGCATACCTTAAGAGAGCATTTCCGCTGGGAATGCCAGGACTACTCACAGTCCAAAAAAAGACTCAGATAATTTTTAGACTTGCCTCAGCACAGGCCTCTAGCTATACCTCCTGTCCTGGATATTGTAGATGATTTTCATGGAATCCAGTCTTACTCCTGATACTTTACCACCAGCTCCTAGAAAGCCTGATAGGTACTACTGGGTACCTGACTCTCACAAATTTCTCTTCCAAGAATCCCACTGCGGATCCAGAGACCATTTCCCAGGGACCTAAAGGTATTAAGGCTACTACAGCCAAAAATCCTACCCCTTCTGACATGGATTCGAGAGATTTGGACAGATGGGGAAAGAAGGTATATACCTCTGCAACTCTTGCCATCAGGGCTTTAAATTGCCAGTTTCACATGTTGAAGTACCAGCAGCGTATTATGGAACTAATTAAACAAAAAATCTTGTTGCTTCCAGATTATGCAGAAAAAGATTTACAAGAGTTAATGCATTCTGCAAACCAAGTCAGTAAACATACTTTGCAGTGTGGTTTTGATGCCTTAGAAGCATCTTGCAGGGCTGCTGTCACTGGGTCTGTATTGAGAAGGCATGCCTGGCTGAAGGAACAAATCTTGCCGGACCGTGTCAAAGCAAAATTACTAGATGTTCCATTAAACCAGGAACGTTTGTTTGGCACAAAAGCAGAAGAGGTTCTTAAAAAGATGGAGGAAAAAGCTAAATCTATGCAAACTCTTAGATTTCTTACAGGTACAGACACACAGAATTCAGTAGGCACTGGCCTTCAAAAAAAAACTGGTCCTTTCCAGTCCCTACCAGATCTTCTCAGCCCAAACCCAGGGGCAACAGACCACCAAGGCTACAGTCTCAGGGTACACAGAGATCTAAACAATTGAGTGCTCCCCCCTCAAAAGCAGGGAGCGGCAAGCCACCTTGTTATAGAAATAAATCACAATGACTTGTCTGTCATCCTTCCCAGCCATGCCCAAGTACTTGCACCCCTAGGAGGAAAACGCCCCCTGCATGCAAAATACTGGATGTCCATTACCCAGGACCGATGGGTCCTAAACGTATCCCAGGGATACAGATTCTACTTCCACTCACTGCCAACCCCAAGCGGGTTGCCAGACCTTCCTCCAAACCAGTGGGCAGAGGCTCAAAGCAAGTAGTTTCTCTTCTCAGTGTCAGGTCTATTCAACCTGTTCCAATAGAGCAAAGAGGACAGGGTTTCTACTCCAGACTGTTCCTGGTGCCCAGAAAAGAGGGCTGTTGGCACCCTATCCTGGACCTGTCCATTCTTAACACCGTCCTGGTTGTCCCAGAATTCAAAATGCTTACACTACAACAACTGCTTCCTATGCTAGCCAAGGACTCCTAGCTATTCACCCCAGACCTAAAAGAAGCTTATCTGCACATCTCCATAAGGGAATCTTGCAGGAAATATCTACGTTTCAGGGCAGGCTGTATGCACCATCAGTTCTGTGCACTTCCCTTTGGCTTATCTACTGTGCCCAGGTTATTCACAAAGTGCCTGGCTCCAGCCATTGCATACTGCAGGCAGCGAAAAATTCAAATTAATTCATACTTGGATGATTGCCTGATTCAGGCGGACAGTCAGGAATTGCTACTTCAGCACCTGGCATTTGTAAAGAGACTTCTAACTTCTCTGGGGTATACCATCAACGAAAATAAATCACATCTGGTGCCCAGCCAAAAGGTTGTATTTCTGGGAGCAAGCTTGAGCACATCTTCCCAGATGGTGTTCTTTACTCCAGAAAAGCAGGTTTATTTGACAAACTACTTTATACTAAGCCAGCAGAACCCAGCTGTCTGCAAGAAAAATACCGCAAGCCCTAGGGTTCATGGCCTCATGCATTCTACTAATTCCATATGCAAGACTGCATATGAGGAAACTTCAGTGGTACTTAAAAAGTCTCTTGTGCCAACATTCTCAGGACCTGGAAACAATTATTCCTATCATTCCTTGTCTAAGAGCAGAGTTCCTTTGGTGGGCAGAGGCTTGCAACCCCAACAAGGGACTCCCTTTCACTCAACCCCTCGCCGCCCAAACCCTGACAACAGCCGCATCAGACTATGCATGGGGGGGCTCCCATGGCTGGCTAATGCATTCAAGGCAAATGGAGCCCAGGACAAATTCACCTACATATCAATCAAAAAGAAATGTTAGCTGTACAGAATGCTCTGGCAGTCTTCAAATACCTTATCCTTCCAGGACAACTCTTGATAAAGACAGACAACATCACAGTTATGTGGTACATAAACAAGCAGGGGGAAACTCATTCCTGCCCACTCTGCAGGTTAGCCATGGCCCTGTGGAACACAGCCTTGAGCAACCAAGTGCACCTGCAAACTCAATTCCTGCCAGGCAAACAAAATTCACTGGCAGACGACTTAAGCAGAAATCTACTGGACCCATACGAGTGGTAACTGGAACCCAGCTCATTCAAACTTCTAACCCACTGGTGGGGGACACCAGAGGTGGACCTCTTTGCCCCCCCCCCCCAAACCATCAATTGAGCAAAATTTGCACCAGAAGTCCCCACAGCCAAGCATGGAATGTGAATGCCCTATCCTTTACATGGGAAAACCTCTCAATTTATGCCTTTCTTCCTCTGCCCCTCCTCTCAAAAGTACTACTTAAGATCAAACAGGGCAAACCTAGGACAATCCTTATTGCATCGGACTGGCCCCGCCAGCACTGGTACCCACTCCTACGCAGTCTGGCAGCAGTGCCACCCTGGCACCTACATCAGACCCCCTCCCTGCTGTCTCAGGTGCTGAGAGGAGCTAGCAATTTATGACCCCCGAGGAGACTTCAGTGGTACTTAAAAGGACTCTGGTGCCAACATTCTCAGGACCTGGAAACAATCATTCCTCTCATACCCTAAGGACAGAGTTCCTTTGATGGGCAGAAGCATGCAACCACAACAAGAGACTGCCCTTTACTCGACCCCATGCCGCCCAGACCCTAACCACAGATGCATCAGGCTATGCCTGGGGAGCACACATGGACGGCAAATGCATTCAGGGCCACTGGAGCCGAAGTCAAATTCGTCAGCACATCAACCAAAAACAAAAGATGCTAGCTGTGCAGAATGCCCTGATAGCTTTCAGATCCCTACTCTTTCCAGCACAACTTCTAATAAAAACAGACACCACCACAGTCTATGGTACATCAACAAGCAGGAGGGGAACCCACTCTGCAGGTTAGCCATGGCCCTGTTGAACACTGCCTTGGACATTTAAGTCCATCTGCAAGCTCATTTCCTGCCAGGCAAACAAAACTCACTGGCAGACAACTTAAGCAGAAATCTTCTAGACTCACACAAGTGGCAACTGGAGCCCAGTACCTTCAACCATCTGATTCAGAAATGGGGGACCCCAGAGATGGATCAATTTGCCTCCCCCTCCAGCTCAGCAAATTCTGCACCAGGAACCCTCACAGCAGGGCCTAGAAAGTGGATGCCCTTTCTTTTTAGTGGGTATGTTTCATAATCTATGCCTTTTCCCCCTTTGCCTCTTCTCAGAAGAGTATTACTCAAGATAAGACAGGACAGACCAAGGACAATTCTGATTGCCAAGGACTGGCCATGCCAGCACTGGTACCCACTCCTGCGCAGCCTGTCACTGATGCCACCCTGCAACCTACAACAAAACCCAACCGTGCTCTCTCAGTAGGAGGGACAGATTTTGCACCCACAACTGCAAACCCTAAATCTTGCAGCCTTGCTTATTCCTTGAATGCTCCCCCAGCAACCCTAAGCAAACAGGTGCTGGATGTCATTCTTGAAGCCCAAAGACCCAGTACAAGAAAATCCTATGCTAAGTGGAAAAGGTACCGCTGCTGGATTCAATCTAAAGGAGAGGACACAAATCTGCCCTCCTTACCTCTAATCCTAGATTACTTAGCAGATTTACTCCACAGAGGCCTGTCCTTCTCCTCCATTAAGATACATGCCTGAGCCATTTCGGCTCATTACAATACTGAGCCACCTCTCTTCTCGCACCCTCTTATCAAACAGTTCCTGAGAGGGGCAAACAACTTGAGGCTGCCTAGGAGAGCACCCACCCCTTCTTGGGACCTTAACTTTGTACTGGAAAAGCTCACAATCCCCCCCCCCCCCCTTTTGAACCTGCAGCGTCAGCAGAGTTAAAATTCCTTTCTTGGAAAACAGCCTTGGTTCTGGCCATCACTTCAGCTAGAAGAGTGTCAGAGCTACAAGCACTTATGGCTATGGAACCTTTCATTATTTTCCATGCTGACAGGGTTTCCCTCAAGACTAATCCTTCCTTTATGCCTAAAGTTGTGTCCAGCGTGGCTCTAAACCAATCCATCCATTTGCCAACTCCTCAGAATAAAGGGGAAAGGATGCTGCACTTCTTGGATGTGCACAGACAGCTCAGATTCTACCTTGATAGGACTAAGCCCTTCAGAAAATCTGTCCAGTTGCTAGTCAGCTTTGCAACAGGGGGCAGAGGGCAAGACCATTTCAAAACAAACCGTTTCCAAATGGATAGCACACTGCATCCATTTCTGCTACAAGCACCATGGGAAACCAACCCCTCATGGGGTCAGAACACATTCCACTAGGGCAGCTTCTGCCTCTACAGCATTTCTCAGGGGAGTCCCTACCAGGGACATCCTGGAAGCTGCTACCTGGAGTTCTGTATGTATCTTCACCAAGCATTACCACCTGCCTATCTTTTCCAAATCCAGGGCAGGTTTTGCAACAGCAGTCCTGCAAGGCATACAAGCCAGCCCTAACTCTTCTCGACTGCCTCCACCCTTCTTCAGCTTTGGTAATCCACCCAAGTGTGATGACTGCAACAGTGAAACAGAAGAACGTAGTACAGTTCTGTACACTTATCATAAATGTAGATGTTCGAGTGTATTCACTGTTGCAGTCCTAGTTTCCCACCCTCCAGACCCCTGGTTCCTCTCTCTCTCCTCTCTATGCTATTACTCACCCCTTTCAGGGGTATTGGTATTTACTTTTTACTGGTGTTTTTTTTCCCGCCATAACTTAGCTCCCTATTTGGGGGGCTTCTGAATTTGGGGCCAGAAAAACTGATGTAATGGCGTCTGTTGCCTGTTTTTATATCCCTGACAACATGAAGTCAGTCCTGGAGCGACAGCATCAGACACAGAAATACTAAGTCTCTGGTGTTCGGGCCGACTGAGGGCTACCTGCAGGCAGATAACCCAAGTGTGATGACTGCAACAGTGAATACACTCTAACATCTACATTTATGGTAAGTGTACACAACTGAACTTTTATACTTCAGCTACTCTGGCCTTCGGGCCATTAATTATCAGACCCATATGGCCAAATATTCTTTGGCTCTTCTTTTGGACGCTGGCAAACTGCTATTTGAGCTTACTTGACTCTTCCACTAAGGCTAAGCTTTCCTCCAGCCTTAGCTCCTCAGCTCAGGTTACAAGGGTATTCCGTAAAGTGTAGCTGTAATGCTGTGGAGGCGTCCATTAGAGCGGCTGCATCTGATTCAGTCCTGAGGAGGTAATCTTGGCTCAGGCTTCAGCCTTTGCCTGACAATAAGGCAAAAAGCAAGGATGCCCCCTGGACAACAAGGCATTGTTTGGTACCTCAGCTGCAAAATTTTTCAAATCTTTTCAGGAGAAGGACAAAGAGTTGCAAGACCAGAAGCATATCTTTGTTTCCCCAGTGCCCAGGTTCCAGAGAAACTGCCCTACCAAGACCACCTTTGTTAGAAAGTGTGCTAGGCCCCAATATTCCAAAGGTAAGAGGGATACCAAGGAAACAATTTTCCTCTAAATAAACCTCTTCCACTCCCACAAAGATACCGCTCTTTCAGGCTAAGCCAGATAATCTGTTAATACCCGCCTCCCGAGCCTTCAGCACCTCTGTCCCTTCGCCCCCCCCCCCCCCTGCTCGGAAACTGATAACTCAGGACTCTTGGGTCCTATCCGTCATCCTGCAAGGATACTTTATGGTGTGGAAGACTCCTCCCCCTTCAGGGGTATTCCACAACTTCCAAAACAACAGTTAGAACTCTTTCACTAAGTCATTTCCAACCTCCTTTCTCAAGGCACTGTTTAGGTAGTGCTGCCCTCCCAAGTAGGAAAAGGGTTCTACTCCAGGATGTTTCTGGTACCCAGGAAGGATGGTCCATGGAGACTCATTCTAGACGTTTCCCGTCTACCTTCCTGAAGGTTTCCACCTTTCCCGTGTTAACCCTACCCCACCCTTCTTCCTGTCATCCTTCCTCAGGCCTTCATGGTATCATTGGACATCAAAGGACGCCTATCTTCATATTCCCATTAATCTTCGGTTCAGGAAGTTTCTTCGCTTTGCTGTTGCTTACTCATATTTTCAGTTCTGTGCCTTGCCTTTTGGATTATCTGTGGACCTAAGGGTCTTCAGAAAATGCTTAGCTCCTGTCGTAGCCATTTGCAGGCTGCAGGGCATACAGATTTTCCCTTTCCTAGATGACCACCTTCTCCAGGCTCAGACCGCAGACACCTTTCAGGAGAACCTCACCTTCATGTTATCACTGTTGCTGAGTCTAGGGTTCACAATCGATTGCCAGAAGTCTTCACTGGTCCCTTCCCAAGACCACATCTTTCTTGGCTGCAGGATCCAAATAGACAAGATGTTGGCTTCCTTAGCTCCAGAAAGGGTCCTGTCCCTCACTTCCTATTTCCAGGACCTCTTGCCTTCCCAGTCCCCGACTGCAAGGGAGTTTCTTCACCTTCCGGGGTCATGGCTTCCACTATTCCCATGCTTCCGCTAGCCAAGTTGCACATGAGGAAGTTCCAGTGCTTTTTGACAACAGTATGGGTACAACACTCACCCTCTGGAGTTTATCCCACTTCTGCCTTGCCTGAAAAATTAATTGCACTGATAGATCCAGCAGGTGACAAAGAACCAAGGCTTATCCTTGCAACCACCTAATCCCATTCAGGAGTTGTACATGAATGCGTCAGATATGGGATGGGGAGCAACTCTGGACTCGGATGTCTGGTCTTCAGCACAGGAAAGGGAGCACATCAGTATAAAGGAGATGAGGGCCCTGATTTTCACACTGCAAGTCTTCAAACTTCTTTCTCCGGGGGTTCTGAGATGGTTTACAGATGGTACCGCTTTCTTTTGGTATGTCAACAAGGAGGGAGGGACAAAGTCTACCTCCTGTGCAGACTGAATTTGCAGGCCTGGGAATTGGCAATCCAGAATGAACTTTCCCTACATATGGTTTACATTCACCTCGACTCAGAATGGGATGGCAGACACACTGGGAAGGTCCATGACTCAGTCCCACAAGTGGATGTTACATAGTGATATCTTTCTGGATATGTTCCATCGATGGGGTTTACCTCGGGTCGATCTTTTTTGCCTCCCCATGAACAAACAACTTCCCAAGTTCTGTGCCAGGTTTCCAGATCCCTTGGCATGGAAGGTGGATATTGTATCCCTCTCTTGGAAGGCGTTGTTTCTTTATGGATTCAGTCATTACATTTGGGTAATCTGCTGGCAGGTTGCCCTCAGTTGGCCTGAATAACAAAGTCTTGGGTCCTGCGTCAGTTGCTGTCTCCTCTTCCATGACGTCAGGTCGTCAGGGTATAAAACATGCAGCCGATGCCATTTTTTTCAGTCTTTCTTGCCGCGCGGTGCCTGAAGCAGAAGCAGTTCGCAAGTGCTGGTTGGCTGACTCCTGAAATTTTCGGATTCATGTTTCTGAACCAAAGTCTTCAAACTAAAGCTAAGTACCTCATTGGGGAAACTTTTTCTTGCTCCTTACCGATGTCAGTAAAAGTTAATTGCATTACTTGTGGGAAGCAAATACCTCATAAGGATTTTCATTTGTACTATATTCCTTGCCTAGGCCCTGATCACAACGTACCTTGCTGTCGGTTTTGTGTTAGATTTAACCAATGCACTATCAAGCGTCTCTATATTTTTTGTTTCTAAATATTTTGGTTCATTATTTAATTTTCCTGAAATGTCGTCAGTTAGCAATCCGACTACCGGAGTTAATAAAAAACGCAAAGAAAGAGACCATCTAGGTCCAAAACCGATGACGAAGCTTCTCCTAAGCCAATCGCCGGTATTCAGTGAGGCGCTTTCGCAGCCCCTGATACCTGCTACTTTTGAGTCGCAGGCCTCTACCGAGACTCATTCGGAGTCTGGTATGCTGCGAGATTCTTAGAGTATTGAACCCGTGAATGTCTCTCCCTTGAATGGGTCCGGAGCCGCTGAGCAGGCACCGGCTTCTGAGGGTGTTTTCAGGCCTTAACATTTTTATATTAAAACGACGCCAGCAACAAAAGGTAAAAAAACAACTTCTATGTCTAAGAAACTGATGCATGAGCCACGTGCTCAGGCCCCTATGCCTAAAAAACAGATGATCAAAATGGCTGAGGATTTAATTAATCTGATCAGGGGGTTCCCAAACCCCCCCCCCCCCCCCCCCGCTAAGAGACCTAGACAAGGCACTAATTATGAATCTTCAGATCAGGTTTCTATTTCTTCTGATCAGGAATTTTCTATTCCACCCTACGAGTATTCTGATGCAGAGGAATCCATCCCATCTGCATCTCCTCCTGAGGATTACTCTTTTGGAGAGACTTTGCATACTTTAAGGGAACATTTTCACTGGGAGAGTCAGGACTTCTATGAATCAAAAAAGAGGCTTAGGGATTTCCTCTTTCTTCCTCAGCATAGGCCTTTGGCAATACCATGTGTTTTACACATTGTTGATGTGTTCTCGGAATCAAGCATGGCTCCTGATTCCCTGCCTCCAGCTCCTAGTAAGCCGGACAGATATTACAGGGTTCCTGACTCCCACAAATTTCTTTTCAAAAATTCTGCTGCTGATCCTGAGACTATTTCACAGGGTCCCAAGGGTGTAAAGGCCTCTACAGCCAAAAATCCTACCCCTTCTGATAGAGATTCCATGGCGCTGGATAGATGGGGAAAGAAGGTTTATACGTCTGCAACCTTGGCAGTCAGGGCTTTACGCTGCCAGTTTCATATGCTTAAATATCAACAGCATGTTATGGGCTTACTGAAACAGAAAATTATGTTGATTTCTGATTGTGTGGAAAATAGAGAGTTACAGGAATTATTGCATTCAGCAGAACAGGTTGGAAAGCATGCTTTGCAATGTAGCTTTGATTCCTTGGAGGCCTCTTGCAGGGCTGCCGTTACTGGATCTGTGATTAGAAGGCATGCCTGGCTCAAAGAGCAAAATCTGCCTGATCATGTTAAAGCTAAATTGTTGGATGACCCTTTGCAGCATGATACTCTGTTTGGTAATAAGGCAGAAGAGGTTTTAAAGAAAATGGAAGACGCAGCTAAATCTATGCAAACTGTAAATTATTTTTTGCAAGTGCAGCCACCCAGGTTCAGTAGGCACTGGCCTACTAAAAATTGGTCCTCCAACATCTGGCGTTTGTAAAAAGGCTTCTAGCATGCCTAGGGTACACCATAAATGAAAAGAAATCACAACTGGTACCCTCTCAAATAATTACATTCCTGGGTGCAAGCTTGAATACAACTGCCCAGATGGCTTACCTCACACCAGACAAACAAAGGCAACTGTCACCATACGTCAAACAAATGACAACAAAAACCCAGTTCATCTGCAAGACAAATGCTGCAGGCTTTGGGGTTCATGGCATCCCGCGTCCTACTAATTCCATATGTGAGACTGCTTATGAGGAAACTTCAGTGATACCTAAAAAGTTTATGGAGTCAACATTGTCACAGCCTGGAAACAGTGATTCCTCTCATTCCCTGCCTACCACAATAGTTTCTTTGGTGGGCAGAGACAGGTCACCAAAACAGGGAACTGTCATTCACTCTACCCTATGCCACCCAAACCCTAACTACAGACGCATCAGACTATGCTTGGGGGCCCACCTGGTAGGGAGATGCGTTCAGGGCAAATGGAGCCCAAACCAAATGCATCTGCATATCAACCAGAAAGAGATGCTAGCTGTTCAGAATGCTCTGACAGCCTTCAAGACTTACTTCATCCAGGACAACTACTGATAGACGAACAACACCCACAGTTATGTGGTACATAAGCAGGGGGGGTACACATTCCTACCCCCTTTGCAGACTAGCCATGGCTTTGTGGAACACAGCTTTGACTTACCAAATACATCTTCAGGCTCAGTTCCTGCCAGGAAAGCAAAACACTCTGGCAGACAACCTTAGCAGAAATCTTATGGACCCACACAAATGGAAACTGGATCCTCAAATCTTCAGCATGTTAACACAAAAATGGAGGAGCCCAGACATAGATCTATTTGCCTCTCCCCAAAATCATCAGTTGAACAAATTCTGCACAAGAACTCATCACAAAAAAGCATGCAAAGTGGATGTTCTGTCCTTCAGCTGGAAAAACCTATCAGTCTATGCCTTTCCCCCTTTGCCTTTACTCTCCAAAGTCTTACTAAAAGTCAGACAGGAAAAACCAAAAATGATCCTAATTGCTCCAGACTGGCCTCGCCAACACTGGTACCCGCTTCTAAGGAATATGTCTCGCCTTCCTCCATGGTACTTGCCTCAAATACCTCATCTACTGTCTCAGCAGAACTATCAAATTCTGCACACTCAGCTCCAAACTCTGAATCTTGCAGCATGGCTAATCAACTAATTATTCAAATAATGCCTCTCAGTAAATCTGTGATGGATGTCATTTTGGAAGCCAGAAAGCCTAGTGCTAGAAAATCTTATGTTGATAAATGGAAGAGATTCTGTGTTTGGAACCAAGCACAAGGAATAGACACAGCAAAGCCCAATATTCCTCAGATTTTACGATGTTTGAGATGCTTGTCAAGGGCCTATCTTTCTCTTCAATAAAAATCCATGCCTCTGCCATCTCGGCTCATTACAACGTAGAGCCTCCCCTTTTTTCTCATCCACTGCTTAAACAGTATCTTAGAGGGGCCAAAAATTTAAGGTCACCCAGAAGAGCACCACCTCCTGCATGGGGCCTCAACTTTGTACTGGAAAAATTCACCCTGCCTCCTTTTGAACCAGCAGCTACTGCGGATATTACATTTCTATATTGGAAAACCACTTTTCTTTTGGCAGTCACTTCAGCAAGAAGGGTTTCAGAACTACACGCTCTCATGGCAGTGGAGCCTTTTATTATATTTTACCCGGACAGGGTGTCCCTCAGGACCAATCCTTCTTTTATGTCTAAGGTGGTATCCAATGTGGCTCTTAATCAGACCATTCACCTACCAACTTTTTACCCAAATCCGCAGAACAAGGGAGAGTGAATTCTGCATTCATTGGATGTACGCAGGCAATTAAGATTCTACTTAAATAGGACCAAATCTCTAAGAAAGTCTGAGCAACTCGTAGTATCATTTGCTGGAGGGTCTGAGGGGAAGGCTATATCAAAGCAGACTATTTCTAAATGGATAAGCCACTGCATTTGTTTCTGTTATTTGCACCATGGTAAACCTGTGCCCAAGGGGATCAGATCACATTCCACCAGGGTTTCCTCTACTTCAGCAGCTTTTCTCAGAGGGGTCCCAACCAAAGACATTCTAGAAGCTGCTACTTGGAGCTCTGTTCATACCTTCACAAAGCATTATCATTTACCTCTCTTCTCCAAATCCAGGGCAGGCTTTGCCATTGCAGTCCTGCAGGGCCTTATAGCCTCTCCTAATGCTGTTCAGTTCCATCCTCCCATCTATAGCTTTGGGATTCTACCCAAATGTAATGACTGCAGCAGTGAAACACGAAGAACATAGTACAGTTGTGTACACTTGCCATAAATGTAGATGTTCGAGTGTATTCACTGTTGCAGTCAGGGTTACCCACCCGCCATCCCCCTTTCTACACTTTTTCTTTCCTTCACTGTACTCATAAGCCTTTGTGGTGTATTTGCTTTTAGTTGAAGGTAAAGTTTGTTTTTCTAAAAATGCAATTATATATATTTACTGTTGATTTATTTGGAGGGGCACCTGACATCTGGGGCAAGAAAAACTGAATAAAATGGCGTCGGCTGCATATTTTATACCCATGACGACCTGACGTCATGAAAGAGAAGACAGCAACCGGCGCAGGAACCAAGACTTTGTTATTCAGGCAGACTGAGGGCAACCTGCCAGCAGATTACCCGAATGTAATGACTGCAACAGTGAATACACTCGAACATCTACATTTATGGTAAGTGTACACAACTGTACTTTGATAATCCAACAGGAGCAACCAGAAATCTTGCTGGTGACTCCCTTTTGGCCAAGATAGCATTGGTTCCCCCCTTCATCTGCATTTAGCCAAGGGCAATCACAAGTTACCCCAAAGAATGGACCTGCTCACATAGGACAAGGGAACTTTAGTATATCCACAGATGTCAACTTTACAGCTGACTCTGTGGGTGATAAGGTTTTGATTCCCTTCAGACACCTTTTTTTCTAAGGATCTGCTGCAACCTCTGCAGGAGGCCATACAACCCACAGCTATGAAATCCACTGTTTCCAAATGGAAAAGGTTTTCCATCTGGTGTCTTAAAAAGGATTTACAGCCACTGCTAGTGAATGTCCCAGTGGTTCTGTCCTATCCGTGTGAATTACTGAAGAGTAGACTGTCATACTTCTCAGTAAAAGCTCATCTCTCTGCTATCTCTGCACGTCTCCCCCTTTACCTTCCAGGTTGGAGGTTAAACGCTTAGTAAAAGGCGTACTACACGTTAGACCTCCAAGGAAACCAATCCCTCCTCCTTAGGATCTTAACTTTGTCTTAGAAAATCTTACCCTGACCCCTTTTGAGCCAGCACGTTCTGCTTCTCTGTAAATACTGCACCTGGAAAACTGTCATTTTTGTGGCCATTACTTCTGCCAGAAGGATGTCGGAGTTAAAAGCTCTCATGGCCTCTTCCACTTTCACGTTTTTTTTCACAGTGAAGGGGTTTCCCTACGCACTAACCCCTCTTTTATGCCCAAGGTTTTCTCTCAATCAGTCCATCAATCTTCCACTTTTTCCCTTCTACCCAGTCGTCTAGTGAGAGGATCCTACATACTTTAGATGTGCATAGTTAACTCTGATATTACTTGGATAAAACCAAACCAATTTGAATATTTGACCACTTGTTTGATGTTCTTCATGTTTCACTGTTGCATTCATTACATTTGGGTAATCTGCTGGCAGGTTGCCCTCAGTCGACCTGATTAACAAAGTCTTGGGTCCTGCGTCGGCTGCTGTCCCTTCTTCCGTGACATCAGGTCGTCAGGGGTATAAAACATGCAGCCAACGCCATTACATCAGTCTTTCTTGCCGGGTGGTGCCTGAAACAGAAGCAGTTCGCAAGTGCTGGTTGGCTGACTCCTGAAATTTTCGTTTTCAAGTTTCAGAATCGAAGTCTTCAACTAAAAGCTACGTACCCCGTTGGGGAAACTTTTTCTTACTCCTTACCGATGTCAGTAAAAGTTAATAATTGAGTTACTTTTGGGAAGCAAATACCTCATCAGGATTTTCATTTGTACTGTATTACTTGCCTAGGCCCTGACCACAACGTGCCTTGCTGCCGGTTTTGTGCTACATTTAATCAACACACAATTAAAAGTCTGTATATCTTTGCTAATAAATATTTTGGCTCTCAAGATTTAACTATCCGGAAATATCGGTTAGCAATCTGACTACTGGAATACCTGAAAAACGAAAAGAAAAAGACATAGACCGTCGAGGTCCAAAACCGATGACTCTTCTCCTAAGCCAGTCGCCGGTATTCGGGCACTTTCACAGCCCCTGATACCCGCTACTTTTGATTCACAGGCCTCTACTGAGACCCATTCGGAGTCCGGTATGCCGCCATATGCTTTAAGTATTGAACCCGTGGATGTCTCTACCTTAGATGGGTCTGGAGCCGCTGTGCAGGCACCGGCTTCTGAGGATGTTTTCAGGCCTAAAGATTTGTATATTAAACCGACGCCATCTTCAAAACTAAGGCCAAAGTCTACTTCTGTGTCTAAAAAAAACGACGCTTGTGCCACGTGTACAGGCCCCAATGCCTAAAAAAACAAATGATCAAAATGGCTGAAGATTTAATTACCCTGATCAGGGGTAGCCACCCCCCTCCTGCTAAGAGGCCTAGGCAAGACACTGACTATGAATCTTCAGGTCAGGTTTCTATTTCTTCTGATTCTTCTTCTGAACAGAATTTATCTATACCTATTTATGAGGACTCTGATGCAGAAGATTCCATCCCTTCTGCGTCTCCCCTTGAGGATTTCTCTTTTAGAGAAACTTTACATACCTTAAGGGACCACTTCCACTTGGAAATTCAGGATTTCTCTGAATCTAAAAAGAGACTTGGGGATTTTCTTCTTCTCCCTCAGCATAGGCCTTTGGCTATACCTCCTGTTCTAGACATTGTTGATGTTTTTTCAGAATTCAGTATGACTCCTGTTTCTCTGCCTCCGGCTACTAGTAAGCCAGACAGATACTACAGGGTTTCTGACTCCCGCAAATTTCTTTTCAAAAACCCAACTGCTGATCCTGAAACCATTTCTCAGGGTCCCAAGGGCGTTAAGGCCTCCAATGCTAAAAATCCTACCCCTTCTGACAGAGATTCCAGGGCGTTTGATAGATGGGGTAAGAAGGTTTACACGTCTGCAACCTTGGCAGTCAGGGCTTTAAATTGTCAATTTCATATGCTTAAATGTCAACAGCATGTCATGCATCTACTTAAACAGAAAATTATGTTGATCTCTGACTGTGTGGAAAATAGAGTTGCAGGATTTATTACATTCAGCTGAACAAGTTGGAAAACATACTTTGCAATGTGGTTTTGATTCTTTGGAGAGGCCTCTTGCAGGGCTGCTGTAACTGGATCTGTGATAAGAAGGCATGCTTGGCTCAGAGCAAAATCTGCCTGACCATGTTAAAGCAAAATTGTTGGATGCTCCTTTACAACAGGACAGTCTCTTTGGTAATAAGGCTGAAGAAGTTTTAAAAAAGATGGAAGATGAAGCTAAGTCTATGCAAACTGTGAAAGCTTTCTTACAAGTGCAGCCACCCAGATTTAGTAGGCATTGGCATACTAAGAACTGGTCCTTTCCAGTTCCCTCGAGAGCCGCTCAAGTCAAATCCAGACATTCCAAAGGCTCCAGGTTTCAGTCACAAGGAACTTTTAGAACAAAACAATGGGGTGCCTCCACCTCCAAACCTGGAAGCAACAAGACATCTCCCTGTGGTAAACAGTCTCAATGACTTTCCTCTACAAGCACTTACCTTTTGCCCCCCCCCCCCCCCCTTGGGGGAGGAAACTGGCACTTCATGCACGAAACTGGCAACTGATTACCCAGGACAAATGGGTTTTAAATATAGTATCCCAGGGATGCAGATTTCATTTCGGTATGTTGCCAATCCCAAACTGATAGCTTAGACCTGCCTCCAAATCAGTGGGCAGAGGCCCAGAAACAAGTTCTGTCCCTCATGAATATGGGGGCTATTCAACCAGTACCTGAAGAAGAAAAGGGACAAGGTTTCTATTCAAGACTTTTCCTGGTACCCAGAAAAGACAAATCATGGTGTCCAATTCTGGACTTATCCATTCTAAATACATTTCTGGACATGCCAAAATTCAAGATGCTGACTCTTCAACAGTTACTACCTATGCTAGGCAAAGATGCCTGATTGGTAACTCTAGACTTATAAGAGGCTTACTGCATATCCCAATCAGGGAATCTTGCAGAAGATACCTCCGCTTCAAAGCAGGCTACTTGCATTACCAGTTATCTGCACTGCCCTTTGGCTTATTTAGTGCGCCCAGGGTCTTCACAAAGTGCCTGGCACCAGAAATTGCATTTTGCAGGCAAAGAAATATTCAAATTTATCCATACCCGGACGATTACCTAATTCGGGCAGAAAACAAGGACACTCTTCTAAAGCATCTGGCGTTTGTAAAAAGGATTCTAACTTGTCTAGGGTACACCATAAATGAAAAGAAATCACAGCTTATACCCTCTCAAAAAATTACATTCCTGAGTGCAAGCTTGAATACATCTGCCCAGATGACTTACCTTATGCCAGAAAAGCAAATTCAATTGATGACTTACTTCAAACAGGTGGCCACAAAAACCCATCTATCTGCAAGACAAATTTTGCAGGCCTTGGGGTTCATGGCCTCCTGCATTCTTCTAATTCCATATGCAAGACTGCATATGAGAAAACTTCAGTGGTACCTAAAAAGTTTATGGAGTCAACATTGTCACAGCCTGGAAACAATGATTCCTATTATACCCTGCCTGCAACTAGAGTTCCTATGGTGGGCAGAGGCCTGCCACCAAAACAAGGGACTGCCATTCACTCCACCCCCTGCCGCCCAAACCCTAACTGCAGACGCATCAGACTATGCTTTGGGGGCGCATCTGGCAGGGAAATGCATTCAGGGCAAATGGAGCCCAAATCAGATGCACCTACATATCATTCAGAAAGAGAATGCTCTGACCGCCTTCAAGGACTACCTTCATCCAGGACAACTACTGATAAAGACAGACAACACCACAGTTATGTGGTACATAAACAAGCGGGGGGTACACATTCCTACCCCCTTTGCAGACTAGCCATGGCATTGTGGAACATGGCCTTGACTTATCAAATACATCTACTAGTAAACCATCCACTAAATGTCCCATCCCTCCAGAATCTACTCCAACCCAATCGCACCACCAGACCACTAAGATCCAGCAACAAAAATCACTTGCAGATCACTAAAGCTAATAACTCTGCTGGTGAAGCACTATTCTCTTGCACCATAGCCAAATTATGTAACTCCCTCCCACCCACAATTACCTCCATACCATCATGCACCCACTTCAAAACCTTACTAAAAGCACACCTAAAAACATGCTGGCTATGCCCTTGCAACTCCCACTCTAATATCACCCACCCCATCCAACCATTACCTTTCTTTCCACTCCACTAACTACCTTGATTATAGCAAGCTCAGATGCTCATAAGCCAGTACTTATTATACAGCAGGAACTTCTTCTTGTAACATTTGTTAATGTCTGTTATGTACTTCACAGATAAAGATTCTAGTTGTCTACTGATGTACTATGTTCTTCATCTGTAAATATGTTGAAAGTAATTGCTATGTAAATTGTTAATCGCTATGTAATCCAATGTAACTAGTGTCTGTTTATTTTAACTGTAGAGCTTTTCTCCCCAGGCCTCCACTGAAAATGGACCTACGTCCAGTCGGACACTCCCGGTCAACAAATATAAATGAAATAAAATAAATCTACAAGCTCAATTCCTGCCAGGAAAGCTAAATACTCTGGCAGATGAACTAAGCAGAAATCTTATGGATCCACACGAATGGAAACTGGAACCACAAGTTTTCAACATGTTGACATGTAAATGGGGGAGCCCATACATAGATTTTTTTGCCTCACCCCAGAACTTTCAGTTGGACAAATTCTGCACAAGAATTTATCACAAAAAAGCTTGGAAAGTGGATGCTCTATCATTCAGCTGGAAAAATCTGTCAGTCTATGCTTTTCCCCCTCTGCCTCTGCTCTCCAAAGTCCTACTAAAAGTCAGACAGGACAAACCAAAAATGATTCTGATTGCTCCAGACTGGCCTCGCCAACACTGGTACCCACTCCTGTGCAATGTGTCACACCTTCCTCCATGGCACCTGCCTCAGACACCTTACCTAATGTCTCAGCAGAACTACCAAATTCTGCACACTCAGCTGCAAACTCTGAATTTTGCAGCATGGCTAATCAACTAATTTCACCCTTGGCATCTCTCAGCAAACCTATAATGGATGTCATTTTGGAGGCTAGAAGGCCTAGTACTAGAAAATCTTATGCTGACAAATGGAAAAGATTCTGTGCCTGGAACCAATCACAAGGAATAAGCACAGCAATGCCCAATATTCCTCCAATTCTGCAATACTTAACTGAAATGCTTCACAAGGGCCTACCTTTTTCTTGCATAAAAATCCATGCCTCTGCCATTTCAGCTCATTACAACACAGAACCTCCCCTCTTCTCTCATCCTCTGCTAAAGCAGTATCTCAGGGGGGCCGAAAATTTAAGACCTCCCGGGAGAGCACCAACTCCTGCATGGGGACCTCACTTTTGTTTTGGAAAAACTCATTCTACCTCCTTTTGAGCCAGCTGCTACTGCAGATCTAAAATTTCTCTCTTGGACAAAGCTTTCCTTTTATCAGTCACTTCAGTTAGAAGGATTTCAGAATTACAGGCTCTTATGACAGTGGAGCCTTTCATTATATTTTTTATCCGGACAGGGTGCTCTTAATCAGACTATTCATCTGCTAATTTTCTTCCCCAATCCACAGAACAAGGGTGAGTGGATTCTGCATTCATTGGATGTACACAGACTACTTAGATTCTACTTACACAGGACAAAATCTCTAAGAAAATCTGAACAACTATTGGTGGCACTTGCTACAGGGGCAGAGGGAAAGGCTATTTCAAAGCAGACTGTTTCCTAATGGATAAGCCTTTGTATTCGTTTCTGCTATATGCACCATGGTAAACCTATCCCCAAGGGTATCAGATCTCATTCCACCAGGGCTGCATCTACTTCTGCAGCCTTTCTAAGAGGGGTTCCTACCAGAGACATTCTAGAAGCTTCTGTTCATACGTTCACCAAACATTACCATTTACCTCTCTTCTCTAAATCCAGAGCTGGCTTTGCCACTGCTGTCCTGCAGGGCCTTATAGCTGCTCCTAATGCTGTTTAAATCCATCCTCCCAACCATAGCTTTAGAATTCTATCCAAATGTAATGACTGCAGCAGTGAAACACGAAGAACATAGTACAGTTGTGTACACTTACCATAAATGTAGATGTTCGAGTGTATTCACTGTTGCAGTCCTGGTTACCCTCCTTCCAGCCCCCTGTTTTTCTCTAACTATACCCCTGACGACCTGATGTCATGGAAGAAGGGACAGCAACTGACGCAGGACCCAAGACTTTGTTAATCAGGCCGACTGAGGGCAACCTGCCAGAAGATTACCCAAATGTAATGGCTGCAACAGTTAATACACTCAAACATCTACAATTTTGAAAAGTGTACACAACTGTACTTTTGCCATCACCCAAGGGCCCTGGACCAACCTGTTTTCAAGCAGACTATTTCCACTTGGATTTCCAAAACTATTTCCTTCTGCTTTGTGGCTCATGGAAAGAATCTACCCTCACCTATTAGGGTGCATTCCACTAGGGCGGTGGCTTCCTCTGGTTCCTTCTTTAAAGGCTTGGACACTTGCTCGATACTGAAGGCAGCTACCCGGTGTTCTGTTCATACCTTCACAAAACATTATAAGCTAGATGGCATTTTCAGGTCCAGAGCTGATTTTGCCTGGGCTATTCTGCATGGGTTTGTGGCAAATGTCTTTGCTTCTGCACCCAGTTCTTCCTGTGCATGAACTTTGGTATTCTCTGTCATGTTATGAATACCGCAGCATATGAATAGAAGAACATAGAACAGTTGTGTGAAATCTTACCGTAACCTTCTCTTCTGTATGTTGCAGTATTTCTCCCCCTGCCCTCTCCCTGATGTTTGCATGGCTTCTGGTGGCATGTTTTCCTCACCTTGGATGAGGCTGGTGCTTTTTGCAGCAGTTCTGAGGTCTGGTATTTGCCATTGTACGTTTGATACTGTATGGCGTTGCACATACCTCTCGGTAGCAATAGACTTTTGTAAACTGGCTGGACATACGAGTCAGCCAAAGGCAAACCTCCCTCATGTTATGAATGCTGCAGCATGTAGAAGAGAATGGACATCTATGGTTACAGTAGGATTTTCCACAATTTTATCATGACACACCAGTTTACTGAGAACATGTGTAACATTTGAGTAGGATAGAAATAGAAAATCCTAATTATCTAAGGGGAAAAGATTTTCCTTCTGGTGCCTTAAAAGGAATAACAATCATGTTTTACAGTACGCTGACCCTGATCATGCAATATCTTTGAGCTGTTTGAGTATGGGGTGGAGGCAGTGCTTCCATTAAGTGATGCATCTTTGGCCATTTCACCTTGCCTTCGCTTGGGTACACTGTTGGTGTGCCTGCTTTCTTGTGAAACATCTCCTATAAGGAGTCCTGCATTTCATATCTGCTAGAAGTAGTAGTATCCCTCTGTTGTACTAAAACTGACCCAGTCACCCTTTGAGCGTACTGTCACTGTTCCCCTCCGATTTCTAATTTTTAAAAGGTGCCTTTTTGGTAGAAGCACTACAAAGAAGAGTATTACAAGAAAGTATTACAACTTCATTTTGATATGTAGAGAGCCACTTTCACTCTCGGGGGGGGGGGGGGGGGCAGTGTCAGCCTTGAGACCAACTCCTCCATTCTGCCAAGACTACTCATATAGCTTACCCCCGAACAGGCAACTCAAATGCCTATTTCCCCCCCCAGTCCTCATAAGAGTTTAAGAAAGATGTGCATTTGTTAGGTTGACATAGGTAAATGAGTTTATTTACACAGGACTAAGGAGCTGCAGTAAGTTATCTGTGTCATTTGGAACAGTAGAGTATAGGGTCATGCCTCAACAGATGGCTTCCAGATAGGTTCATAGACTAGTACTAGGCTAACTGCCTTTGTGAGCCATTTTAAGCCTAGCCAATTACTGAATGTGAGAATCAAATCCTGCACCTTGTGTTTGTAAGGTAAACACCTTAACCATTATGCCAGCTTCACCTATGGGACAGTTTCCAGTTGGCTCATCCACTTGATCATGTTCTGTTACACCTCCAAATGTGAGGAAGTAGAGGGAAGTGAGTGTCCACAGCACTGTAAGAGCAGCTACCAGTGTGGCTTTCCACAAGGGAGTATAAATACCTTGACGCTTTCAGCAGCTTCATGGTCATCCATCCATAATATTTTAAAACATTACAAGCTGGACATCTCTTCCAAGGCTTGAGTTGTTTTGCTATACAGTCTGGCAGGGTATGATGCAGCCTAGCTCTTCTCTGGTCACCTTTGTGGCATCGTTAGCTGTGATAATTGGGTAGGAGTACTGCAAAATAGATGTAAATGAAAAAGATAGTACAGTTGTGTAAGAACTTGCGTAAAAGCAGATGTTCAAGTAGATCACTTAAGGTAAAATACCCTATCCTTGTGATTAACCCCTTCCCCATACGCTTACCTTGCCTCAGGCATGCTTATGTCTGGGTTGATTTGCGTTGCCCTGTTTCTCTTCCTTCTCCTCTCAGTGTAGAGTTGAGGGCCATTCTCATCTTGTGGCCTCTTTGTGTACTTAGCAGTTAAATCAGGGTCTTGTTCCTTTTATTCAAGGGTAAATGCCCACATTATTCATTTGGATCAATGTTGCAGTAGTTCAGACTACTGGGATTTCCACTGCCAAGTGGCAGATGTCTGTCTCAAGTTCAAGAGCTCAGAGTCCTGTCCCCACACAGATGTGACAGGAGACCTCCCACTTGAGGTATCAGGAGAGCCCCAGTGTAAAGCAGGTACATGCCAATACCATGTTAGTCTGTTTTGCTGCAGCTTTCAGTGTATGCTTTGCAGAGCCAGTGAGGCCTGGGCCAAAACGGTGCTTCTTACTGTCCTGATAGTGTTGAAAGGTAGCACTGTCTACTTCTGAGGGTTTTAAGGGTGAAAACTTGACAGATACTATATCTCTATATATTGTGTCCAGCATGACTCTGCTTGCTTTGGAGTTCAAGACAAGACCCTTTAGAAGACCCCCCCCCTTTCCTGTGCATTTGTAGTTTTGGCATTTTCAGAGTTATATTTATCTTTTGATTGCAACTTTAGCTATACGTCAAGGCCAGGAAGGAAAGGGGCATCTATAGTAGGCAGATCTCCCAACAAGGATTTCCACAGATTTTCTTAGGGGCCTGAACACAATATAGAGGGATATAGTATCTGTCAAAGTTTCACCCTTAAAGCCATCAGAAGTAGACAGTGGTACCTTTCAACACTATCAGGGCAGTAAGAGGCACCGTTTTGGCCCAGGCCTCACTGGTTTCTCAGGTTTTATAAATAGGGGAAACATACTGCCATTAATGAAAAGTCCTCACTCAAGTAAAGGGAGTCCTCGTATAACCCATCCTGAAGGCACTACAGTTCACAGCCTGGGTAATTTTATCATATATCACACATTACAACCTAGTAAAATCTAAGATGGAACACATTAATGTGACTGTACTCCATGCCAGCAGTCTTAACAAAACCATGCCTGAATTTGAGGCTGTCCTGCAAAGTGAACACATTCATGTTCATATGTGTGAGTTCAGAGTCATAGTTCTCAGAGCAGTGAAAACACTCCTATTTCTGGATGTAATGCTTGCCATGTCTTCAGACCTACTGGAAGTTAGGGGGGAATATCAGTAGTTGACAGGGATAGCATCACACTGTGCCGGACTTCTTGGAACATTATGATGTTCTTCATATTTCACTGTTGCAGTCATCACATTTGGGTTATCCCTGCCAGGGTAGCCCTCGGCCGGCCTAAATACCAGAGGTGTAGTATTTCTGCATTGGTTGCTGTCACTTCAGGACTGACGTCAGGTCGTCAGTAATATAAAGTAAGGCAGCCAACGCCATTACATCAGTCTTTCTTGCCACGGAGCCTGAAGCGGAAGCAGTTTGCACGAGTGCCAGTCAGCCGCTACCTGAGTTTCGTCTTCTGAATTGAAGCTGAAGTCTTCTAAACCTAAGTACCCTGTTGGGGATCCTTTATTCATGCACCAACCGATGTCAGAAAAAGTTAACAATTGTCTCGCCTGTGGAAAGCAAATACCGCACAGAGACTTTCATTCTTACTGCTTCACTTGCTTAGGCCCAGACCACGTCCCCCACTGTCGCTTTTGTGCTTTGTTCAATGCCAGAACTTTGTCTGTGGGCCCTTATTGTAGCTAGATATTTTCGCTTACAGTCCTCTATTTCCGATATGGCTTCGGTTAGCCATCCGACAGCAGATCTTCCAAAAAAAAACGTGAGGATAAAGATGGAGACAGACTGCACAGGTCCAAGCCTACCTACGGGGTTTCCTTAACTACTCGTCAGTTCTCCGGTCATCAGTGAAGTGCTTTCACAGCCCCTGATGCCCGCTTCTGTGGATTCACACTCTGCTACCGAGATACCTTTGGAGTCCGATATACTGCAAAGCTCTTAGACCTAAGGATCCTGCGGTTGTCTCTCCCTTGGATGGGTCCGGAGCCGCTGAACAAGCACTGGCTTCCAAGGAAGTACTTAGCACTACCGATTCTTGACACAAGCTGACGACTTCTTTCTCATCTACCATTCTTTCAAAAACTGAGTTTCTAAGGCCTAGGGTACAAACCACACCCAAGCAACCGATGACCCATTCTCAGGCACCTGCTTCCTTGCATCCGTCTCAAATGCTTAAAATGGCAGAAGACCTTATCATGCTGATCAGGGGAAGCCAAGCTACCCCTTCCAAAAGATACATCTGTCCCCAGTAGTTTTGTCTGAACAGGAGTCTGATGACTCTGATGCATCTGAATATGAAGACATGCAACCCCTTTCTGCTTATGAGGATTCCGATGCAGAGGATTCCATTCCCTCAGCCTCTCCACCCTAGGAATTTTCCTTTGGGGAAACCCTTCATACCTTAAGGGTGCATTTTCAATTGGAATGTCAGGACTACCCTCAGTCTAAAAAGACCCTCAGTCTAAAAAGACCCCTGGCCATTCTCCCAGTCGTGGATGTTGTGGACGATGTTTTCATGGAATCCAGTTTGACTCCTGACACCCTACCTCCTGCACCCAGAAAACCTGACCGGTATTAGAGTCCCTGACGCTCTCAAATTTCTTTTCAAAAATCCTACTGTTGACCCTGAGGTAATTTCTCAAGGGCCAAAAGGTATTAAAGCAACCTCTGCCAAGAATCCCACCCCCTCCGGTAGGGATTCCCGAGCACTAGACAGATGGGGTAAAAAAGTATACACCTTTGCTACTCTTGCTACCTGAGCACTAAATTGCCAAGATGTTCATCGTGCATACAGCTGCAGTAATCACAGATGGGTTCTCTGCCATCAGGCGGGTCCTCGGTCGGCCGAATTCCAAAGTCTAGGTCCGGCGTCAGTTGTCGCTTTCTTTCCTGACGTCAGTGCGACAGGGGTATATAAGACACAGCCGATGACATTTTCTTCAGTCTTTTTTGCCGCGCGGTGCCCGAAGCAGAAGCAGTTCGCAAGTGCCGGTTGGCCAGCTCCTGAATTTACGAAAAATTGGAAACCGAAGTCTTCTTAAAGCTAAGTACCCCGTTGGGGAAACTTTTCTTGCCTCAGACCGATGTCAGACAAAGTTAACAATTGTATTTCTTGTGGGAAGCAAATACCGCATAAGGATTTCCATTCCCTCTGCATGCCTTGTTTAGGCCCAGACCACGACGTCTCGGGCTGTCGCTTTTCCACTACTTTCAATAAGCGCACTATTAAGCGTCAGGCGGAGTTCGCCCAACATTATTTTGGTAAAGCCTTTGATTATAAAATGTCGTCGGAGACTCCGACTACCGTTTTGTCCAAAAAACGAAAGGACAAGGACCGACACGCGAGGTCCGCGGTCTCCATCGACACCACGCCAAAACCAGCTGCACGTGGTCCGGTTCCCAGCGAGACGCCTATGCAGTCCCTGACTACCGACGACACTTTTTTGGCGGTGTCTTCTGTAACTGAGACCGCAGGTACCTCGGCCCTTACTCAGACTACAACCACCGAAGCCACTGTGAGTGTTGAGCCTCCTAATGTGGACATGTCCACTTCCACCCAGGGTGTCTTTAGACCCTCATCTTCCTTTTCCATTAAGGCCTTTACTAAGTCCAAATCAGCCATGCATCCCAAGAGGCCTGTTGCTCGGGGCCCATCTCCAGGCCCTATGCCTAAAAAGCAGATGCTTAAAATGGCTGAGGATTTAATTACTCTTATCAGGGGTTCCCAACCCCCTCCAGACAAGAGACCCAGAGTGGAGGAAGATTCTCCCTCTTCTGAACAGGGTTCCATTTTCTCAGAACATTCTGATGTAGAGGAACACTCGTACTCCCCTTATGAAGATTCTGATGCAGAACAGTCCATTCCTTCTGTATCTCCCCCAGAGGATTTTTCTTTTGGGGAAACCTTGCACACCTTGAGGGAACACTTCCATTGGGAAGGCCAAGACTTTTCTGATTCCAAGAAAAGGCTTAGGGAATTTCTTTTGATGTCCTTCAAGGATGCATCTGCAGTCCTAACAAATGGGTTGTCCTGGCCTCAGGCAGCCCTTCGGTCGGCCGGATTCCAAAGTCTGGGTCTGGCCTCGGCTGATGTTGCACTTCACCCGACGTCATAGCTGCAGTTCAGCGGGTATAAAGGCATCAGCCGATGCCATTTTCCTCAGTCTTTCTTGCCGCGCGGCGCCCGAAGCAGAAGCTGTTCGCAAGTGCCGGTCGGTCAGAACCAGAGATTGCTACTACCGAAGACTTCTAAAAAGCTAAGTACCCCGTTGGGGACTCTTTCTTGCCTCAGCCGATGTCAGAAAAAGTGAATAACTGTTTAACTTGTGGGAAACAAATACCTCATAAAGATTTCCACTCTTACTGCCTACCTTGTTTAGGCCCAGACCACGACATAGCAGCTTGTCTAGCCTGTGCTTCCTTCAACCGACGAACACTTAGACGTCGGTCGGAGTTTGCAGAGGAGTTTTTTGGCTCCGCTTTTGCTTATATCATGCCGTCGGAGACTCCGACTTCACATTTAGCTAAAAAGCGTAAGGAAAAGGACCGACACTCGCGGTCCGCGGTTTCGGCCGAAACCACAGTTAAGCCAACCATGAGTGTCTCGGTTTCGGCCGAAGCCGAGTCCGCGGTTCTTCCTTCGGCCGAAAGCATGCCTCCTTCTACCGAGGCCTCTTCCAACTTGGCTGAATCTGCTACTGAAAATCCACCTGCTCTTACAGTTTCTCAGGATTTATCAGATACTATCTCCTTAGATGTATCTACTCCTGCACGTGGAGCTGCTAGGCCCCCTGCATCCATGTCAATTAAGGCTTTTGCCAGGGCTAAAGCAGCTAAATCTTCAAAGGCCGTGCCTGCTAAAGCCCCCTCTCACAGGCCTAGCTCTAGTACTCAAATGCTTAGTCTAGCAGAGGATCTCATTTCTTTGATCAGGGGAACCCAGTCTCACCCTGACAGGGCCTCTCACCCACCTCCAGAGAAGAGGCTTAGAGCAGAGCCCCTGAGCCAGTTTCTTCAGATTATTCCTCTGATGACTCAGAAAACACAAATCCTCCAGAGGGCCCTTACTCTCCATATGAGGACTCTGATGCAGAGGATTCCATACCTTCTGCCTCTCCTCCTGAGGAATTTTCTTTTGGGGAAACCTTGCATGCTATGAGGGAACAATTTCAATGGCAGGGCCAGGATTTTTCAGATTCTAGGAAAAGGCTTAGGACCTTTTTACATTTACCACAGCATAGGCCTTTAGCTATTCCTCCAGTACTTACAGTTGTGGATGATGCATTTAATGATGCTTGTACTGCCCCTGACTCACTGCCTCCGGCCCCTGCTAAGCCCGACATACTACAGGGTTCCGGACACACATTATCATTTATACAAGGCTCCTATTGCAGATCCTGAAACTATATCACAGGGCCCCAAAGCTGTAGCGGCTGCCTCTACCAAAACCCCTCTCTGAAAGAGAATCTAGGGCATTGGAGAGATGGGGTAAAAAAGTTTATACTTCTGCTACTCTTTCGGCTAGGGCCTTAAACTGTCAATTCCACATGATTCAGTATCAGGAATTTCTGTTAGATCAGCTCACTAAAAAACTGTCCTCGCCTGAACCTTTAGACCGTAAGTCCCTTCAGGATTTGGTGCATAACACTCAGCAGGTCAGTAATCATTCCTTAAAATGCGGCTATGATGCACTGGAGGCTTCCTTTAGATCAGCTATGACTGGTACAGTGATCAGAAGGCATGCATGGTTAAAAGAGCAATCCTTTCCAGACCATGTAAAGTCAAAGCTTCTAGATGCTCCCATGGAAAAGCACAGTTTGTTTGGTTCCCCTGCACAGCAAGTGTTGAAGAAGGTGGAAGAAAAAGCTAAATCTGTCCAGACAGTCAAGGATTTCTTACAGGTCCAGCCTCCGAGGTTTAATAGGAACTGGCCTTCCAAGAATTGGTCCTTTCCAGACACCACCAGAGCACAGAGAAGCAGAAATAGACGCCCTAGAGGCAGAGGTCAATCCAGAGGTGCCTACAGGGGGCGTCAGTGGCAGCCTAACAGCCAGAGAACTACTGCCACAGATCCAGCCACTACCACTTCTACAGGACAATCACAGTGACTTGGCTCTGAAACCGCCTACCAGGGAACAACTGGCAGCACCCTTAGGCGGAAAATTAGCCTTATTTTCAGTAAATTGGCATTACATTACAGGAGACAAATGGATTTTACAGACAATAGACAAAGGCTACAGGTTTCACTTCCATACTCTTCTAAGGAAGAGAGGAATGCCAAACCTACCTCCAAACCAAAGGACAAGCGCTCTACAGCAAATAGACCACTTACTAAGGATGAGAGCTATAGAAAGGTACGGCTATGCAACAAGGACAAGGATTTTATTCAAGGCTTTTCCTAGTACCAAGAAAGGAAAACCAATGGAGACCTATCCTCGACCTGTCCGCTCTAAACACATATCTCATTGTTCCAAAATTCAAAATGCTGACCCTACAGCAACTTCTTCCCATGCTGGGCAAGGAGTCTTGGCTGGTGACTCTGGATCTCAAGGAGGCATACCTGCACGTCCCCATACGACCAAATTGCAGAAGATACCTCAGATTTCTTGCAGGATCAGAGCATTATCAATTCTCAGCATTGCCTTTTGGCTTATCTACTGCCCAGAGTATTTACGAAATGCCTGGAATCAGTAATTGCTCATTGCAGGCTTCAGGAATTCAAATTTATCCATACCTGGACGACTGCCTGTTACAAGCGGACAGCAAAGACAAATTAACAAAAGATTTGAAAAGGTTATTCACCTGCTGCAAGCCCTGGGATACACAGTCAACACAAAAAAGTCAAGGCTGATACCATCCCAAAGGATAACCTTCCTGGGTGCAGAACTGGACACATCAAACCAGATGGCATTCCTCACAGCAGAAAAACAGAAGCAGCTACCACTCTATTTCATGGCACTAACAACGCAGAACCAGCTTACAGCAAGGAAAATCCTGCAAGCCCTGGGTTACATGGCATCCTGCATAATATTAATCCCACATGCCAGGCTACATATGAGAAAGTTGCAATGGTACCTGAGGAATTTATGGTCTCAGCACAAGCACAGCCTAGAAACCCAAATTCCAATAATTCCATGCCTGAAGCAAGAATTCCAGTGGTGGGCCCAGGCCTGTCAATTGAACAAAGGACTGCCCTTCCACAGGCCTCACGCAAGCCAGACTATCACCACGGACGCCTCAGACCTCGGTTGGGGGGCACACATGGTGGACAAGTGCATACAAGGCTTATGGACTCAAGACCAGATGAACCTACACATAAATCAAAAAGAGATGCTGGCAGTAAAACAGGCAATTCAGACATTCAGACCATTTCTTCAACAGGGTCATTTGCTGATAAGGACGGACAACACCACAGTCATGTGGTATATCAACAAACAGGGAGGCACACATTCATATCCTCTATGCCGGATGGCAATGGACCTCTGGAATGTGGCCCTGAGCCTCAACATTCAGCTCCAAGTCATATTTGTGCCAGGAAAAGAAAATATACTAGCAGACATCTTAAGCAGAACCACCACGGATGCCCACGAATGGATGCTGCATCCAGACATCTTCAAAACCATCACAAGGAAATGGGGACTGCCAGAAATAGACCTGTTCGCATCCCCACACAACCACCAATTGAAAAAATTCTGCACAAGGACATACCACCGACTTGCTTGGTAGGTGGACTCCCTATCCTTCAGTTGGAAAAACCTGACAGCATATGCATTCCCACCTCTTCCTTTGATGCACAAAGTGCTACTGAAGATCAAGGAAGATCACCCGAGGATCATCTTGATAGCTCCAGATTGGCCAAGGCAGCATTGGTACCCGCTACTGAGGAGTATGTCCCGGAACACGCATGGCCTCTACCCTTACTACCTCTACTGCTAACACAGAACAACTTCAAAATCCTGCATCCAAACTTGAAAACACTGCAGCTAGCTGCTTGGAACATTACATAAGGAAAAATAACCCAGATTTATCTCAAAGGGTTAAAGACATTATCTTGGAGGCTCGCAGACCCTCAACAAGGAAAACTTATACAGCAAAATGGAAAAGATATCTCATTTGGAGTGCAACAAAAGGAGTGGATGCATCATTGGCAAACATAGCTAACATCCTGGAATACTTAGCAGAGCTTTTCCACAATGGTCTCTCCTACTCCTCCATTAAGATTCATGCATCAGCAATTTCAGCAGAATACAACATGGATCCTCCAGTCTTTTCTCAACCTCTACTCAGTTTCTCAGAGGAATTAAAAATGTAAAGCCACCAAGGAAACCTCCATTGCCTACATGGGACTTGAACTTTGTGTTAGAAAAGTTGACACTTCCCCCTTTTGAACCAGCAGCAACAGCAGAATTACAGTACTTATCTTGGAAGATTGCATTCCTGCTGGCAATCACTTCAGCTAGAAGGGTTTCTGAATTACAGGCATTAATGGCAGTACAGCCCTTCCTTATCTTCCATCAGGATAGAGTGTCCATGAGAACTAATCCTACCTTTGTGCCAAAGGTGGTCTCCAGGGTATCATTAAATCAAGCAATACACCTACCAACTTTCTTCCCCAACCCACAGAACAGGGGGGAAAGATTGCTGCATACCTTGGATGTACACAGACAATTGCGCTACTACCTGGACAGAACCAAGAACAATAGAAAAACTGACCAGCTTCTGGTAGCATATGCAACAGGAATGGAAGGAAAAGCAATTTCAAAACAAACAATCTCAAAATGGATAGGAAATTGCATTAGATTTTGTTACTCTTTTCATGGAAAGACAACTCCAGAAAACATCAGACCTCACTCCACAAGGGCTACAGCTTTCTTACGAGGAGTGGCTACCAAAGACATTTTAGAGGCTGCTACTTGGAGCTCCGTGCATACAGTTGCGAAGCATTATAATCTACCTTTATACTCCAGATCCCGAGCAGGTTTTGCCACTGCTGTTTTGCAAGGGATCTTAACTACACTATAAACTCTTAGTGCCTCCTTAGTGCCTCCTCCCCCAGTTTGGCTATGGTATTCTACCCATTTGTTAGGACTGCAGATGCATCCTTGAAGGACATAGTACAGTTTTGTACCTACCATAAATGTAGATGTCCGAGAGGTATGCATCTGCAGTCAGGATTACCCACCCTCCTTCCCCTCTGTGGTACTCCTAGGGTATTTGCCCATCTTGTAGCTAGCTGGGGGAATCTATTATGGTGTATTTGTTTGTATATATGTATATACATGTTTATTTCTTTTTGCTCTCTATTGTTTGGAAACATTTGCATTTATCCAAATTTAGCCTTCCTAGAGGGCACCTGGGGCAAGAAACACTGAGGAAAATGGCGTCGGCTGATGCCTTTATACCCGCTGAACTGCAGCTATGACGTCGGGTGAAGTGCGACATCAGCCGAGGCCAGACCCAGACTTTGGAATCCGGCCGACCGAAGGGCTGCCTGAGGCCAGGACAACCCATTTGTTAGGACTGCAGATGCATACCTCTCGGACATCTACATTTATGGTAGGTACAAAACTATACTTTACCTCAACACAGACCTTACCTCAACACAGACCTCTGGCGATACCGCATGTCTTGGACATACTTGATGTTTACTCGGAGGCTTGTCTTAATCCGGATTCCCTGCCTCCTGCCCCAGTCAAACCTGATAGGTACTACAGAGTTCCTAACTCTCATCAATTTCTTTTCAAAAGCCATAATGCTGACCCTGAAACCATTTCTCAAGGCCCCAAGGGAATGAAGGCCTCTACTGCTAAGAATCCACTACCTTCCAAAAGAGAATCTAGATCCTTAGAAAGGTAGGGAAAAAAGGTATACACCTCGGCCACCCTAGCCATGAGGGCCTTAAATTGTCAGTTCCATGTGCTTAAATATCAGCAGTTTCTGTTATCACAATTAAGAAATAAAATGTCTCACCCTGAACAACCAGATTTGAAGGAATTGCAGGATAATGATGCATAGTGCAGAACAAGTGGGTAAACGCACCTTACAATGTGGCTATGATGCCTTAGAGGCCTCAAGTAGAGCTGCTGTTATAGGATCAGTCATTCGTAGACATGTCTGGCTTAGGGAACAAAGCTTGCCTGATCATGTTAAAGCTAAACTACTAGATGCTCCCTTTCAAAAGGATGTACTATTTGGTACTAATGCTGAGGAGATACTACGGAAAATGGAAGAAAAAGCTAAATCTATCAAACTGTCAAGGCTTTTCTCCAGGTACAACCACCTCGTTTTAGCAGAAATTGGCCTTCTAAAAACTGGTCCTTTCCAGCCACGGACAAGCCCCAAAGAGGTAGATACAGGCGCACAAGGGGCAGAGGACAATCTCAAGGATCATATAGAGGCAGACAATGGCAAACTCCAGCACCAAGATGTGACGAAGACAGTGCACAACAATACAGAAAACAAACCCAATGACTTCCTCCTTTTCATGCCAAGCAAGTCTCAGCTGGCAGCACCCTTGGGAGGAAAGCTGGCATTATTTACAAGAAATTAGCATATTATCACAACAGACAAGTGGATCCTGGACATTATAAACGGAGGCTACAGATTTCATTTTCACACACTTCCAAAAATGAGAGGCATGCCAAACCTGCCACACAATCAAAGGGCAGAGGCACAAATACAAATTTCAAAACTCATGGACATGAAAGCTATTCAAGAGGTACCTACTCACGAACAAGGTCAAGGTTTTTATTCCAGACTATTCCTGGTACCAAGGAAAGGAACCGACTGGAGACCCATTTTGGATTTATCCATCCTAAATACATTTCTACTTGTACCAAAATTCAAGATGCTCACATTACAGCAGCTTCTTCCCATGCTAGGCAAGGAGTTTTGGCTGGTAACATTGGACCTCAAGGAGGCATACCTGCATGTCCCAATCAGACAAAGCTGCAGAAGATACCTCAGATTTCTTGCAGGTTCAATCCACTATCAATTCTCTGCATTGCCCTTTGGCTTATCTACTGCACCCAGAGTATTCATGAAATGCCTGGCATCAGTAATTGCCTACTGCAGACTTCAAGGGATACAAATTTACCCTTATTTGGACGACTGCCTGATCCAAGCGGACAGCAAGCACATACTTCTGGAACCATCTGGCTTATGTAACACGGTTATTAAATTCTCTGGGATACACAGTCAACAAAAAGAAATCCAGGCCAACACCATCTCAGAAAATAACTTTCCTGGGTGCCAACTTGGACACAAACACCCAGATGGCCTACCTCACGCCAGAAAAACAAGGGCAACTAACTCAGTACTTCAAAATACTAGCAAATTGTACCAGGCTCACTACAAGGAAAATCCTGCAGGCTCTGGGCTTCATGGCATCTTGCATTCTTTTAATCCCATGTGCAAAGTTGCACATGAGGAAACTTCAATGGTACCTAAAAAAACTATGGTCTCAACACAGCCACAGTTTGGAAACAATAATACCAATAATTCCATGTTTGCAAAAGGAATTTCTATGGTGGGCCCAAGCATGTCAAGCAAACACAGGTCTTCCATTCTGCAAGCCTCAAGCAAATCAAGTCATCACAACAGACGCCTCAGATTACACATGACAGGCAGGTGCATTCAGGGCAAATGGTCCCAAAAGGAAAAGCACCTTCACATCAATCAAAAAGAAATGCTAGCAGTGATAAATGCAATTACAGATTTCAAGGACCTCTTGCATGCAGGGCAATTATTGATAAGAACAGACAACACCACAGTAATGTGGTACATAAACAAGGAGGAACACATTCATACCCCCTGTGCAGACTAGTCATGTCACTTTGGAACTTGGCTCTGGAATGGCAAATCGAACTTCAAGCACAGTACTTGCCAGGTTTGGAAAACACATTGGCAGACAATCTAAGCAGAATTATGACAGATCCGCACGAATGGAAGTTGCATCCTCGTGTTTACAAAGATAATCCAAGCATGGGGAAGGCCAGACATAGATCTCTTCACCTCCCACAGGAATCATCAATTGGAAAAGTTCTGTTCAAGGACCTTTCATCCAAAGGTCTGGAGAGTGGACGCCCTTTCTTTCAGTTGGGCAGCATGGACAGTTTACGCTTTCCTACCTTTGCCTCTTCTGTCCAAGGTGCTCTTGAAAGCAAGAGCAGACAGACCAAAGATGATACTGATTGCTCCAGACTGGCGAAGACAACACTGGTACCCTCTCCTGAGGAGCCTAACGCATACTCCTCCCTGGTCCCTATCTCTAATGCCTCTTCTACTGACTCAGCACAACTACAAAACTCTTCACAGCCAGCTGAAATCACTTAATCTCACTGCATGGAAAATTCCTTAGCACCACAACAGACCCTACTCTCCAAAGAGGTGCAGGATGTCATTTTGGAGGCCAGAAGGCCATCTACTAGAAAGGCTTACTCCGCAAAATGGAAACGGTTTTGCTCTTGGAATGAGAAAAAAGGCCAGGATCCCAGAAAACTGAATTTGCCTCAGATATTACAGTATCTAGCTGAGCTTTTGAACAGTGGACTTTCATCTTCCTCCATAAAAATTCATGCCTCAGCCATTTCTGCAGAATTCAACACTGATCCACCTTTATTCTCTCACCCACTGTTAAGACGGTTCCTCAGAGTGGCTAAGAATATAAGACCTCCTAGGAAACAACCAATACCAGCCTGGGATCTTAATTACATTCTAGAAAAATTAACATTACCTCCCTTTGAACCAGCTGCCTCAACAGAGTTGCAATATTTGTCCTGGAAAACAGCTTTCCTTCTGGCCATTACCTCAGCTCGTAGGGTTCGGAGCTACAAGCCCTCATGGCTGTGCAGCCCTTTCTCATCTTCCATCAGGACAGGGTTTCCCTTCGCACCAACCCGTCATTTATGCCTAAAGTGGTATCCAGGGTAGCTTTAAGTCAAGCCATACACTTACCTACCTTTTACCCCAGTCCTCAAAATAAAGGGGAACGGCTGCTACACTCCTTAGACATCCATAGACAGCTGCATTAGTATTTGGACAGAACAAAGCCTTTCAGGAAATCAGAGCAACTTTTTGTGTCCTATGCTGTAAGAGCTCAAGGGAAGCCAGTTTCCAAACAGACAATTTCAAAATGGATAGGCCACTGCATACGGTTTTGTTACTCCTTTCATGGAAAATCTGTCCCTACAGGCATCAGATCCCACTCCACCAGGGCCACAGCTACCTCTACAGCCTTCCTCAGAGGAGTTCCTACCAAAGATATTTTGGAGACAGCCACTTGGAGTTCTGTTCATACCTTCACCAAGCACTACCACCTACCTTTATACTCCAAGACTAGAGCAGGCTTTGCCACTGCTGTGTTGCAGGGCATCCTGGCTCATCCCAGTTCCACCTAGTGCCTACCACCCTGTGCGTAGCTTTGGGATTCTACCCATCTGTGATTACTGCAGCTGTATGCACGATGAACATAGTACAGTTTTGTACCTACCATAAATGTAGATGTTCGAGTGCTAATACAGCTGCAGTACAGGTTTCCCTCCCTCCTTCCCCTCTTGGTAAAGGCCTAGGGGCTAACCCCTCCTCATACAACCTGATTGTGTTATCCTTCTATGGTATATTTGCTTGCAACTACTGATTTTTGATTATATTGCATTGCATGACTATATATATATAATTTATGTATTGCCTTCCTTCTGGGGGCACCTGACATCTGGGGCAAGAAAGACTGAAGAAAATGGCGTCGGCTGTGTCTTATATACCCCTGTCGCACTGACGTCAGGAAAGAAAGCGACAACAACCAACGCCAGACCTAGACTTTGGAATTCGGCCGACCGAGGACCCGCCTGATGGCAGAGAACCCATCTGTGATTACTGCAGCTGTATTAGCACTCGAACATCTACATTTATGGTAGGTACAAAACTGTACTTTCCATATGCTGAAATTTCAAAAACATACTATGGAACTACATTAACAAAGAGTGTCTTCCTTTCCTGCTTGTGCAGAATCCAAAGAGTTACAAGAGTTAATGCATTCTGCAAGTCAAGTAACTAAGCATACCTTGCACTGTGGTTTTGACACCCTAGAAGCTTCTTGCAGGGCAGCAGTCACAAGTTCTGTCCTTAGAAGGCATGCATGGCTTAAGGAACAGCTCTTGCCAGATCATATTAAATCTAAATTGTTAGATGCACCCTTGCACAAAGACAACTTATTTGGCAATAAGGCAGAGGAGGTCTTAAAAAAGATGGAAGAAAAACCTAAATCTGTGCAGACAGTTAAGGATTTTTTTACAGGTCAAGCCACCCTGGTTCATTAGGCATTGCCACTCCAAGCACTGGCCCTTTCCTGCTCCCACCAGGTCAGTTCAGCCCAGACCCCGTGGAAGCAGATGCCCCCAGACAGCAGCCACAGGGAATGCAGAGAACAAAACAGTGGAATTCCTCCACTTCAAAAACAGGGTGTTCTAAGACACCCCCTCATAAGAACTCACAATGACTCTCCACCACCACCCCCTCCCTCTGCCCACCTCCACTTACCTTTAGGAGGAAAACTCTCCTTTCACGCAAGCACCTGGGCCACCACTACCAGCGACCGCTGGGTCCTCAACATAGTGTCCCAGGGATACAAATTTTCTTTCCATACTCTTCCAACCCCAAAAGGGTTCCCAGATCTACCTCCGAACCACTGGGCAGAGGCGCAAAAGCAAGTCCTTTTACTGCTTTCTATAAGGGCAAAAGAGCACATTCCTGCAGAACAGAAAGGCCAAGGTTTCTACTCAAGACTTTTTCTGGTACCAGAAAAGAGGGCACCTGGTGCCCCATCCTTTATCTATCCATTCTAAACACCTTCCTGGTTATAACAAAATTCAAAATGCTCACCCTGCAGCAACTGCTACCCATGCTCTCCAAGGATTCTTAGCTAGCCACTCTAGACCTAAGAGGCCTACCTCCACATTTCTGTCAGGAAATCATGCTAGAAACGCCTACATTTCAGGGCAGGATCTCTGCACTTCCCTTTGGCTTATCTACTGCTCCCAGAGTTTTCACAAAATGTCTGGCTCTTGCCATGGCCTTTTGCAGAAAAAGGAATATTCAAATTTACCCATATTTAGATGACTGCCTAATTCAGGCAGACAGGAAAAGCTGCTCCAGCACCTGGCCTTTGTAAAATCCCTACTGACCTCCCTAGGGTACACCATCAACGAAAAGAAATCCAAACTAGTACCCACCCAAAGGATTATATTCCTGGGATCAAGCCTGGACACAGAATCCCAGATGGCACTCCTTACACCAGAAAAGTAAACCTACTTCTGTCAACTAGCCACCAGACCCCAGTTATCTGCAAGGAAAATCCTGCAAGCTCTGGGGTTCATGGCATCTTGCATTCTACTCATTCCATATGCCAGACTGCGTATAGGTTCACAGGTTCATAGATAGGTACTAGGCTATTGGCCCTAGTGCCTATATAAGCCTAGCCAAATGGTACCCTGGCTTTTGCCACCCAAGAACATTTTCCTGTGCCCCTGTCAAGCAGAGCCACAGAAGTGATCCCCAGGGTGAATTTTCGATCTCCCATCCAATCATCAAGATTTTTCTTGAAGAGTGCTAATGAGGAGCTTTGTTTGATATAGATAAGTAGTTTGTTCCAGAGTATGAGAAGTCTATCCCTCCAGCATGTTCTGTTTATTGTGGTGACGAAGTTTAGGTCCCTAGAGCATGTAGCTCGGAGAGATTGGGATTTCTTTAAGTGGAGCATGTCCAACAGCTGTGGGTTTGACATAACTTTGCATGTTAGGCAGAGATCGCCTCTGAGTAGGCGATATGCGACAGAGTAAAGCTGGAGTTTTTTGAGACGGTCTGCGTAGGGCATCTGTTTGAGACCGGTAATCCTCTTTGTGAGGTATTTCTGCTGCCTTTCCAGTTGTGGAAGATGTCTTGAGTTACATACCAAAAGGGGCGTTGTACTGTATGATAGGTTTAATGAGTGGTGAGTAGAGGGGAACAATGATCTCTTTTTTCTTGGATGGGAAACCTTTTGTGGCAGTGTGCCACGTAGAAGGATTTCCTGTCTACTGTGGCGATGTGATTATCAAAGGAGAGACTGCTGTCCACCTGTGTCCCAAGGTTTCTTATCACACTTTCGGTGTTAAGTAGACTATTGCCTATATGTTAGTTCATGGGTACAGAGTTTTTACCAAAAGAGATGACAGCGCACTTTTTGGCATTGAGTTTGAGGCCATGGCTTTGACACCAGGCATCTGTCTCAGTGAGGCCCTTTTGTAGGATGTCCACATCGTTAGGAGTTTTTATTATGGCTCCTAGTTTGCAGTCATCTGCGAATTTTGTTAGCCAAAGACCTTCTGTGTTAGCCTGTACTTCAGAGAAGTAGATACCAAACAGGAAAGGACCCAGGACTGAATCCAGTGACTTGTCACTGGTCTGAAGTTGGATTTAGAGTCTGCTACTTTCACAGTGTGGGTTCTGTCAGTGAGCCACTTGGCATCGCATCTTGTGACATAGGGATTTATACCTAGTTTAGTGAGTTTATCTGTAATTCCAGAGTGGGGGATGGTGTTGAAAGCCTTGGCAAGATCTAGATAGGCTGTGTGAACCACCTTACCCTCATCTATGGCTTTGGTGACCACTTCATAGAAGTTTATCAGGTTTAGGAGACATGATCTGCCTTTTACAAACCTGAATTGGGTAGGGTCCAGAGTTTGGAGATTACCAATGTCATTGTTTATAAGTTCCATGATGATACGTTCCATAACCTTGCAGACCAGGCTCGTCAGGCTGGGCTGGTAGTTTCCAGGGTCAGTGATGGCTCCCCCTTTGTGGAGTGGGATAACCATTGCTGTGTGCCATTCAGTGGGCACAAAGCCTGAGGTGAGGCTATGATTGAACATGGTAGTTAGGTGGGGTGCCAGTTTGTTCTGTAGTTCATGTAGAACGCAGCCTGGGATGTTAGAAGAAACTTCAGTGATACCTAAAAAAGCCTTTGGTGTCAACACTGAAGACCTGGAAACTCGTGATACCTTGCCTCAGGAAAGATTTTCTTTGGTAGGCAGCAGCATGCTCCCACAACAAGGGACTACCTTTCTCACCACCCCCTGCCGCCCAGACCCTCACCAGAGATGCATCAGACTATGCCTGGGGTTCGCACCTGGACGGCAGGTGCATACAGGGCCAATGGATCCCACAGCAAATCCATCTGCATATCAGCCAAAAAGAGATGTTGACTGTCCACTGTGATGTGGTACATCAACAAGCAGGGAGGGACTCACTCCTACCCTCTGTGCAGGCTGACCATGACCCTTTGGCACACAGCCTCTGCCATGCAACTACACCTGTTAGCACAATTCCTGCCAGGTTCTCTAAACTCAAAGGCAGATCACTTAAGCAGAAATCTTCTGGACCCACACGAGTGGCAGCTAGACAAAAGAACCTTCACTCTAATAACTCAGAAATGGGGCAACCCGAAGGTCAACCTCTTTGCCTACCACAGGAACCGTCAGCTCAGCAAGTTCTGCACCAGGGAACATCACTGCATGGCTTGAAAAGTGGATGCCTTGTCCTCCCCCTGGGTCAGTCTATCCGTCTGTGGCTTTTCTCCACTACCTCTAAT
Organism: Protopterus annectens; assembly: GCF_019279795.1. NCBI lineage: Eukaryota > Metazoa > Chordata > Ceratodontiformes > Protopteridae > Protopterus > Protopterus annectens. The sequence continues at coordinate 189,775,954 of NC_056747.1, read as the reverse complement.
TACCAGGGTACTGCTCAAAATAAGGGAGGAAAAAGTAGGACAATTCTTATTGCTTTAGAATCGCCTCGCCAGCACCGGTACCAACTGCCGTCCAGTCTGTCCCCACTGCCACCAAGGCATCTCAGTCAGACCCCAGCCATCCTGACCCATAGAGAAGGAGAATTCATGCATCCCCAATTGCAGACCCTCAGTTTGGCAGCTTGGGTTATTCCCTAAATACTGATTAATCTGCCAACCTCCATAAATAGGTTCTAGATGTTATACGTGAGGCCAGACGCCCTAGCACTAGAAAGTCTTATGCTGACAAATGGAAAAGGTTCTGCACCTGGATTCAGGCTAAGGGAGCCGATACGACACAGCCCTCCCTTCTTCTGATCCTGGATTACCTAGCTGACCACCTGTACAGTGGTCGGTCTTTTTACTCTCTTAAAATTCATGCCTCTGCTATCTCTGCTCATTTCCCCACTGAGCAGCCCCTTTTCTTACACCCTCTGATCAAACAATTCCTAAGAGGGGCTAGCAACCTGAGGCCACCCAGAAGAGCACGTACCCCAACTTGGGACCTTAATTTTGTGTTGGAAAAACTCACCCTGCCCCCCCTTCGAACCAGCATCTTCAGCAGAGTTAAAAATTTCTCTCTTGGATGACAGATTTTCTTCTGGTCATCACTTCAGCCAGAAGGGTCTCTGAGCTACAAGCCCTCATGGCTGTGGAGCCCTTCATCATCATCCATGCTGACAAGGTTTCCCTCAGGACTAACCCATCCTTCATGCCCAAAGTGGTGTCCAGTGTGGCTCTCAACTAATCCATTCATTTGTCCACCTTTTTCCCTAACCCACAGAAAGTACAGTTTTGTACCTACCATAAATGTAGATGTCCGAGAGGTATGCATCTGCAGTCCTAACAAATGGGTTGTCCTGCCTCAGGCAGCCCTTCGGTCGGCCGGATTCCAAAGTCTGGGTCTGGCCTCGGCTGATGTCGCACTTCACCCGACGTCATAGCTGCTGTCAATTGGGTATAAAGGCATCAGCCGACGCCATTTTCCTCAGTGTTTCTTGCCCCAGATGCCAGGTGCCCTCTAGGAAGGCTAAATTTGGATAAATGCAAATGATTCCAAACAGTAGAGAGTAAACAAAAATAAACATGTATGTACATATATACAAACAAATACACCATAATAGATTCCCCCAGCTAGCTACAAGATGGGCAAATACCCTAGGAGTACCACAGAGGGGAAGGAGGGTGGGTAATCCTGACTGCAGATGCATACCTCTCGGACATCTACATTTATGGTAGGTACAAAACTGTACTATGTCCTTCAAGGATGCATCTGCAGTCCTAACAAATGGGTAGAATACCATAGCCAAACTGGGGGAGAAGGCACTAAGAAGATTATGGTGTAGTTAAGATCCCTTGCAAAACAGAAGTGGCAAAACCTGCTCGGGATCTGGAGTATAAAGGCAGATTATAATGCTTGGCAAATGTATGCACGGAGCTCCAAGTAGCAGCCTCTAAAATGTCTTTGGTAGCCACTCCTCGTAAGAAAGCTGTAGTAGTGGCTGTAGCCCTTGTGGAGTGAGGTCTGATGTTTTCTGGAGTTGTCTTTCCATGAAAAGAGTAACAGAATCTAATGCAATTTCCTATCCATTTTGAGATTGTCTGTTTTGAAATTGCTTTTCCTTCCATTCCTGCTGCATATGCTACCAGAAGCTGGTCAGTTTTTCTATTGTTCTTGGTTCTGTCCAGGTAGTAGCGCAATTGCCTGTGAACATCCAAGGTATGCAGTAGTCTTTCCCCCCTGTTCTGTGGGTTGGGGAAGAATGTTGGTAGGTGGATTGCTTGGTTCAATGATACCCTGGAGACCACCTTTGGCATAAAAGTAGGGTTAGTTCTCAAGGTCACTCTATCCTGATGGAAGATAAGGAAGGGCTGTACTGCCATTAATGCCTGTAATTCAGAAACCCTTCTTGCTGAAGTGATTGCAAGCAGGAAAGCAGTTTTCCAAGATAAGAACTGTAATTCGGCTGTTGCTGCTGGTTCAAAAGGGGGAAGTGTTAACTTTTCTAGCACAAAGTTCAGGTCCCATGTAGGCAAAGGTGGCTTCCTTGGAGGTTTTACATTTTTAATTCCTCTCAGAAACTGCCTGAGTAGAGGATGAGAGAAGACTGGAGGATCCATGTTATATTCTGCTGAAATTGCTGATGCATGAATCTTGATGGAAGAGTAAGACAGACCATTGTGGAAAAGTTCTGCTAAATATTCCAGGATGTTAGCTATGTTTGCCAATTATACATTTTCTCCTTTTGCTGCACTCCAAATGAGGTATCTTTTCCATTTTGCTGAATAAGTCTTCCTTGTGGAGGGTCTGCGAGCCTCCAGGATAATGTCTTTAACCCTCTGAGATAATTCTGGGTTATTTTGTTTTATGTAAGATTCCAAGCAGCTAGCTGCAGTGTTTTCAAGTTTGGATGCAGGATCTTGAAGTTGTTCTGTGTTAGCAGCAAAGGAACTAGAGGTAGAGGCCATGCATGCGCCCGAGACATACTCCTCAGAAGCGGGTACCAATGCTGCCTCGGCCAGTCTGGAGCTATCAGTATGATCCTTGGTTGATCTTCTTTGATCTTCAGTAGCACTTTGTGCATCAAAGGAAGAGGTGGGAATGCATATGCTGTTAGGTTTTCCCAACTGAAGGATAGGGAGTCCACCTTCCAAGCAAGTGGGTGGTATGTCCTTGTGCAGAATTTTCTCAATTGGTGGTTGTGTGGGGATGCGAACAGGTCTATTTCTGGTAGCCCCCATTTCCTTGTAATGGATTTGAAGATGTCTGGATGCAGCATCCATTTGTGGGCATCCGTGGTAGTTCTGCTTAAGGTATCTGCTAGTATATTTCTTTTCCTGGCACAAATATGGCCTGGAGCTGAATATTGAGGTTCAGGGCCACATTCCACAGGTCCATTGCCATCCGGCATAGAGGATATGAATGTGTGCCTCCCTGCTTGTTGATATACCACATAACTGTGGTGTTGTCCGTCCTTATCAGCAAATGACCTTGTTGAAGAAACGGTCTGAATGTCTGAATTGCCTGTTTCACTGCCAGCATCTCTTTTTGATTTATGTGTAGGTTCAGCTTGTCTTGTGTCCATAGGCCTTGTATACACTTGTCTACCATGTGTGCCCCCCAACCGAGGTCTGAGGCGTCCGTGGTGATAGTCTGGCTTGGGTGAGGGCTGTGGAAAGGCAGTCCTTTGTTCAACTAACAGGCCTGAGCCCACCACAGGAATTCTTGCTTCAGGCATGGAATTATTGGAATTTGGGTTTCTAGGCTGTGCTTGTGCTGAGACCATAAATTCCTTAAGTACCATTGCAACTTCCTCATATGTAGTCTGGCATGTGGAATCAATATTATGCAGGATGCCATGTAACCCAGGGCTTGCAGGACTTTCCTTGCTGTAAGCTGGTTCTGCGTTGTTAATGCCATGAAATAGAGTGGTAGTTGTTTTTGCTTTTCTGCTGTGAGAAATGCCATTTGATTTGATGTGTCCAGTTCTGCACCCAAGAATGTAATCCTTTGGGATGGTACCAGTCTTGACTTTTTTAAGTTGACTGTGTATCCCAGGGCTTGCAGTAGTGAATAACCTTTTCCAAATCTTTTGTTAATTTGATCTTGTTGTCCGCTTGTATCAGGCAGTCGTCCAGGTATGGATAAATTTGAATTCCCTGAAGCCTGCAATGAGCAATTACTGATGCCAGGCATTTCGTGAATACTCTGGGTGCAGTAGATAAGCCAAAGGGCAATGCTGAGAATTGATAATGCTCTGATCCTGCAAGAAATCTGAGGTATCTTCTGCAATCTGGTCGTATAGGGACGTGCAGGTATGCCTCCTTGAGATCTAGAGTCACCAGCCAAGACTCCTTGCCCAGCATGGGAAGAAGTTGCTGTAGGGTCAGCATTTTGAATTTTGGAACAATGAGATGAGTTCAGAGTGGACAGGTCGAGAATAGGTCTCCATTGGTTTTCTTTTCTTGGCACCAGGAAAAGTCTGGAATAAAATCCTTGTCCTTGTTGCATAGCCGGTACCTTTTCTATAGCTCTCATCCTTAGTAAGTGGTTGATTTGTCCTAGAGCGTTTGTTTTTTGGTTTGGTGGTAGGTTTGGCATTCCTGTCTTCCTTAGTAGAGTATGGAAGTGAAACCTGTAACCTTTGTCTATTGTCTGTAAAATCCATTTGTCTCCTGTAATGTAATGCCAGTTTACTGAAAATAAGGCTAGCTTTCCGCCTAAGGGTGCTTCCAGTTGTTCCCTGGTAGGCGGTATCAGAGCCAAGTCACTGTGACTGTCCTGTGGAAGTGGTAGTAGCTGGATCTGTGGCAGTACTCCTCTGGTTGTTAGGCTGCCACTGACGTCCCCTGTAGGCACCTCTGGATTGACCTCTGCCTCTTGGGCGCCTATTTCTGCCTCTCTGTGCTCTGGTGGTGTCTGGAAAGGACCAATTCTTCGAAGGCCAATTTCTACTAAACCTAGGAGGCTGGACATGTAAGAAATCCTTGACTGTTTGGACAGATTTTGCTTTTTCTTCCACCTTCTTTAACACTTGCTGTGCAGGGGAGCCAAACAAACTGAGTTTCTCCATGGGAGCATCTAGGAGCTTTGACTTTACATGGTCTGGTAAGGATTGCTCTTTTAACCATGCATGCCTTCTGATCACTGTACCAGTCATAGCTGATCTAAAGGAAGCCTCCAGTGCATCATAGCCGCATTTTAAGGAATGATTACTGACCTGCTGAGTGTTATGTACCAAATCCTGAAGGGACTTACGGTCTATAGGTTCAGGAGAGGATAGTTTATTTAGCTGATCTAACAAAAATTCCTGATACTGAATCATGTGGAATTGACAGTTTAAGGCCCTAGCCGAAAGAGTAGCAGAAGTATAAACTTTTTTACCCCATCTCTCTAATGCTCTAGATTCTCTTTCAGAGGGGAGGGGGTTTTTGGTAGTTGCTACCGCTTTGGGGCCCTGAGAAATAGTTTCAGGATCTGCAATAGGAGCCTTATACAAGTGATAATGTGTGTCCGGGACCCTGTAGTATCTGTCGGGCTTAGCAGAGGCCGGGGGAAGAGAGTCAGGGGCAGTACAAGCATCATTAAATGCATCATCCACAACTGTTAGTACTGGAGGAATGGCTAAAGGCATATGCTGTGGCAAATGTAAAAAGGTCCTTAGCCATTTCCTAGAATCTGAAAAATCCTGGCCTTGCCATTGAAATTGCTCTCTCATAGCATGCAAGGTTTCCCCAAAAGAAAATTCCTCAGGAGGAGAGGCAGAAGGAATGGAGTCTTCTGCGTCAGAGTCCTCATATGGAGAACAAGGGCCTTCTGGATAATTTGAGTTTTCTGAATCAGAGGAATAATCCGTAGAAACTGGCTCAGGGGGCTCTGCTCTAGGCCTCGTCTCTGGAGGGGGATGAGAGGCCCTGTCAGGGTGAGGTTGGGATCCCCTAATCAAAGAAATGAGATCCTCTGCCAGGCTGAGCATTTGGGAACTAGAGCTAGGCCTGTGTGAGGGGGTTTTAGCAGGCAAGGCCTTAGAAGATTTAGCTGCTTTAGCCCTAGAGAAAGCCTTGATAGACATGGATGCAGGGGGCCTAGCAGCTCCACGTGCAGGAGTAGATATGTCTAAAGGAATAGTATCTGATAAATCCTGGGAGCCTGCTACAGCAGGAGAAATTTCAGTAGCAGATTCAGCCATGCTGTGTGAGGCCTCGGCTGTAGGAGGTATGCTTTCGGCCGAAGGAAGAAACGAGGACTCTGTTTCAGCCGAAACCGAGACACTCGCGGTTGGCTTAACCGTGGTTTCGGCCGAAACCGCGGACCGCGAGTGTCGGTCCTTTTCCTTACGCTTTTTAGCTAATTGTGAAGTCGGAGTCTCCGACGGCATTTTGTAAGCAAAAGCGGGACCAAAAAACTCCTCCGCAAACTCCGACCGATGTCTAAGTGTCCGTCGGTTGAAGGAAGCACAGGCTAGACAAGCTGCTACGTCGTGGTCTGGGCCTAAGCAAGGAAGGCAGTAAGAGTGGAAATCCTTATGAGGTATTTGTTTCCCACAAGTTAAACAATGATTTACTTTTTCTGACATCGGCTGAGGCAAGAAAGAGTCCCCAACGGGGTACTTAGCTTTTTAGAAGTCTTCGGTAGTAGAAATCCCTGGATCTGACCGACCGGCACTTGCGAACAGCTTCTGCTTCGGGCACCGCGCGGCAAGAAAGACTGAGGAAAATGGCGTCGGCTGATGCCTTTATACCCAATTGACAGCAGCTATGACGTCAGGTGAAGTGCGACATCAGCCGAGGCCAGACCCAGACTTTGGAATCCGGCTGACCGAAGGGCTGCCTGAGGCAGGACAACCCATTTGTTTGGACTGCAGATGCATCCTTGAAGGACATCAAGGGGGAACACTCTAGATGTGCACAGACAGCTTAGATTATATCTAGACAGGACTAAATCATTCAGAAAGTCTGATCAGTTGCTGGTTAGCTTTGCTGCAGGGGCAGAGGGTGAAGCCATCTCCAAACAAACAATTTCTAAATGGATAGCACACTGCATCCATTTCTGTTACAAGCAACACGGAAGGCCTCCCCCTAAGGGGGTCAGGACTCACTCCACCAGAGCAGCCTTCACCTCTGCAGCTTTCCTCAGAGGAGTCCCCACCAGGGACATTCTGGAGGCTGCCACCTGGACATCTGTTCACACTTTCAACAAACATTACCACCTGCCTATCTTTTCCAAATCCAGGGCAGGCTTTGCCACTGCAGTTTTGCAGGGCATCCTAGCCAGACCCTAGTCTCCTTGACTGCTTCCACCCTTTTCCTCAGCTTTGGGAATCAACCCAAATGTGATGACTGCAGCAGTGAAACATGAAGAACATAGCACAGTTGTGTACACTTACCATAAATGTAGATGTTCGAGTTTATTCACTGTTGTAGTCCTGGATGTTCATCGTGTTATACTGCTGCAGTCATTACACTTGGATTATCCTGCCGTCAGGAGGTCCCGCAGTCGGCCTGAGTTCCAAAGTCTTGGTCCGGCGTCAGTTGCTGTCGCTTCTTCCCTGACGTCAGTGCGCCAGGGGTATATAAGATGCATCTGATGCCATTTTCTTCAGTCTTTCTTGCCACGCGGTGCCCAAAGCAGAAGCAGTTCGCAAGTGCCGGTCGGCTGACTCCTGAGATTTTTGAAGTCGAATTTCAGATCTGAAGTCTTCAATAAAGCTAAGTACCCCGTTGGGGAAACTTTTTTCTTGCCTCAGGCCGATGTCAGAAAAAGTTAATTGTATTTCGTGTGGGAAGCAAATACCTCATAAGGACTTCCACTCTTACTGTATTCCATGCCTAGGCCCTGATCACGACGTCACTAGTCGGTTTTGTGCTAGATTTAACAAACGCACTATAAAAAGACATTTTGATTTTGCTTTGCAGTACTTTGGCCGAAGGTTCAATTATACTATGCCGTCGGATCAGCAGACTACCTGAATACTGAAAAAATGCAAAGACAAGGATAAAGACAGGCATCTGAGGTCCAAAACTGACGACGAAACCTCTTCTAGGCCAGTCGCTGGTTCTCAGTGAGGTGCTTTTGCAGCCCCTGACACCCGCTACCTCAGAGCCACAGGCCGCTTCCGACTCCCACGTGGAGACATCTAGGCCTCTGGAAACTCAAGGTATTGGGCCTACGGAAACTAATTCCTCAGATGGGTCCGGAGCCGCTGAGCAGTCATCAGCTTCTGAGGGTGTTTTCAGACCTTGACAACTTACCATTAAAAGAACAACCAAGACAAAGGTACCATTAAAGATAAAGAAACAAGTACAGCATTCTCCTGGACAGTCCTCCATACCTAAGAAGCAGATGCTTAAAATGGCCGAAGACCTCATTACTCTAATCAGGGGTTCTCATCCCCCTCCTGAGAAAAGGTCTAGGCAGGATACAGACTATGACTTCTCTGATCAGGTTTCCATTTCCTCTGATTCCTCTTCAGACCAGCGATACTCTCTACCCCCCTATGAGGACTCTGATGCTGAAGAATCTATCCCTTCAGCCTCTCCTCCTGAGGATTATTCTTTTGGGGAAACTTTACATACCATGAGGGAGCCATTTCCATTGGGAAAGCCAGGATTACTCAGAATCCAAGAAAAGGCTCAGGGATTTCCTCTTATTGCCTCAACACAGGCCCCTGGCTATTCCGCCTGTGCTAGATATTGTGGATGATGTGTTCTCTGAATCCAGTTTATCTCCTGACTCTTTGCCCCCTGCTCCAGTCAAGCCAGATAGGTATTAGAGTCCCTGACTCTCACAAGTTTCTTTACAAAAACCCTTCTGCTGATCCAGAAACTATTTCACAGGGTCCAAAAGGGGTTTAAGGCTTCCATTGCAAAAAATCCAGTACCCTCTGACAGGGATTCCAGAGCTTTGGATAGATGGGGGAAGAAAGTATACACTTCTGCAACTTTAGCAGTAAGAGCTTTAAATTGCCAGTTTCACATGCTTTAAGTACCAACAATATTTAATGGCTCAGTTAAAGCAGAAAATGCTTGCAAGCTCAGAAGCTCCTGATTGTAAAGAAATGCAGGATTTATTGCATGCAGTTGAACAGCTGGGAAAACATACTCTGCAATGTGGTTTTGATTCTTTAGAGGCCTCTTGTAGAGCCGCAGTTACAGGTTCTGTGATTCGAAGACATGCTTGGTTGAAAGAAGAAAGTTTACCTGATCATGTTAAGGCAAAATTATTAGATGCTCCTTTACAGCATGATATTTTGTTTGGTGTTAAGGTAGAAGAGGTGTTAAAGAAAATGGAGGATAAAGCTAAAGCTATGCAAACAGTCAAGGATTTCTTACAGGTACAGCCACCTCGGTTTAGCAGAAATTGGCCAACAAAGAATTGTTCCTTTCCAGTGTCAGACAGGCCACAGAGAGGCAGATACAGACGCCCAAGAAACAGATCTCAACCCCAAGGCTCAAACAGACAATGATAGTGGGGGCACCTCAACCCCAAAAGGTGGTGAGGACAAGTTTCAACCTTACAGGAAACGGTCACAGTGACTTTCCCCTTCGTACGCCAAGCACGTCCCTTTTGGAAGCCCCCTTAGGGGGAAAACTAGCACTTTTTTCTCAAAACTGGCAAACAATCACCCAAGACAAATGGGTCCTGAATATTGCGTCTCAAGGTTACAGATTCCATTTTCATACTTTACCAAGGCTAAAAGGAATGCCAGACCTGCCACAAAATCAGTGGGCAGAGGCACAAAAACAAATTTCAGCCTTCATGGACATGAGAGCTATTCAAAAAGTACCACAACAGGAACAAGGACAATGATTTTACTCTAGACTCTTCCTGGTCCCCAGAAAGGACACGGCCTGGAGGCCCATACTAGACCATTCAATTCTGAATACTTACCTGGATATTCCGAAATTCAAAATGTTGACATTACAGTAGCTTCTACCCATGCTGGGCAAGAAGGCTTGGCTTGTTACTCTGGACCTCAAAGAGGCATACCTGCATGTCCCTATCAGACAAAATTGCAGAAGATACCTCAAATTCAAAGCTGTTACAATGCACTACCAATTCTCTGCACTGCCCTTTGGCTTATCTACTGCGTCCAGGGTCTTCACAAAGTGCCTGGCACCAGTAATTGCATTTTGCAGACAAAAAGGAATTCAAATATATCCATACCTGGACTGCCTCCCTCATTCAAGCAGAGACAAAGGACATTCTTCTACAGCATCTGGCGTTTGTAAAAAGGTTGCCAATTTCTCTAGGGTACACAGTAAATGAAAAGAAGTCAAAACTAGTGCCCTCGCAACAGATTATATTCCTGGGTGCCAGCTTAAATACAACGGCCCAGATGGCTTACCTCACGCCAGACAAACACGTTCAACTAATTCAATATTTTCAATTGCTGGCAAGAAAATCCCATCTCTCTGCAAGAAAAACTCTGCAGGCCCTGGGATTCATGGCATCCTGCATACTACTAATACCATATGCCAGACTACATATGAGGAAATTACAGTGGTACCTGAAAAGTGTTTGGACTCTCACAGTATAGAAGCAGTAATACCAATGATTCCCTGCCTACAACAGGAGTTTCGATGGTGGGCACAGGCATGTCACCTTAACAAGGGTCAGCCTTTTACCTAACCCGCAGCCAGGCAAACTCTAACAACAGATGCTTCGGATTACACCTGGGGAGCACACATGGCAGGAAAATGCATTCAGGGCAAGTGGATCACAGACCAGATGCATCTTCACATCAATCAAAAAGAGATGTTGGCTGTTCAGAATGCCCTAGCAGCTTTCAAGGACCTTCTACATCCAGGACAATTACTACTAAAGACAGACAACACAGTAATGTGGTACATAAACAAGCAAGGGGGCACTCATTCTTATCCCCTATGCAGGCAAGCCATGACCTTGTGGAACACAGCTTTAAGGTATCAAGTTCACCTGCAAGCACAATTCCTGCCAAGAAAGAAAAATACTCTGGCAGACGATCTAAGCAGAAATATCATGGACCCTCACGAATGGAAATTGAATCCACAAATCTTCAGCATGGTAACGCAAAAGTGGGTATGCCCAGACATAGATCTTTTTGCCTCCCCACTGAATTGCCAACTACAAAAATTCTGCACAAGGACTTATCACAAACAAACATGGAAAGTGGATGCTCTTCTGTTCAGCTGGAAAAACCAAACAATGTTTGCCTTCCCGCCACTGCCTCTCCTTTCAAAGGTACTCCTAAAAGCCAGACAAGAAAAAACACAGATGGTCCTGGTTGCTCCAGACTGGCCTCACCAGCACTGGTACCCTATCTTAAGGAACTTGGCTCAATGCCCACCATGGATTTTGCCTCAAATTCCACACCTTCTGACTCATCAAAACAGTCAGATCCTGGACGGTCAGCTCAAAACCCTAAACCTGGCTGCAAGGCAGATACATTAGTCAAACAGACAACACCTCTCTCTAAAGTTGTTATGGATGTCATTTTGGAGGCCAGGAGGCCTAGCACCTGGAAATCTTACTCAGAAAAAATGGAAGAGATTCTGAGCCTGGAACCAGGCTCAAAGCCTTGACCCTCTTGTTCCAAACATTCCTCAGATTTTACAATACTTAACTGAGATGCTGGACAGAGGCCTATCCTTCTCATCAGTTAAGATCCACGCCTCTGCCATTTCAGCACATTACAACACGGATCCTCCTTTATTCTCTCATCTCTTGCTAAAGCAATACCTCAGAGCGACTAAAAACATAAGACTGCCCCGGAGAGCACCAACTTAGGACCTCAATTTTGTTTTGGAAAAACTGACCCTACCACCTTTTGAGCCAGCCAATACAGCCGATCTTAAATTTTTATCATGGAAAACAGCTCTGTTCCTGGCAGTAACTTCAGCACGAAGAGTCTCACAGCTACAGGCATTAATGGCAGTGGAACCTTTTATAATTTTTCATCAGGACAGGGTATCTTTAAGGACAAACCCTACCTTTATGCCAAAGGGGGTATCTAGTGTGGCTCTTAAACTATCCATTTGCCAACTTTTTATCCAAACCTCCCCAGAATAAAGGGGAGAAATGTCTGCATTCTTTGGACATACACAGGCAGCTACGCTTCTACTTGGACAAAGCAAAGGCTTTCAGGAAAACTGAGCAACTGTTTGTAGCATATGCTGCAGGATCACAGGGCAAGGCACTATATCCAAATGGATAGGACACTGTATTCGGTACTGCTACACACAGCATGGAAAATCAGTCCCAAATAACATTAGGCCACATTCCACCAGGGCAACAGCCACTTTAACAGCCTTTCTCAGAGGAGTACCTACCAAGGAAATTTTGGAGGCTGCAACTTGGAGTTCAGTGCACACTTTTACCAAGCATTACCACCTGCCTCTTTACTCTAAATCCAGAGCAGGATTTGCCACTGCAGTTCTGCAGGGCCTCATAGCCAATCCTAACTCTTTATAGACCAGCCACCCAACCTCAGCTTTGGGATTCTACCCAAGTGTAATGACTGCAGCAGTGTAACACGATGAACATAGTACAGTTTTGTACCTACCATAAATGTAGATGTTCGAGTATTCACACTGCTGCAGTCCAGGTTACCCTCCCTCCATCCCCTCTGAACTAGCTGGACTTATCTATACCTTTCTATCCTATACAACTTTGGGGTGTATTTGCTGGTAACTGAAGGTATTGTTTTTATTGTAAAATTTAATTCAGAACTCTTTCTTGCACAACTACACCATTGTGACTGGACTCCTCTAAAGTCACTACCTCTCAATGATGCAGTACAATACTTCAACTCCACATTCTTATCTATTTTAGATCAGCATGCACCAATATGCAAGATTAGAATCAAAACCAAACCTGCCCCCTGGATTAGCAACAACACTAGACAACTAATCATTACCAGAAACAAATGCTGGGCTAAATGGCGTACTTCCAAGAACCAAGCTGACCATCAAACCTTTAGAGAATGTAGGAACAAAACTAAAAAAGCCATACTATCTGACAAACAGAACTACTACCTTCGTCTACAACAAATATCCAATAAGGAACCTAAAATATTTTGGTACACCATTAATAATCTTCTATCCCCAAGCCAATCAATCACACCCAACCCTCAGGACTCTAACCCTGATAACCCTATGCAAATAGCTAATGCCTTTAACTCCTACTTCACAAATACTATACAAAATCTGACTAGTCACCTATCTCCTGACACCTCAAATCTACATCCCTTCTCTGTAAATACACCACCCTCATTTCACTTCCTTCCCATCCCTACATCATATATTTTATCACTACTGCAAAAACTAAAACCTTCCTCCCCCTCTGAAGACAAACTTCCTGCTGAGTTTCTGCAAATAGGAGCTAAAGCTATTGCTTATCCTATTTCTATACTGATAAATAGATCCATCAATCTAGGAACTGTCCCTGATATCTGGAAAATATCCCACATCATCCTACTACACAAAGGGGGAAACTCTATTGGACTGTCTGACTATTGCCCCATTGCTTTGTTATCCCCTATTGCCAAAATCTTGGAAAAATGTATCCATAAACAACTCCTAAACCATCTTCTCCAAAACAACCTACTTGCTGTCAACACGGCTTCAGACCTTCCCACAGTACCACCACTGCTCTGCTCTCATTCCCAAACACCATCAGCACTAACCGCAATTTAAACAGTCTTTCATCTGCACTATTCATTGACTTGTCTAAAGCCTTTGACATGGTGAATCACAAAATGCTCTTACACATTCTCAATTCTCTCTCACTGGATCCTAACAGCATAACTTGGTTTAAATCTTACCTCGAAAACCGTCAACAAGCAGTAGTCTGGAAAAATTCGCTATCTGACCACCTTCCTATCTCCCTAGATATTCCACAAGTGTCTATCTTAGGTCCACTTCTTTTTTCCATCTTTATCAATGACCTTCAATCAGCTGTCCCTTTTTCTAACTGTATTCAATATGCAGATGACTCCACTATTATCTGCACAGCTACCTCTCAAGCTGAACTTCAGTCTCTTACCAAAAAAGCTTTTAACACAGTAGAACAATGGTTCTCCCAACGCTGCCTTCTACTCAATTCAAAGAAAACAAAACTTCTACTCTTCTCACCAACGCGTAACCAAATCCCCCGAAATTTCTCTGTCACTTCCAACAACAATACTAGTATCTCTCTCGACACCACCACAAAACTACTAGGAATTACAATAGACAATAAACTCAATTTTGAAAATCACATTAACTCTACTATAAAAACTGTGAACAAAAAGATAGGAACCCTTATAGAATCAAACCATTTCTTACCCCAGCTACTAGAATTACCCTAGCCAAAACCCATCTAATATCTACTTTACTCTGTGCATGTCCTATTTACACCAACCTGTCAAAAAAGCCTTAATAAACTAGTTATATCCTACAACAACATTGCTAGATTTGCTGCCGGATCTCCTTTTAGGACCCACCACTGTATTAATCTAAGACAACTTGGCTGGATAGAACTTCTCAATCAGATCAAACTACAACAACTAATAATAGCTTACAAAACCCTGTACCAACCCACCAAAACTCCAATAAACAGCTATGCTCCTCCAATAAACTCCTGATCAATAGGACTACACCTAATAACTCTGCAGGAGATGGCTTATTCTCCAACTCATTTGAGAAACATTGGAACAAATTACCCGCTGATATCTCATCCCTGACTTCTCTTCCTATTTTCAAGAAGAATCTCAAATTGTACCTTAAAAAATGGCTATGCCCCTGCATTAACCCAGACTAGCCTTGCTCTTATGTCTCCTATCTCCCTTTCCCTCTCCCCCTTCTTTACCCAATAACCCAGTTGATGTTTCCTAAGCTCCACAACTACACATTAAGACAGGGAACTTACCTGTTGAATAAGTACCAAAAAGTTTTTTTTTCTTTCCTCTCTTCTTAGGTGTATATTTTGCCTCTCTTTCATAAAAGTAACTATTTTTTAGACCTAGGAAAATAACCTATTCCTCAACTCACCCTATTCTTTCTCCGATACCTTTCCTATCTTTCCTTCACCTCCTTTCTTACTTTATCCTTCTTTCATATTAGCTACTTTATAAAATATTGTTCTTTGCCCATCCCAAAAAAAATTTTCCTTTTTCTTTTTTTTCCTGCTTAGTGTTTTACTGTTATAACTTTTATGTAGACAGATGTTTTAGCTATGTATTAATACTTGGAGCTTTTCTCCCCGGGCCTCTACTGAAAATGGACATATATCCAGTTAGACTAGCCCGGCCAACAAATGTAAAATAAAATAAATAAAAATAAATATTTTTGATTAGCAATATGTATTGCCTACCTACTTGGGGGCACCTGACATCTGGGGCAAGAAAAACTGAAGAAAATGGCGTTGGATGCATCTTGCCCTGGCGCACTGACATCCGGGAAGAAGCGACAGCAACCAACGCTGGACCAAGACTTTGGAACTCAGGCTGACTGCGGGACCGCCTGACGGCAGGATAACCCAAGTGTAATGACTGCAGCAGTGTGAACACTCTAACATCTACATTTATGGTAGGTACAAAACTGTACTTTTCTTTCCCTCCATCCCTCTCCTCTCTCTCTCTCTCTCCTTACAAGGGACATTCTGGTATTTACTTTCTACTGATGTGGTTCTTCCACCATAACCTGGCTACCACTTGGGCGCTCTTGACATTTAGGGCAAGAAAAACAGATGCTATGGCGTTGGCTGCCTTACTTTATACCACTGATGACCTGACATCAGTCCTGAAGTTACAGCAACCAACGCAGAAATATTACGCTTCTGGTATTCGGACCGGCCGAGTGGTACCCTTGCAGGGATAACCCAAATGTGTTGACTGCAACAGTGAATACACTCTAAAATATCTACATTTATAGTAAGTATACACAATTGTACTTCTGAATTCCTAGGTGTCCACATCATCATCATTTCCATCTCCTATCTAGCTGTAGAACATGTTCATGTCCCCTTCTGAGCATTGTAGCCACTTAACACTTCAGCTGAAATCCCTATTAATGCAAACACCTTTATACTGGAGAACTTCAACTATCCATAAATAAATTGGCTGATCTATACTGCCAATGGTGGCATGTCCAATGCTTTCTTGAAATAGATACCAACTCTCTTGCAGATAATTATCCATCCTACTACTGGCTCCAGTATCCTTGACCTGGTCCTCATAAACATAAGCACTTCTTGCACATGTTCAATGCGTCATCCTGCCTTGCTAAGTCAGACCATACATTGGCGACATTTTCCTTTAAAACTAGTGAACATTCTTAGTAAATGATTGTTTAGGAAAGTTTCAAAAGCAAACCACCTTCACATACTTGATAACCTAAGTAAATTTTACTGTAATCCACCTCCGGTGAATCCTATTGCTAAAGCAGCTGTTAGTACTTCTGTCTTTTACTCCCCCTTAAATAGTTTTTGTAAAGGCAGTCCTTATCAGCACCTAATATAATTAGAAATTTAAAAACAAAAAAAATCTGTTGTGGAATACTCGTATAAATTAAATGAATTACATAAAAAGAGAAATTGTTTAATGCGTATAAAAGGTCTTGTAATTACCTTAAGGAGACACTTAAGCAAACTAGTAAAGAACATAAGAGAACCATTAGAATGCTTAAAAGTTGAGCATGAACTTAAAATAACCAGTAAAACCAAAAATAAGTACAAATCTATTTTTTAGCTATGTCCATATGTTACGAACGAACACCCACCAATGTTAAGAGCTAATCCATAATAACACTGTAGGGTGTGTGACCCAAACGATATCATTGCTGACAGATTTTCAAATTTTACTCTGCCCACAGTTACATCTGTTCCACAGATTGCATGGTCCCAGCCATCCCCTTTAATATGGAATAAGTTCTGTCAGCCCTCATAAGCTAATAATTCATCCATGGACCCTGGTGATATACCAGGCTGTTCGTGTGATCTATATGAACTCCTGCTTATCCTCTCTAATCTAAGCCTTTCCTCTGGTTGCATTCATGAAGCCTGAAACAGCCATTGTAATGCCGTTACACAGTGATAGGCCAGCCAAGAACCCTGATAACACTAGACCCATTAATCTCACTTGTCTCATATATAAAACTACAGAGGCATTATCTCCATCCTCATTAATCTGGACAAAATCTCTTCACCCTGGACCCTCGTCAATTTGAAATTATCAAAGGAAGGTCTTTGCTTCTCTAACTGGATTAATTTCTTTGAAAAAGTAATTGTAGTAGTAAATAGTTGCTGTGCAGTACATAATGCATATCTGGACCTAGCCAGAGCCTTTATTTCCTTTGTACACATTGCCAGATTTGTAGATATGAGCCAAGTCGTTATGTTATGTGGTGGTTAGCTTACTGGTTATTTAAAAGAAGCCATATAGTTAGTTGCTTGTACCACTTCTGAAAGCAAAAAAAGTTGCCAGGGGCCTATCACAGGTCTCCGTCTTGAGCCCTTTCCTATTTAGCATCCATTTTTCAAACCTTTAGACCGGAACTTTTAAGCCTATAATTATTCAGCTTTGCAGTTAAATGTAAATTGAGTGTCATTTGCTCGTCCCCTGACGCACAGTTGCTTCAGCGTGGGTTAGACCATGTTAACAGGTGCAAGACATTGGTCTCAAATTAAATGTGAAAAAATGTAGCACATAGTTTATTTTGGTAAAACATTTTCACATACAATGTAGGTGACACGCCGGTCCGATTAGACACTGATGTAAGGTTCTAGGCACTCCGGTTGATAATTCATTATTCAACCATCATGTCTCAGCAGTAATTTGGAAAAACCTTCCGTCTGGCTCATCTAATTTCCAACATCTTGACTAGATCCAAAGAAGTCTTAAGTACCCTTGTTTGTATCATATTTTGGCAAGCATTTGACTAAATATATCTCTCAACTTGAGAGATCTTAGGGATTTGTAACTAAAAAAAAAAAAATTAGTAGCCCCAAAATTATTAGCTATCAGAAGAGACAGGCAACCCTCTCTCTGTATACAGTCTCTTGTAGATTTGCCCATGATTATCTTTGACGGTCTACTTGAGGCATGAAACATCCAACCTTCTTTGATCACCTCTTCCTTCACAAAAAACCGCTATCCCAAATACTGGTTAAAGGAACTAAACCTTCATCAGCAGGTAAACAAGACTTACTGACTCAACAGATTCGTATCCCACTGTATTCATGGTACAAACATCTGTTACATGTCAAGCAAAATGGCAGCCATGTCACCTTCAGGGTAAACCTAGATAACTGGATGGGCAGCCTCAAATTCTCCCCATGTCTATCTTGTCTTGCTCTCCTTGAGGCTGGAAGTACTTTTGAGTGTATGGTTTTGGCGAGGCTTGTAATGGTTTGCAGACTGATTCCTAGTACTTAACTGTGAATTTGTTATGGAATACTCGTCTGCTGATTGCAGTCTGACTTTTTTCTGAGCACTGTGCTCACTCATAAAGCCTTTGTGATTTTCTACAGTAGAACTTTGTTTTGTACTGGTCATAGCTTCACTCCATTTTCTCATGGGGAGACACCTAAATCTCTCTCAGCCTCTGTTTATTGCCCAGTAAAGAGAGGGGGGGGTGATATTGTGTTCAGTAGATGTTGACAAGTGAGTTTTTTCTCATCAGATTGCGGCCCTTCAGAAGGTGTCCTTAACTTCTTTTCATTAATGGTTAGATGTGTAGTATGTTAAGTAAGTAGATTCTGTCCATGTAATTATCTGGCCTCATACCTTCTGACACAGTAAATATGGGAAGATCTTTGATTGCTGTTGTATAAGGTGCACTCTGCTACAGTGGGTCATAATCTTTGCTACTTCCTTCTGCAGTGCTTGACTGGAAGACATCAATGCAGTTGCTTTCTGGTCATCTTTTCTCTATTTCACAGAGCATTATAACTTGGTTATGGCTCCAGATGGTGTATTCCCATTTTATGATGAGCTCCTTTCTGTGGTGTCAGAAATTGGTTTCTTCCAAGTGGTCTTCACGCTGTTGGCTGTGCTGTCTCGTAATTATTTCAGCAAGAGTATTTTGAAGTAAGGTTGTACGGGTGCTTGAGGTATTTACCATAACAGTACATCATCAAAGCAGTGCCATTAGAGCAAGAGCTCTCTGTCTCCAGTTCCCCTGAATTTGCAGGTTGCAACTATTTGTCATTTATTTTCTGGGCTGACTTGGTCTGTTTTATTTCACAGTAATAGAGGAAGGAAGTTTGTTGTTTGATCATTTTCTCTCATAGAAGTTGTCATGTTTATGCAATCAAAGAACCAAAGGGGCTGGGAGGGGCTTCAGTGTTAAGAACATTTTGGCTGACTAAGACATTCGGGGTTGGTTAAGGAGAGAGAGAGAGAGTTGAGCTGGACCCTTCATCTGGTGTTGCAATCTTATAACTGCTCATGCTGCAAGGGTGTACTTTTGTTGGTGTGTTCTTCTGGTGATGTCATGTTATTGTACTTGTACTATAAATGCACATGAGATCTGGTTAATGAAGTATGTGATTTTTTTATTGAAAACTTGATAAACTTTTTTTTTTTTTTTTTTTTTTTTTAACAGGTTACTCCAGTACGTACTTCTAGCACTGTCATCCCTCCCCCACTAGTGCGCGGTGGGCAGCAGTTAGTGTCAAAGCTGGGGCCACAGAATACTCAAATTGTGATGCCGCCTCTTGTTCGTGGACCACAGGTAAAAGATACTCTATAATTTTTTTGCTAGATTCACTGGTAGGGTATAGATCCCAAATGCTGTTAATGTATGCTGTAAACTTTCAGAATGTTGAACATTTGTTGCCAGAAAATTTAGAATGAAACTTGGTGCAGTATTCAGGCTGGTGTCAAGTCATTCACTGGTTTGAATGCTTTTAGTAAGCAAGATACGGAATTCCTATTATCCAGTTAATCAAGCACAGATGATGTTCGTGTTTCACTGTTGCAGTCATCACATTTGGGGTATCAGCTTGCAGTAGCCCTCAGTCGGCTTGATTATCAAAGTCTTGGGTCCTGCGTCGGGTTGCTGTCTCATCTTCCATGACGTCAGATAGTCAGGGGTATAAAGCATGCAGCCGACACCATTACATCAGTCTTTCTTGCTGTGCGGTGCCTGAAGCAGAAGTAAGTTCGCAAGTGCCGGTCATCTGACTCCTGAAATTTTTGTTTTCGAGTTTCAGATCCGAAGTCTTTGACTAAGCTAAGTACCCTGTTGGGGGTCCTTTTTCTTGCTCTAATCCGATGTCAGTAAAAGTTAACAATTGTATTTCTTGTGGAGAGCAAATACCTCATAAAGATTTTCATCTGTACTGCATTCCTTGCTTAGGCCCAGACCACGACATACCTCCCTGTCGGTTTTGTGCCTTATTCAAACCTCGTACTATTCATCGGTTCATTTACGCACCTAAATATTTTGGTATTCTGTTCACTTATCCAGAAATGGCTTTGGTAAGCCACCAGACTACCGACATTCCGAAAAAACGCAAAGATAGACAGACCGCATAGGTCCAAAACTGCCAACTGTGCTTTTCCTAAGCTAGTCGCCAGTTCACTGGTACTCAGTGAGGCGCTTTTGCAGCCTCTGATACCCACTACTTTAGATTTGCAAGCTCCTACTGAGACCCATTCGGAGTCCGGTATGCTGCGAGATGCTTCTTCGACTGTGGAACCTGTGGAAGTCTCTACCTTGGATGGGACCGGAACCGCTGTGCAGGTACCAGCTTCTGAGGGTATATTCAGGCCTACTGACTTGCATATTAAACCAACACCATCTTCTTCTTTAAGGCCTAAAACTCGTTCCATGCCTAGAAAACTGACGCCCAGACTGCATGGTCAGGCCCCTATGCCAAAAAAACAAATGATAAGAATGGCTGAAGACCTTATTACTCTAATCAGAGGAAGTCACCCTTCCCCCTCTAAGAGACTTAGGACTGATTTTCCTTCTGATTCTTCTGATCAGGATTCTGAAATTTCTGTTTTCTCTGATCGGAATTTGCCCTTATCTATCGATGAGGACTGTGATGCAGAGGACTCCATTCCCTCTGCTTCCCCTCCAGAGGATTTCTCTCTTGGTGAAACCTTGCATACTCTTATGGAGCATTTTCGTTGGGAAAGCCAGGATTCCTCTGATTTCAAAAAGAGGCATAGGGAGTTCTTACTCGTACCTCAACACAGGCCTTTAGCTATTTCTCCTGTACTGGACATTGTAGATGATGCCTTCTCGGAATCTAGCCTGGCCCCTGACACTTTCCATCTTGCTCCCAGAAAACCTGATAGGTTACAGGGTACCTGACTCTCACAAGTTCCTCTTTAAAAATCCTTCTGCGGATCCTGAGAACATTTTACAGGGACCCAAGGGCATTAAGGCTACTGCTGCCAAAAATCCTACCCCCTCTGATAAAGATTCCAGGGCGCTGGATAGAAGGGGTAAGAAGCTATACACTTCTGCAACCTTGGCCATTAGGGCCTTAAACTGCCAGCTTCATATGTTAAAGTATCAGCAGCATATTATTGGATTGCTTAAACAGAAAATGATGTTGATTCCTGACTGTGCTGAAAATAAAGATTTACAGGATTTAATGCATTCTGCTGAACGTGTTGGAAAACATACTTTGCAATGTGGCTTTGATTCATTTCAGGCATCTTGCAGGGCTGCTGTCACTGGGTCTGTACTTAGAAGGCATGCTTGGCTTAAGGAGCAATCTTTGCCAGATCACTTTAAAGCTAAATTACTGGATGCTCCCTTAAAACAAGACTGCCTGTTTGGCAACAAAGCAGAATTAGTACTAAAAAGATGGAGCAAAAAAGCTAAATCTATGCAAACTGTTAAAGATTTCCTGCAAGAACAGCCTCCCAGATTTAGTAGGCATTGGCCCTCTAAGAACTGGTCCTTTCCTGTCTCTTCCAGGCCTTCTCAGTCCAAACCCAGAACCAGCAGAAAACACAGGCTTCAGTCCCAAGGTACTCACAGGCCTAAGCAGTGGGGGTTTCCCACTTCCAAAGCAGGTAGAAGTAAGACTTCCCCCTATGGTAAACTGTTTCAATGACTTAACTTTAAATCTTCCAAGTCCTGCTCAACTGACTGTTCCTTTACGGGGAAAGCTTGCCTTGCATGCAAAAAATTGGAAACTCATTAGCCAGGACAAATGGGTTTTAAATAGTTTCCCCAAGGATACAGATTTCACTTCCACTCCTTACCAACCCCAAACAGTTGGCCAGACCCTACCCCCAGATCAGTGGGCAGATGCTCAAAAGCAAATTCTCTCTCTCTTAAGCGTCATGGTTGTTCAACCTGTCCCAGAAGAATGGGGGCAAGGTTTCTACTCAAGACTTTTCCTGCTACCCAGAAAAGGCAATTCCTGGCGTCCTATCCTGGACCAGTTATCCTAAACACATTTTTGGTAATCCCAAAATTCAAGATGCTAAATCTTCATCTGCTTCCCATGCTAGGCAAAGATGGCTGGTTGGCAACACTGGATTTAAAGGAACCCTACCTGCACATCCCAATAAGGGAATCTTGCAGAAGAGATACCTACGCTTCAGAGCAGGCTACATGCACTATCAGTTCTCTGCACTGCCCTTTGGCTTATCTACTGTGCCCAGGGTATTCACAAAGTGCATAGCTCCAGGCATTGCATTTTGCATGCAAAGAAATATTCAAATATACCCATACCTGGACGATTGTCAGGACATACTATTAAATCATCTGGCATTTGTAAAGAAATTCTGAACGTCTCTGGGGGACACCATAAATGAAAAGAAATCATGTCTTGTACCCTGCCAACAAATTTTATTCCTGGGAGCAAGCTTGAATACAACTTCCCAGATGGCCTACCTCATGCCAGAGAAACAGGTTCATTTGACAGTCTACTTCAAACTACTGGCCACAAAGACCCAGCTATATGCAAGGAAAATTCTGCAAGCCCTGGGGTTCATGGCCTCTTGCATTCTACTAATTCCAGATGCAAGACTGCATATGAGGAAACTACAATGGTATCTTATGGTGTCAACATTCTCAGGATCTAGAATCAGTGATCCCTATCATACCTTGTCTGCAGATAGAGTTCCTTTGGTGGGCAGAGGCCTGCCACCAAAACAAGGGACTGCCATACACTCTACCCCCTACCGCCCAAACCCTAACAACAGACACATCAGATTATGCATGGGGGGCTCACTTGGCAGGGCAGTGCATTCAGGGCAAATGGAACACAAATCAAATGCACCTGCTTATCAGTCAAAAAGAAATGTTAGCTGTACAGAATGCCCTGACAGCCTTCAAGGACCACATTCTTCCAGGACAGTTATTGGTAAAGACTTACAACGCCACTGTTATGTGGTACATAAGCAAGCAGGGGAGAACCCACTCCTACCCTTTCTGCAGACTATCCATGGCTCTGTGGAACACAGCCTTGAGCTACCAAGTGCGCCTACAGGCTCCGTTCCTGCCAGGAAAGCTAAATACACTGGCAGACAACCTAAGCAGAAATATCATGGACCCACACGAGTGGAAACTAGAACCAAAGATATTCAACATGTTAAGAAACAAATGGGGGAGCCCAGAGATAGACCTGTTTGTCTCCCCCCAGAACTACCAATTGGACAAATTCTGCACAAGGACTCCCCACAAACAAGCTTGGAAAGTGGATGCCCTGTCCTTACCGATTGCACCACACTGACCACGCCAACACTGGTGTACCCCCTCTTGCACAGTGTGTCACTGCTGCCACCATGGCACCTGCCTCAGACCCCTGCCCTGCTGTTCCAGCAGGAGTGCCAGATTCTGCACCCACAGCTTCAAACCCTGAACCTGGCAGCCTGGCTAATTACCTGATCTCTCCGTTACCATCCCTCAGTAAGCAAGTAATGGATGTCATTCTGGAGGCAATGAGGCCTAGTACTAGACAATCCTATGCTGACAAAATGGAAAAGATTCTGTTTCTGGAGCCAAACTCAGTCGATGGACACAGCAGCGCCCAATTTATCCCATATTATTCAATACTTAACTGAGATGCTACACAAGGGCCTTTCCTTTTCCTCCATCAAAATTCATGCCTCAGCCATTTCAGCTCATTACAATACAGAACCACCCCTCTTTTCTCATCCACTGCTGAATCAATTCCTCAGAGGGGCCAAAAACTGAAGACCACCCAGGGGAGCCCCTACTCCAGCCTGGGACCTTAACTTTGTATTGGAAAAGCTCACTCTTACCCCCTTTGATCTAGCTGCAAATGCATTGTTGAAATTCCTTTTTTGGAAAACAGCCTTCCTTCTAGCCATCACTTCAGCAAGAAGGGTATTTGAATTACAGGCCCTCATGGCAGTGGAGCCTTTCATCATCTTTCATGCTGACAGGGTGTCCCTCGGGACCAATCCCTCCTTCATGCCCAAGGTGGTATCCATTGTGGCCCTTAATCAGTCCATTCATTTGCCAACCTTCTTTTCTAATCCACAGAACAAAGGGGAATGAACACTGCACTCCTTGGACGTGCGCAGACAACTTAGATTTTACTTGAACAGGACTAAGCCTCTCAGGAAATTTGAACAGCTGTTTGTTGCATTTGCTGCAGGGGCAGAGGGGAAGGCCATTTTGAAGCAAACCATTTCTAAGTGGATAGGCCATTGCATTCATTTCTGCTATAAGCACCATGGAAAACCTACCCCACAGGGGATAAGACCACATTCAACTAGAACTGCATGTACCTCTACAGCCTTTCTCAGAGGTGTTCGTACCAAGGACATCCTAGAAGCTGCTACCTGGAGTTCTGTACATACCTTCACCAAGTATTACCACTTGCCAATTATTTCTAAATCCAGAGCTGGCTTTGCCACTGCAGTCTTGCAGGGCTTTATATCTGGTTCTAACGCTATCTAATTACCTTCTCCCATCCTTCGCTTTGGGAATCTACCCAAATGTGGTGACTGCAACTGTGAAACACAAAGAACATAGTACAGTTGTGTACACTTAACATAAATGTAGATGTTCGAGTGTATTCACTGTTGCAGTCCTGGTTACCCTCCCTCCAGCTCCCTGACTTCTATTGACTGTCCCTTTATTCTTGTTTACTGTGCTTAAAGCTTTTTGGTGTATTTGCTTTTTTGTTGGGGGTCTAAGCTTGTATGTAATTGCTTCCCATTATGGGGGCACCTAACATCTGGGGCAAGAAAAATTGATGTAATGGCATCGGCTGCATGCTTTATACCCCTGACTACCTGACGTCATGG